>NW_012114622.1:5442233-5541351 GCF_000951035.1 Colobus angolensis palliatus
AGGGAAGGAGAGAGGCTTTCCCTGCCTCTTTTTAAAGGTCTCAGGCCAGTTCTATCCAACTCAATCAAGGAAGGGAGAATGACTAAGTGTGTAGAGAGAACGCTCTGGGTGAGGTGTGATTCTAGAGTAACAAATCAGCTGTTTATACTCCATATGAGCACATCTCAAGGTATTGGAAGTTTGTTGGTTGTTTTTTTTTTTTTTTTTAAATCCCACACCTTAAGATGAAATTCTGTCCCACTGAGACCCTGCTGAGCAGAAAATAATAGGTATCAACCACCTTTCCTCAAGCTGCCTCCACCTGAAGCCTGAGAGCAATGTGGCTGAAGGGAGACAGGAGGTGTGTGGTGAAGGGGTGGAGAGGTTTATAGCTTGAATGATTTTTTTCACTAGGTCATCTCGTGGCCTCCGTGACAGTGGGGGTGAAATTATTAAAACAGAAACTCCTTCACTGCAGCAGGTTTAGTTGTGACACATATGATGTTTTATGAAGTCCATAGTTCTGTCCAGTATGGGAAATTTTCAGATCAAACCTCAATCAGAAAGTTATTGAATTAGCCGAGAAGAGGAAGATAATGTGGAGACAGAACTGCAGTACCACAGGGTGGGGCAGTGGGCCAGGGCACATATGTGCAGGTTACAGGGAAGCACAAAGCCATAGGGCCAAGCAAACAGAGAGAGGCAGTTCAAAAGAGGAGTGCATGAGAAGTACTGGGCAGCTTCTAAAGTGTATGGAAGAGAGAAAATCTTCTGAGAGTCACTTTTGGCAGAGCCCATGCAGTTTTTTTTTTTTTTTTTTTTTTTTGAGACGGAGTCTCAAACGCCTCCCGGGTTTACACCATTCTCCTGCCTCAGCCTCCCGAGTAGCTGGGACTACAGGCGCCCATCACCGTGCTCAGCTAATTTTTTTGTATTTTTAATAGAGACAGGGTCTCACCGTGTTAGCCAGGATGGTCTCCATCTCCTGACCTCATGATCCGCCCTCCTGGGCCTCCCAAAGTGCTGGGATTACAGGTGACCATGCCCAGCCAGATTGGCTTCTTTACACTTCTAAGGAATTACTTCAAATGCAAAACCTTTTTTTCTCAGTTCCTTTTCATTGGCCAATCTTTAAAGGCCACTGTTGATGTATTAACCAAGACTCTTTCTGTTACAAGTGGCAGAAATCCAGTTCACAGAGGTTTAATTACAAAAGTTGTTAATGGTGCTGAATGAGCAAGACTTCATGTGTGCCTGGATATGGGTGCTCACATGATGGTATTCCAAATATCTCTCAGGTGTCTTTTGGCTCTTCTCTCCTGTTTTGGCTCCCTTATCAGGCGTGGTCACCAGCAGTTCCAGATTTACTTCTTAGCATCTTCAGTAGAAACAGTGAAACTTTCCCCTAATTGTTCTAACATCGAAAGAAATGTAACACAGAAAATAATGTTGAAACTATGAGGTTTGCACTGGATCTCATAGATGTCAAGTACTGCTATGTTTCTCTTGAAATTTTCAACTCTCCTGAGGCAGCCCTGAGGGTTCTCTGTGGCATCTCCGTGTGCTTCATCATACAGTTTGGGATCCAGTGTTGTTGGGTCACAGTCTCCCCTTGCCTGACCTGCTGCTGCTCTCTGGCCTAATTCCTGGCCTCAGCCCTTCCTGTTTGTACAGTAGTATTTTGAATCTCATCTTCGATTTTTATTAATGAATCACCTTAAGCAGGTTACTTGTCCTTTCCACACCTGACTTTCCTCATTGGTAAATGGTGATTGTACTATCCACCTTGTAGGGCCGTGTGAGAACTAAATGATATTCTCTGTTTAATATGCTGAGTGAAGTTCCCCGAACACAATCAGTATTCAAAGTTGCAGCTATTATTTTCCTTGTCTTTCTTCTACATATTGTTATTACTATCAATACTTGGGGCAGCTATATTAATTGGCATTAGGCTTATCTGTGAACCCCACACAAGTAGCTTAAAGACAATTGGAGGTTTATTTCTCTCACATGCAAATATCCAGGAAGGTGGTCCAAGGCTGGTGTGATGTTACCTAGTGTCAGGAGTCCAGGCTCTTTCTATCTTATTTATCTGTGGTTCATAGGTCCATTTTCAAGGCCACCTCATGGCCCAAGTGGGCTGCTCTAGATCCAGCTCTTATGCACCCCTTCCAGCCAGAAGGAACAAAGAAAGGGGAAGAGAAGTTCACACTCCCTCTCTTCCTGGCAGGTGCACACCCCAAGCCTATACAACTCTCATTGTCAGAGCTTGTCACACCTAGCTGCAAGGGAAATGGAGAAATGTAGTGTTATTCTCAGTGGCCATGGTGCACAGGTAAACGTTTTATTACTATGGAGGAAGAGTAGGCTCTGCCACTGCAGGACTAGAAAAGGACCTTAGAAGCTGGACTGACCCCGGATGATGCAGCTCCGAGAAAACTATGCTTCTGCTTAAAGGGAAATACTGTACATCTTTTGCCACCCAAGGAATGCAAAATTCACTTGGGAATTTTAAAGAAAGCTGTAAGTTAAAACCCAAGTGTGAAGCTCTCTTCCCTAAGCGGAGGAACTCAGTTCAGTCTTTCTCCTCTGATTGCCAGCCAGGGCTGGGGAGAGGCAGAGCACTGGCCCCAGGCAAACTTGGTTTGAGGCCAAATTCCAGGACTCTTGGGGCTGACTGGCAGCCACTCTGTCTGAGCAACCTGGGGGATCCTGAGAAAAGAATGAACATCCGAATCCCAGAACAAAATCAGCAATGATGATGCTCCTGCAGCCCGGGTCTGGCTGGGAGGCCGCACAGTGGGGAGGATGAGGTCATGGTGACAAATGAGAGAAGGAGGAGGGCTCTGGAGTGCAGCAAGTCTGCCCACCAGCCAGAGCCCGGTGCTCAGAGCAAAGCCAGCCCCTCTCTTGTCTACCACTGCTCTCCTGTGTGATAGTAGGAGAGTCACAATGTTTTTGGACTTCAGTCTATCCAGTGAGAAGATAGGAAACACAGCAGCAGCAGCGAGGTTCAGGAATGTCCAGAAAGTGAATAGAATTATTAAAGAAAAAGGGACTTGGTTGCTAGGAGTTTGGGTGGAGCACAGAGGATTTTTAGGTCAGGGAAGCTTTTGTGTGACATTATAATGATGGATGCATGACATTACACATCCTTAAAACCCTTAGGAAGTATAGCACCAAGAGGGAACTCTAATGTAATCTATGGACTTCGATTGATATTGATGTGTCAATGTAGGTTTATCTATTGCAACAGATGGACCACTCTGGTGGGGCATGTTGATGATGGGGGAGGATGTCGGGAGGGAGGGGAGTATGTTGAAACTCCGTGTATTTTCTGCCTCATTTTGCTGTGAATCTAAAACTACCCTTAAAAAAAGTCTATTATTTAAAATAAAGCAAAAGGGATTGACCTTGGTAGTAATATTGCCAACTTGGGGCTGAGTAAAGAGTTACTGAACAGCTGTTGAAAAGAAATCAACCATGTGTATCTATCATCTGGTCCAAAAGCCTACTTTAGGGCTATAAAGACAAAGTAATCAGATATTAAGTAAATAGTGATATTTTATCAAGGAAGATGTAATAAAAGAGATTAAGGAGTTCCCGCAAACACTCGTGTACCATAAAATTGCTCACATCTTGGTGCTGAGTGGTCCGGTCCATTAGATGGGTATGGTAGTTTAATTTGGAACTTGGAGGGAGGAAGTAGACAAAAAACATTGCAGTTGCATTTTCTGTATCTCGTTGGTATGCTTTTAGGTCATTCCAAGACACTGCCTTTTAGGACTTAGGAGATACAGTTACCTTTTGATGATCTGCAAGTGCTTTTGTTCAGCATGTAGGTTTCCTGCTTTTTGAAGAAAGTCAGGATTATATATTGACCTGAAGACAGTGCCCTGAGCCTAGCACTATTGTGGCTAAAATGGTGGTGGTGCATTTACTGTCCAATAGAAAACTCTCTGTGATGACAGAAATGTTCTAATTTGTACTTGTCTGATGTGGTAGCCACCAGCCACATGCAACTACTGAGCACTTGAAATGTGACCAGTGCAATCGAGGAACTGAAAATTTCATTTTATATTAATACGTTTAAACTACAAATTTAAATCATTTTATTTTATTAACTTTAAATTTTAATATTTTAATAGCTTTAAATTTACATAGCCACACATAGCCAGTGGCCACTGTATTAGACGGCATGGGTCTAGGGCCATATCCTTCAGTAGTGCTTTTCCTACTCACCTCATGGTTTCTCAGGAATTTGCTTTGCACGTATCTGTGTGTCTGTGGAGAGGAGGGAATCATGCACAGGAATGCTGCAGGAATTTCCATGGATGTGCCAAAGGCTTACCTTCAACCCACAGATATCTCAGACCCAAAATGCTGGAGCATCCCACTGCATATCTACCTTTCACCTGAAAAAAAGAAAACATACAATGGAATCCAGGAAACAACGCAGGGATTATGTAGAATTTCTTTGCTGTATATCTTGTTTTAAAAAATATCACTACATTTATAGTTGTATTATGTATAACAGGTCGTGGGATCAAACTGAGGTCTAAGGCTAGTCCTGGCTTTTGTGCCTTTCAGGATTTAGGAGATACAGTTACCTTTTGATGATCTTTGCCTTTTGCTACCAAGTTGCTGTCTGGCCTGTGACAGCCCTCCTGGATTTCACTTTCCCCATGGTTAGTAAATAAAATGGGATAAACAACTGGTTAGCTCTTAGATATTATCTCAGATCTGAACAGAATATATAATTTTTTATTAAAAAACATGAGATGGAAAACTTTAATAAGACTGGTCTAAATCTGTAGCAGATTATTCAAAGTGCATACCATGTTCTGCAGCATGTTGCAAAGGAGAAAAGGGCGCTGTAGTGCAATCAGCTTGGGATACATAGGTTAAGGCTATATAGGTTTCTTGATTTCAGGACTCCTCAGAGCCTTTAATATGCAAGTGTGCATTATGACTTTTCAGGTGGGGACTCCAGCTGCTGCCTTTCTCAAAAGACCCCCAAAGTATTTCTGTTGGAGGAGCGTCTTCCAGGAAGGACTAACGGCTTATGGAACACACTTTGGGAAATGCTGAACTTGAGGCAACATGAGTGTTTTTTAGGGACTCAGCTGTCTCCCCAACTTTGGCCTGTCCTTGCCCATCATGCTGGGCATGCAGGGATGGAATTCTGTACATGGCAAAGGGCTGAATCCTGCTTTTCTTCACACAGGTGCAGCTCCCCTTGGCCCCAGCTTTCCAGCTGCTCCCACACAGCCTGTTTTGTGCTAGGGCTATCGTGATTTGCAAATTACTTCTGTAGTTCAAGTGCATGGACCCAGAAAATGCCCCTGCTTGAGGGCCAATGTTGACCAAGACCTTCAGCAGTAATGTGACCTCTGTGGGAGCTGGCAGCACCTCGCAGGAGGCAGAGTTTGGCTCTGTGTTTCTACCATTGGTGGTAAATTCTGCTGAGCTCTGTGGATCCATCTGGATGAAAAGGTCTGTATAAATGCAAGATCATTATCATTATCAGCTGTCCCAGTTAGAGCCTACTGATTCGCAAACCCACAGTCAATGGGGCCTTTCCAACAATTCCATTGTACATGGCTTGGAAAAGGTGTAATTACACGAAGTTGCATACCTTCTGGAGAGACAGACACGTTCATGTCTGTCCCAGGAGTGATGGAGAGGAATCTCCCAGGCCCCTCATTAGGCACATGGACAGAGGTGCCCTACAGGTCTGGTCCAGGTCAGAGACAAGTCCGAAGCTGCATCTGGAGCAGATCCAGGATCTTGTCCTGGTACACATGAGGGGCCAGCATTGCCTTGCACCTTTATAGCTCAGGTGCTTTCCGGTACTACCAGAAAGCTGCTGGGAAGAGAGGGAGGCTGGGGAGTGTCCCAGGACAATGCTTCCTTCATTCATGTTCATTTTTAACTTTAAAAAATGGCCTCCATGATCCCAAAAGTGTTTTTTTGGTGTGAGGGAAGTGGTTGCTCTAAGGAAAGTCTCTGCTCGACACACACAAAAATTCTCCGCCATGACCTTGGACCATGTCTCTGATAAAAAGACTGGTTGGGTGAGAAGTCCAGCCTCCTGACCCTCCCATTTGGCCTGAGTCCTCTGTTGCAGGGGTCCTCAATCCCCAGGTTACAGATCAGTACCAGTTCCTCTTAGGAACTGGGCCGCACAGCAGGAGGTGAGCAGCAGGCCAGCCAGCAAGTATTGCTGCCAGAGCTCCGCCTCCTGTCAGATCAGTGATGGCATTAGATTCTCATAGGAGCGTAAACCCCATTGTGAACTGACCATGTGAAGTGTCTAGGTTGCATGCTCCTTGTGAGAATCTAACTAATGCCTGATGATCTGAGGTGGAACAGTTTCATCACAAAACCAACCCCCCCACCCCTGCCCACTGTGAACTCAGAGAGCACCTCAGCTTATGGTCAGATAGCATCTATAGCACTTGTGCCTTAAACACCCATCAGCAGATGCGAAGATTTCCCAAAGCATGCCTCAATTTAGGGTGGTGCAAACTAGTGTAACCTCTTGCCTATGAATGAAGACTAAGAGCTCCATCCAACCAGCTCACTTTTCTGGGTCCAGTCTCCAGGACTCTTCCAGCTTCCCTATAGTAAAAGAACACAGCTTGGTGGGCATGGTTCATTTATCAGGTGCACAGGGCCACATTGATGAATTCTTAATATTTAATGGCTTATGAGTCTAATAATAAAAAAATTAAAACTCTATCTCTCGTCGTTCTTAAAAATGAGCCTGATTTATCCCATTCATTAGGCCCTTATGTCTCTGTCTGGAACCAAGATGTCAGATCTTTAGCCTAAGTAACATTAAGAGTAAGGAGGATAATGCAAATAATGCCCAAGGCTGCCCTTAAAAAATCATAAAGAAATGAATAGGCTATCCTAGGTTTACTAGCACATATTTCACAAGCTGTGCTTAGCAAATACAGTCCTCATGAGTACTACCTTTTATTTGGCAGTAAAACCTCCTATGATCCCATCTGTAAACCCAGTACTTAGGATGGAAGGATCCCAGTAGCTAACATCAACTGGCTCAGGAGCGCCCTCTCCAGGTGCTGATTTTCATTCATATCCCAGACTACCAGAATTGCATGTAAGGCGGGTGGATGATGAGGTCAAGAGATTGAGACCATCCTGGCCAACATGGTGAAACCCCGTCTCTAATAAAAATACAAAGATTAGCTGGGTGTGGTGGTGTGAGCCTGTAGTCCCAGCTACTTGGGATGCTGAGGCAAGAGAAGCACTTGAACCCAGAAGGCAGAGGTCACAGTGGGCCGAGATCACACCACTGTACTCCAGCCTGGTGACAGAGTAAATAAATAAATAAATAAAAGAAAGAAAAAGATAGAGGAAGGCGAGGAAAGGGAAGTAATTATGTTATTTTGAGTCTAGTAGGCAATGGATGAGGTGCTCATATGTCCTTCCTTAAGCCTCTTCCACTTGACCCTCAACACCAAATCAGGAAGTAAATTTTATTATGCTGGTTTTGCAGATGAGGAAACTGAAGTTTGCAGGCATTAAGTAAAGAATCCAAGTTTCCATAACCTTGGAACTGGAATTAGCAGGATGTTGGAATTAATGCCAGGATGACCAGCTTCTCATTCTCTGTTCTTCTGACTATCCCGCACATACACCCTTTGCCTTTTTGTCTATTCCTGATGTTACCGCTCCTACTCATGTGACCTAAGTTAGTAGTTATTTAATTTCTCATAACCTCAGTATTCTGACCTATTCAATGGAAATAGCAATATTTGTTCCACTGCCCTGCCTGGTTGCTGTGTGGACAAAATGAGATAATATGTGAGAAAGGGAAGGAGAGAGGCTTTCCCTGCCTCTTTTTAAAGGTCTCAGGCCAGTTCTATCCAACTCAATCAAGGAAGGGAGAATGACTAAGTGTGTAGAGAGAACGCTCTGGGTGAGGTGTGATTCTAGAGTAACAAATCAGCTGTTTATACTCCATATGAGCACATCTCAAGGTATTGGAAGTTTGTTGGTTGTTTTTTTTTTTTTTTTTAAATCCCACACCTTAAGATGAAATTCTGTCCCACTGAGACCCTGCTGAGCAGAAAATAATAGGTATCAACCACCTTTCCTCAAGCTGCCTCCACCTGAAGCCTGAGAGCAATGTGGCTGAAGGGAGACAGGAGGTGTGTGGTGAAGGGGTGGAGAGGTTTATAGCTTGAATGATTTTTTTCACTAGGTCATCTCGTGGCCTCCGTGACAGTGGGGGTGAAATTATTAAAACAGAAACTCCTTCACTGCAGCAGGTTTAGTTGTGACACATATGATGTTTTATGAAGTCCATAGTTCTGTCCAGTATGGGAAATTTTCAGATCAAACCTCAATCAGAAAGTTATTGAATTAGCCGAGAAGAGGAAGATAATGTGGAGACAGAACTGCAGTACCACAGGGTGGGGCAGTGGGCCAGGGCACATATGTGCAGGTTACAGGGAAGCACAAAGCCATAGGGCCAAGCAAACAGAGAGAGGCAGTTCAAAAGAGGAGTGCATGAGAAGTACTGGGCAGCTTCTAAAGTGTATGGAAGAGAGAAAATCTTCTGAGAGTCACTTTTGGCAGAGCCCATGCAGTTTTTTTTTTTTTTTTTTTTTTTTTTGAGACGGAGTCTCAAACGCCTCCCGGGTTTACACCATTCTCCTGCCTCAGCCTCCCGAGTAGCTGGGACTACAGGCGCCCACCACCTCGCCTGGCTAGTTTTCTGTATTTTTTTTGGTAGAGATGGGGTTTCACCGTGTTAGCCAGGATAGTCTCGATCTCCCGACCTCGTGATCCGCCCGTCTCGGCCTCCCAAAGTGCTGGGATTACAGGCTTGAGCCACCGCGCCCAGCCTATCAGCTCTTTTTATGAGGTTTACCTAAAAGACAGTTGTCTGTTGCCTGCATGTGTCTAACAACTTAAGCCTCTTTTTTGGGGGAAGCATTGTACAAATCCAATTGCTTGAAGAAGGACAAATTTCACCAAAATGGTGGACACAAAATATCACTGTATGACTGAATCCACCCTTGTTTATGTTCCTAGAAACAGCCTCTTTGGAGTTCATCCTTGTACACATGAATGATTTCTTTCCCCATGCCTTTCAGATTATCAGCTTTCAAAGACCAGCCCAGGTTCAATCTCCCCAGGAAACCTTTTCTGTATGGCCATTCCAAACCATACAGAAAAGGCATGGGCATCACATGAACAGTAGACAACCATCATATGGTGGCCTCCACAGGGACTCATTAGGAGTGGATTGAGGGTCAGGGTAATTTGGGGGTCACATGGTAGCCAATTATCAACCACAAAATCTCTTCAGGGCCAACCTGTCATACTGGGAATCAGAGAAAGCACCCAGTTCCTGTGAACTGATGTGGTTAGAACAAAATGGGACAGGAAAGCCAAACAAAAATTCATTCCTGGGACTATAAGCCCATGGGGGTGAGGAGAGTTATAATTTATGGAGTAAATGGAGTTAGGAGATCATTACAGGACATAGACTCTGCCTTCAATTAGCATAAAAGATGACCCAAAAAAACAATAGAGAAGTCCAGAGGTTTAGTGCTAAAGGCAGCCAGTAGGTAATAATATGGGCTATGGAATCTGGGTTCAGGTCCTGGCACCACTCTTTACCCATTTACTTAGCTCTTAACCACAGCTTCCTTAACTATAAAAAAAGATAATAATGTAAACATCCTCCCTGTGTTGTTATAAGGATTCAGTGAGATGATGGGTAAAAGGCACTTTTCTCCATACTTAGCACATAGTGAGCTTTCAGCAATGTCAGCTATTGCTAGCTTTCTAGCTCACAGCATTTGGACACATGGACACTGGGCCTGAGAGAAACCAACACCAAACCCTACCAGAAAGGAAGAATGAGGGGCTGACTGAGGTATTCTAAATATGGTCTAATTTAAGCCGGAAACACAAGCAAGGCCATGGCAAAGGCATAGAAAATGGGGCAGGAGAGCAACTCTGACACAACCCACTTGTTTCTAGATCACTATAAAGATGTTTTTGGCTTCTAGAGTGTAGCCAAGGGGCTTTGGAAATGGGAGGTATAAGGATAAACAAAGTAGCTTGGCATCAAATACAGAAAATGCTACACAAATGAAAGGGAAGAATCTAGCAAGTGAGTCTGTCCACTTTTTTTTTTTTATAATCAAAAATCTTGATTGTAGCCATTAGGGAGGGTCCACCTGGATCAGATTCAGATGTAGAATCAGGATTCTTTATCTGTAGTTCATACATTTCTGGGTGATTCATGGAAAAGCTTTGGGGGACCCGTGAACCACCCAAAATTGCATGCAGTCTTGTGTGTTTGTTTGCATGATCTTTTGGATGGGGAGAAGGAAAGCAGCCTCAGATTCTCTAAATGATCCCTGACATTTTAAGGACCCCTTATTCTCTAAGAACACATGGACTCTGTAAAGTCAACAAAAGGATTTTTGGAAAAGATCCACATAAACGTAAATTATACAACAATGTGTAACTAAAGCATGATGGTTAAAATGACAGTTTATGGAATATTCACTTGTCTTCAAAATCTGGCTGCATAACTCAGTACATTAGTCTCCCTTTATCTGCAGGAGATATGTTTCAAGACCCTTGGTGGATGCCTGAAACCTCACAGAGTATTGAACCCTATACATATATACTATGTTTTTTCCTTTATATATATAAGTACATATGATAAACTTTAATTTATAAATTGGGCACAGTAATAGATTAATAATAACTAATAATAAAATAGAACAATTATAACAATATACTGTAATAAAAGTTATATGAATGTGATCTCTCTCTCTCTCAAAATATCTTATTGAATTGTACTCACCTATTTTCCCACAGAAACTGCAGAAAGCAAAACCCTGGACAAGTGGGGACTACTGTAGTTGTGTGGCCATGGGCAAGTTAGTTAAGTCCTTTATATCAGTTAGCCAGTGCTGCATAACAAATCATCCCCAAATACAGTGACTTAAATTAACAATCATTTTATATTTCTTACAAGTTTGCAAGTCAACTGGGGTTTGGCTGACTGGGCTGGGCTTGGATGCTAAAGCTCTGTTCCGCACATCTCTCATCCTCTTCTCATGACCAGAGGGAGCCCACATCATGTTCTCTCTTGGCAGTGACAGAGGTACAAGAGAGCAAGCAGAAACATGCAAAGTCTCTAAGACTTAAGCTCCAAAATGGTACATGGTCACTTCTGCCTCATTCCTTTGGTCAGAATAATGAGCCAAATGCAGTATCAAGGGGTAAGAAAATACAGTGACAGAGTTCAGGACACACTACCCTAAAATACGGCAACTGGGAATCTCAAGAAACAACAGAAGAAGGAAGGTCATTCTCACCTTTCTCTCACCCTTCTGCCTTGAAGCAGGTCACAAAACCTAAGAATGATTTTCTAACCTTACCCTGAAGTGGGTCATGTAAGACCCCCATTAGCAAGATGTCCTCCCTATACCTGGAGGAAAGAAACATCTTTATCTCTGAAGACACAGGGTATCAGAGAAGAATCTGAGCAAAGAGGCCTTGCTAAGTTCTCCCAGTTTATTACCATTAGATCATAACCCCTTTGTCCAATTATATGTCTTCATGACTGTCCATTCTTCATCAAACTTAGCATAAAAGTACACAAGTCTACTTGTTTCTTTGAGTCTTCCTTTCCTTAGAAAGCTCCTGTGTCATGTGAAACTTATCTTAAATAAATTTGTAAGCTTTTCTCCTGTTAAACCATCTTTTGTTACAGAGGCCTTAGCCATGAACCTAGCAATAGGTGAGGAAAAGATATTTTTCCTCCTGTACAATACCCTGGCCCTTTTGTGGAAAGAACAGCAAAGTTACATGGCAACGGCAATAGATATAGGGGGGAGAGAAGAACTGGGGCTACTGTTGCACTTTCCCACCTCCCCTACACCTTTACTATCCCATTGGTGAAATGGAATAGTAATAGATCATGCTTCATACCATTATGAGAAGACTAAAGGAGATGACATATTTTTAAATACTTTTCATGGTGTCTGGCACATTAGTGTTCAATATTATGTATTGAACCTCATTATTACTAATAACTATTGTTATTGCTCCACTTTTGTGCTCTAGCAAGGCTTGGATGCCCCTTCTCCTTGCCCAGCTCCTCCCCTTCAGATGTACCTTCTATATGCTATGGCTCTTGCTACCATCTGCAGAACCATTTATTATTCTGTTTGAAATTACTCAAATCCCTCATTTTAAAAACATGGGCTTCAGCACCAATAAGAGGACCAACCATCATCATGTGGCCCTGCTATGAAGTACTAAGAAAAGCACATCACTTGTGATATATTCCTGCTAAAATTGCATAACCTAAATTTTATTGCAAAGAAACATCAGGGAAAACCATATTGAAGGACATTCTACAGAGTAACTGGCCTGTACTCTTCAAGAATGTCAATTATTAGCCAGGCACAGTGGCTCACATCTGTGATCCCAGCACTTTGGGAGGCCAACGCAGGAGCATCCCCTGAGCTCAGGAGTTCGAGACCTGCCTGGGTAACATACCAAGACCTCATCTCTTCAAATAAAAACATTAGATGGGTGTGGGCCAGGAGTGGTGGCTTACACCTGTAATCATAGCACTTTGAGAGGCTGAAGCAGGGGAATCACCTGAGATCAGAAGTTCGAGACCAGCCTGGCCAATGTGGCAAAACCCTGTCTCTACAAAAAATACAAAACAAAATAGTGGGGCATGGTGGCCCGTGCCTGTAATCCCAGCTACTGTGGAGGTTGAGGCAGGAGAATCGCTTGCCAGGAGGTGGAGGTTGCAGTGAGCCGAGATCGCAGCACTGCACTCTAGCCTGGCAACAGAGTGAGACTCCATCTCAAAAAAACAAAACAAAATAAAAAATTAGCTGGGTGTGATTGCACATGCTTATGGTCCCAGCTGCTCAGGAGGCTGAGGTGGGAGAATCACTTGAGCTCAGGCGATCGAGGCTATAGTGAGCCATGACTGCACCATTGCACTCCAGCCTAGATGACAGAGGGAGACCCTGTCTCAAAAAAAAAAAAAAAAGAATGTCAATCATGAAAGACACAGGTTTGATCATCCATCAGCAAACTATGGCCCTGTAGCCCTATTTGGCCTGCCACTCATTTTTTCAAATAAAGTTTTATTGGAACACAGCCATGTCCATTCATTTATGTATTGTCTATGGCTGCTTTTTGTATGACAACGGCATGGTTGAATAGTTGTGACAGAGACTGTATAGCCTATAACAATCTTGCCAACCCATGGCCCGCAGGCTGCATGCAGCCCAGGAAGGCTTTGAATGCAGCCCAACACAAATTTGTAAATTTTCTTGAAACATTATGAGATTTTTTTTTGAAGTTTCTTTTTCTCGTCAACATCATTAGTGTCAGTATACTTTATGTACGGCCCAAGACAATTCTTCTTCTTCTAATGTGGCCCAGGGAAACAAAAAGATTGAACACCCTGGCCCATAAACTGAAAATATTTACTATCTGGCCCTTTGCAGAAAAAAAAAAATTACCTACTACTGGATTCAACAAAAAATTTTGCTAAATTTCCTAGCTTTAACAATTGTACTGAGGTTATATAAAAGAATGACCTTGTTCTTGGAAAATCCACACAGTATATAGGAGTAAAATGTCACTGTGTCTACAACTTGCTCTTAAGTGTTCAAGAAAAAAGATTATAGAGAGAGAGGAAGGGAGAGGAACAGCATGATAAAGTAAATGTGGCAAAATGTTAACACTCGGTGAGTCTGCATAAAGAATATGTTTTGGGGAGTTCTTTGCATATATTTGCATTTTTTTCCACACATTTGAAATGTTCTCAACATTTTTAAAGTCTTTTTAAAAAATCTGCATGGGCGGCCGGGCGCGGTGGCTCAAGCCTGTAATCCCAGCACTTTGGGAGGCCGAGACGGGCGGATCACAAGGTCAGGAGATCGAGACCATCCTGGCTAACCCGGTGAAACCCCGTCTCTACTAAAAAAAATACAAAAACACTAGCCCGGCGAGGTGGCGGCGCCTGTAGTCCCAGCTACTCGGGAGGCTGAGGCAGGAGAATGGCGGGAACCCGGGAGGCGGAGCTTGCAGTGAGCTGAGATCCGGCCACTGCACTCCAGCCTGGGCAACAGAGCGAGATTCCATCTCAAAAAAAAGAAAGAAAGAAAGAAAAAAGAAACATATCATCCCTTTATTAGAAGGAGAGAAGAAGTTGGTAACTAAGAGGTCACCAAAAAATGGCCAAGGCTTCTAAGGTTTTGTTTTGTTGTATTTTAATCTCTCTCTGGTCAAATAAGGACAAGTATTATCTAAATGCCTAAGAAGCAGCAAGTGAGATGGAAAGACCAGAAATCAGGTAGCACTCCGGAAATCAGTGGCCCGTTCACAGGGAAAAACTGAAAGTGTTCCCACCCTAGGACCTGAGGATTTGTAGTTTCAAAAGTGGCCAAAGGAGGCAAAGAGGAACACTATTGGTCATATTGGGAGGACTGGGACGCTGATGAACTTGCCGAAGTCTTCAGGGACAACAAACAGTAACCCTCATCATCCAGGTCATTGCTGCCAAGTCAGGAAGCTTGGTCAGTCACCTCAGACAATGTGGGTTGGGTCCTTAAGACCAATACAAGAACATATGAGCAACCAAATCCTCAGTGTTTGGGAATGTGGGCCCAGGGTGGATTACAGCTGAGCTGGGAGGTTGTCAGTCAATCCGTTATAACTTTAAGTTCCCTGAGTTTGCCAAACGCCTTAGGGTAGCAGTGGAATTCAAGACAAGTAGCTGGATGCAGGTTTAAATATGCAGAGATGACCCTAGTATCCTCCATCCCCTATGTCTTAGTGTATCTTACACTTGATGGGTGATAGTATGTCTTTGGAGAGAGTAAAAGTGAAGGTGGGGTGGGATGGTTTATCTCTTTCCTTTCCATCTCTACCAAGTAGCACCAGCTTTCTGTTGGAGGGAGGAAGCTGATTTTTATCCTAACTCTTTTCTCCGAAGCTGAAAGTTTTAAAATTTGTCTAACTTCTGAGAAAAATGCCTCAATCTTTTATTTCTTTTTTTTTTTTTAATGGTTCAATCTGTTCTTAAGGTCCAGAACTTCCACTGTTTTCCTATCAGACATTGTTGGAAAGTTAAGAATAGCAAGCAAGTTTCCTAAAGCAAAGTTAGGAATAGCAGAACTAATTCCTTGACTCTGGAGAGCTTGTGGGCCATAAGATGCAAATGAATGCTAAATTGATCATTGATACGCTAGAAAACTTCAACCCAAGCCGGGTGCAGTGGCTCACGCCTGTAATCCCAGCTCTCAGGGAGCCAGAGGCGGGAGGATAGCTTGAGCCCAGGAGTTCGAGACCTGCCTGGGTAATACAGCGAGACCCCGTTCTCCACAAAAAGGAAAAAAAAAAAAAAGACAAAAAAAAAAGGCATCTCTTGGTAGTTTTCTTTGACT
Organism: Colobus angolensis palliatus; assembly: GCF_000951035.1. Classification (NCBI taxonomy): domain Eukaryota; kingdom Metazoa; phylum Chordata; class Mammalia; order Primates; family Cercopithecidae; genus Colobus; species Colobus angolensis. The sequence goes on from NW_012114622.1 coordinate 5,457,704, forward strand.
TCCTATGTCCTTCAGGCCCACTGCAGAATTAAATGCTACCCCATCTTTCGACACATTGCACTGTGTGTGTGTTAATAGAATTTATAACATTGTATTGCAATCAGTTTATGACCTCCTTAAGAAGACAGACTGGATCTTGCTTCATTTTTGTGTGCCTGGAACCAAGTAGATGTTCAGTAATTAATTGTTGGTTGACTTGAAGTACCTTTTCATGTACCTGCCAGAAAAAAAATTCTTTAGAAATAAATATGTAAAACATAAACTTTGATAGAGATGCTCTTTTCATTTATCTTTTTCTAAAGCTTTCCTTTAAATCACTTCATCTTGCTTTCCAAGAGACCATCTTATTTTCCCCTGGGAGTCTGGACAAACCTCCTCTCTACTTCCTGTCAAAGATGAATTCCCTCTTATAGCATTCTTAGAAGTATAGCACAATCATTTAAAAATGATTTTAAAAATGGAGTAACCTCCACCAACATATCTGACATATCTGCTAATATTACAAGACTCAGATTCTATAAAAGTTTTTTTTTCCTAAAAAGCATCTAATTGATCAGTATCATGTATTTATATGATAAATGATACTGACCAATGAGGTACTTTTTAGAAAACAGGATTCAATTAATCGAAGCAGCTCTCTACAGAGATGGTTTTTTCCTCATTAATGGATTTTCTCTAGTACTTTTTTCATAGGGATGTTATGAGGTGATAAGAATAAGCTTTGACCTTGGAGTTAATCTGGAGTCTAGAGTCCTCCGTGTTTTTATAAAAATACCTCAGGGTTGCAGAATTAACCACCGTTGTGCCTTGTCCAGGGCCCCAGGGGTCAGTATATAAGGAAGTTGTGTCCATTCTTCAAGAACAGAGACATCTCATCTAGGGATTAAGAGTATGTGACGGATTAAGGAAGTTTATCCCTTTAAGCATGAAATCTTTTCTATTATTTTAATAATCTTAGATGGAAATCTCTTTCAAATGCATTACACGCTTACCCATCTTCCTTTTTTGTCTTTTCTCTGCTTATTTCCTAAGTTCTCAGTGCTGCACATGGTTTACTCTTTTCCTAGGGGCTCAGGGCAGCATTGCAGCTGGGGCTGGCCGTTCTACAAGGAAGCCCCAAGGTTCTTCATTCTAGAAAACCCATCTGGGATTGTTCACCTTTGCTACCTCTCCCCCACTCCCCAAAATGGAAATAATATTATATTTTTTGCTGGTCATAGGAATAATAGATATTGTTGAAATTTAAATATAAAATAGGGCTATATAAAGTATAGATAACAATTGGGAATGTATATTTAGGAATTTTTAAATGCTTACAAACACACACTATTTGTTAGCTGTATGACCTCGGACAAGGTCAGGAACCTTCCTTTTCTTGCTCTTGTTTTCTAGTCTATAAACTAGGGATCATAGCAACCTTACAGGATTGTTGTGCGGGTCAATTGAGCAGTTGGTAGAGTAGCTGGCATATAGCAAGGGTTCAAGAAATGTTTATTCTTTCCCCTAACCTTCCCCTTGGTAAATTATTTTAAGAGTTAGTATAGTTTAAAATACTAGTTCCACGGGCCCTTCCTCCAGTGCTGTCAGTGAACATTTATTGAGATGTGACCATGTGTAGTAATGCCAACATGATTGAACACATTCTGTGTGCCAAGTTATCTGTTTTAATTCTCAAAACTCCTATGATGCAACAACTATTGACTGTCCCATTTCACAGATGAAGAAACTGAGGCTTGGTGAGACCAAGTAACTTGCCAAGATTACAACGCTAGAGCCAGTGGTGGGTAGAGCCAGGACTTAAATGGAGGAAACCTGACACCAGACCCTGTGTGCTCAAAGGCCTCATTATTTTGCCTCTCAATAGACCAAGATAGTATAAGAAAGAAGTATGTCAAGCTGGGGAGATAAAATATGGAGATGTGCATAGGTCACTAATTCCCAAACACAGGTATCTATTCTCTCTTGGGCTTATCTTGCCCCATGGCATAAAGGAGGCTTCACATGGCTGACTCCCTCTGCTCCATGTTGGGCCTGACACTCTCCTGGCTGTGGATGCTCCATTCTTACTGCAAATGACCCACACTAACTGAGCTCTCCTCTACCAATGCCATCTCCACGCCCCCTTCAGCTGGTGACTCCACTGCTCCTCTCAGGCCTGGAATCTCGGCTTCATGCTTCCCTTTCTTGGCTTCTCTTCTCCTCTGTCACCTCATTGTCCTTTCTTTCATTTGAAAGGCCTCCTAGTTCTGTGGTTACTCTTCATTTCTCATCCATTCTCTAGGTCAAGCCTTCATGACCTCATGCCTAGATAATGACAAGAACTTCACTCCTATTTTTTGAAAAACCTAGTTTCTCTAGATGCATAGAAACGCAAATATTTGGAACTAGAAGAATTTTTGGGAGACCAACTACCTAGATTTCAAAAAAATGTGTCTCCAGAATCCGCCTTTCTCATTTAAGCCTCAACTCAAGAGGCACTTCCTTCATGCCATTGACTCTGGCTCCTTAGGGAACTTGTGCTTTGGGTAACATTCATTCTGCTTGCTCAGCTGGGTGTAGGGACTAGGTGTTCTTGATTCCCACCCCCACAGCACCCAGCACAGGGCCATGTACACAAAATGTGTTCAATAGATAGCTATTAATTGATGAGTCAGTGAAGCAGACAATTGTATAAATTAAGAGGGTACCACAGGGACTGCAGTAATTAGGCAAGACTTCATGAAAAATTAAGATGTGTGGTGGGCTTTAGAGGATGAGCATTCTGATTTATTTTATTTATTTTGGCCAGAAACAAAAATTAGATCTGCAAAGGGGTTTTCGCATTGCTTTGAGGTGGTCTGGGAGATCTGGGGAGACGTGGCCTTCTTGCGGTTGCTGACTGCCAGATAGGTATCTCCAGAAGGAGCCTTCCACTTGAACTCCAGATTTGTCTGTCCAACCATGTGCTTGACAGTTCTATGTCACAGACATCCCAAATTCCTCATGTCCTGGACCATCGCTGCCTTTCCCCTTTCCACCTGCTTCACCTGTGGTCTTTCTCATATTAGCTAATGGTACTTCTATCTTCCTGCTTGCCCAGGCCCTGAACCCCAGAGCCATCCTTGACTGGCCTTGTGTACTTGACATCCAAATGAACAAAAAATCCTCTCAGTTCTACCTTCAAAATATGTCCAGAATCTGACTTCTTATCCCTTTTACTGCTCTGCTCCCTTCTAACTGGTCTCCCTACTTTCCTTCTTACCAACCCTATTTTCTTTTTTTTATTATACTTTAAGTTCTGAAGTACATGTGCAAAACATGCAGGTTTGTTACATAAGTATATGCATGCCATGGTGGTTTGCTGCACCCATCAACCCGTCACCTACATTAGGTATTTCTCCTAATGCTATCCCTCCCCTAGCCCCCCAACCCCCAACAGGCCCAGTGTGTGATGGTCCCTGTGTCCATGTGTTCTCACTGTTCAACTCCCACTTATAAGTGAGAACATGTGGTGTTTGGTTTCTGTTCTTGTGTTAGTTTGCTGAGAATGATGGTTTCCAGCTTCATCCATGTCCCTGCAAAGGACATGAACTCATCTTATTTTGTGGCTGCATAGTATTATTCCATGGTATATATGTGCCACATTTTCTTTATCCAGCCTATCATTGATGGGCATTTGGGTTGGTTCCAATGGTTTGGTTCCAAGTCTTTGCTATGCCAACCCTATTGTCAACACAGCAGCCAAAGCGAATCTTGGTAAAATATATGCCAGATCATGTTACTGCTTGGCTCAACACCCTGCAATGGCTCCCTCTTTCTATCAGAGAAAAACCAAAACACTTACAATGGCTGCACAGTCTGGGGTCCCCAGAACCTCGCTGACCTCATTTCTTACCACTCTTCCTTGGCTTATTCTCCTCCAGCCACACTGGCCATCTTCTTACCTTGTGAGGCTGCTTGGGCCTTGGAACTTGCTGCTCCCTCTGCCTGAACCCTTCCTTCCCGATGTATCTGCTAGGCTGATTCTCACATCTTTCAAGTCTTTGCTTGCATGTAGGGTGATCATATGTCCCTGTTTGCCCAGGACAGTCCCAGTTTGCACCTGTTGTCCCAGCACAATTATGAATAGCTTCCTTTTGTCCTGTTAAGTGTTTTTCAGTTTGGATGATAAATTTTATGTTCACCCTACTCAAATGTCATATTCTCAATGAGTCCTACCCACTCCATTTAAAGTTTACCCTCCAATCCAACCGTTGACATTCCCAATTATCCTTACCCTATCCTATTTTTTCCATTGCAATGATCACTGTGTAACCTGTTACATAATTTGATTATTTGGTGAACTTTTCAATTATTGTTCATAATCTCCCTCACTAGAATGTATACCCCACCAAGGGAAGAATGTTTGTCTATTTTGTTCACTGATAATATCTTCATCAGCTTTCTAGTGAGTGGCAGGAGTTCAAAAAGTGTTTGATTAATGCAATCAGTTTGGAAGGCAAAGAAGTGTAATTCCTTAGATCTTCAAATAGTTTATCAGGAAAGCAAGGCTGAATATGTGAGTGATATCAGATGGACACAAAATCCAGGATGCATGCTTGCTGTATCAACCTGCTTGAGAAGGATTTGGAAGTCGTTTATTAAAACCAGCATCCTATCTCGATGTGCTGTGTTAGGAGCATCTTCAGAGCAGAAAACGGGGGTGAAGAAAGGGATGAGAAGACAATTATACTGGGAATCCAAGACAACTGACATAAAACTTCACTCTGGACTTCCCAGAACCCAGGCAAAAGGAAAAGATCAGGTTACATAGTTTCTGTCTCCTCTCCTTGTTGCCTGATAAAAAAGAAAGGCATCTATTCAAAGAAGACATACAGCTCCAAGTTTTATGTTTCAAAAGGAAATCACCATGTTGGCTCTTTTTAATAGGGCATGTTGATTTTTTAAAGTGGGGGTAACCACACACCTTGGTGTGCCCAGGATAGTCAGTTTATACCTGCTGTCCCAAGGAAATTGTTAATATTCAGTGCGTCTTGGTTTGGATGATATATTATGAAGTCATACTGTAAGGGACATTGAATGACATAACAGATAATGACTTTTGCCTTTACAGAGGGGATGCAGACAGTTTCCTCATATGACCTTTGGAAAGCCCAAGGCTACGAGGATAAGCTGTTTCCTTGAGAATCAAGACACTCTTTGAGCAGCACACAGTTTCATATTTGCTCAGGATCAACTCAAATTTGGGGAAGCTCCACCATCAAGAAGCTCCTGAAGCTCCAGCTGGCTCTTGATATTTGCTGCCAGGATCCTCATTTACCAAACACTTCAATTACAGTGCCCCCCTTCTAGGTTCATTTGCTCACTGTGGGCCTTTGCAAGATGCTGGTGAGGTCAGAGTTTTCACTGGATCTGTTTGGGGTGCTGGAGAAGTTTCCTCATAGATTTATGAGTCTCTTTAATGTGGGCTGAACTATGCCTTCCCATCCACCAATAAGATGCTTTTTGGATGATAACACAATTTAGACCCCCATATGTTATGTTTACAAACTACAGATTTCCCATGAAAAATCATTTCCTTCATTCTACCATGTTCAGTTGGATAGCACCTAAAAACAACAACAAAAAGCCACCTGGGTAAACACAAGTGATTTTCTAAGAATGTAGTCTAACAATTGTCTGGGGTTTACAGCACTTTATGCGTTTTGAACTGGGAGGGGAAAGACCTGGTTCTTTGTTTTGGCTCTGTTGTTCCTTCACCTCTCTGAGCCTTTATCTCCTCATATGAAGGAGAGGATATGGACTCTATTCCATGGTACCTTGTAGTTTGGTTGCTATAATTCTCCTGCAGAGCTGTTTGTTCAGAACATCTCAGCACTGGTGACAGGAATCTTCAGAACACCTGGTCTTCTGGGCTGTAGACATTAGAAGCTCCTCAGAGCACAGCCTGCAGGGCCAGCCTGAGGCCTGTGAGAAGGCAGAGAGAGTTGAACTACATCCTTGGTCCCTTCTCCTCACCTTGTTTCTTCTCTTTTTCATAGCTCAGGAAGTGTCTTAGTCCCTTTGGGCAGCTGTAACAAACTACCACAGACTGGATGTCTTATTAACAATGGAAAGTTATTTCTCACCATTCTGGAGACTGGAAAGTCCAATATCAAGGCATCAGCAGATTCAGTGTCTGGCAAGGGCCTGCTTCCTGGTTCATAGAAAGCCTTCTTCTCACTGAGTCCTCACGTGGCAGATGGGGCAAGGGAGCTCTCCAGGGTCTCTCATGGTAGGACACTAATCCCATTCATGAGGGCTCCATCCTCATTACCTAATCACCTCCCAAAGGCCCTACTTCCAAAAACCATCCCACAGGGATTGGGTTTCAACATACGCATTTTGGAGGGACAGAAATATTTGGTCTATTGCAGGAGGGTCCTTCAACAGTGACAAGGTATGTCAGAACTAGGGTCTTGGGTAGCCCCAAACCACAAGAATTCTTTTCTTCACTTCTCTTTCCCTATCCATTAGTAAGAATGGATACAGTATATCCATCACAAAAATGAATTACCTATTTGGAACACTGACCATGTGCCATGTATGGTGCTAAGTATTTTGCCACATATAATTGTCACAATGATCCCTGAGGCAGAATGATAGTTACTCCCATTTTGTGAGTGAGGTCCTGAGTCTCAGGGAGATGAAGACTTGCCAAAAGCCACGTAGTTAGGATGTAGCAATGTAGCATTCTAACCCAGATCTGTGTGTCTCTGAAGTGCACATGCGTAAAGCAATGTAAGCTGCTGAATTACATCTGCTGTCTTCAAAATGGCAGCCATTAAGCATGGGCCAATGGGAGAAACCATTAATCTGCCATTGCCTCTAACCTAACATGACCAGTGAGGTAATTTCAGGTTAGCTTCAAGCGGGGAGAAAGAGGAGATGTCCTTCAGAGCTGTACTGCTCAGAGGGCTCTACTGTCACACCAACTGAAGCCAGAGGCACTAGGCCTGTGAGGAAGAAGGATCCAGCTCCTTTGTCCCTTAGAGTGGGCCTGGGCTGAACTGTGAAGGTGGGTCTGACACCCTCTCTTCTCACGTCAGCTCCCAGGTTACTTCCAATTCAATTTGAAAGCCACTGAAGTGGATGCAAAAGGCAACAGAGCCTGAGGCCTTGGCACCTCTGCCCATCCTGCAAAGGTCAGCAGAGTCTTATCTAGAACACAGCTGAGGAGGCAATTTCCTTGAACACTCTGGGCTGGGAGACACTTTCCCCCTCTTCTCCCTTTTGTGTTTCTCTTTCATTCCCACAGGGCTCCAGGACCCTGTGCTGGTGAAGTCTTTGAAGAAAGAGGGGGACACGGCTGGGGGGAACCAGCAGGGGAAGAGAGCAGGAGGAGGAAGGGCTATGTCTGGTCTGGTCTGGTCTCCCTCTCCACTCCCACATAAGACGCCTTCACCTGCAAGCTTCTTAACCTGAAGTACAAATGAGACCCCCCGGGATCCCAAAATAGCTCCCCTCACAGCTGCACAGCATCCGTTTATAGCTGTGCCTCCCTGCAGCCCCAGGCTGCCTCTGAGACGCGCTTCTGAGGTCAGCGCCCGTGAACACCAGGCTCAATGTCGTTGGAGAACAGAACTGCTCATAAAGACCCTATTATGGTCTTGTTACTGTTTTTCAGGACTTGCCCCAACCCTCAGAGACTTTAAAGGGCCAAATTTGTTTTGACCTATTGCCAGACCACTTTTTGTCCAACAATAACCCAGAAGTGGGTCAGATTCCATCCCCTGTGCCCAGCAGCAGGTGAGGACGTTGCACTTGGTGGTGGCAGGACAAACAGTACTGAAGTTATGCCTGGGCCTCAGGCCAAGTAACTTGGACACCCCCAGGGAAGATCGACTAGTGGGCTTTATGTATGTACACGTTCTTTTATTAGCAATAACACCTGGGCTATTAATTGACTTTCTTCACTCATGTTATTCATACTGATTCTGAATGCCAAATTATAAAGCAAAAAAAGAGCCCTAACCCCAGCGAGTTGTGTTCCGTACTTTCTCTTCATACTCCATCTAAAACAAATTAACTTTGACCACTCTCTCTCACATGGCTTATTTAGAGAGGGCCCAAAATAGTCCATGAACTAAGTACATTTTGCTTTTTCACTGTCAATCCTAAGTAGAGCCACGAGGGCAGGAGTGACCCTGGCTGGCCTCTCGAGTTGTAGTGAGCCTCCTACTTGCTGCAACAGCCACCAGCACTTGTCTTCATGAAATATTTTTTGTTAAAGCAAACTCAGGCCTCATCTGGAACTTGTCCTGGGCAATTCTCTGAAGCCAGGATCTTTCTTTCTAAAGTCACTGAGCAAGAGCAAGTCTTAGCGGACCTACCATATCAGAGTGGAGACCTGACATGAGCTAATAAAAGCTTAGGCCATTGACTGCACACAGTTACAAGCTAAGACATCAGAGGCCCTCCATCGGGGGGCCAAGAACTTATGTCCTGTAGCCACACAGCTTGCATTTCTGCCACATTTCCATTAAATGCTAAGTGTGTGGCTCTCAAATAAGCTACTTCTGCTCCTGCATGCCAGTGCTCCTGTCTGTGGAGGAGGTATGGTGACAGTTTGTTGACATGAGATCTTCCCATATGGCATATGATACATATAAATCACTTGGATTAACCATCGTTATTATTTTGACAGGGAACCAAACCATATCACATATGATCTTTGTTGTATCTTATTTTCGAGCCAATGCTTTAAAAATAGTTAAACATATGCTACCAGTTGTCATAAGGTAAATGATAAAACAGCCTTCTCCTCTCCTTCTCATTATATTGAGTCTCACTCATCTCTCAGAGTCTTTTTCATTATCATTGTCACTAAAAGCATTCAGGATTAGATCAGCGAATATTGCCTAAAGAAAAAAAAAGAAGAAGAAAAATCAAAAACAAACTAATTTAGATGCATATAAAACAAAACTTTCTTTTTCTGTAAGCAAACTCAAACATTTTTTTGGTACTTTGAGCTCTCACCCTGGTAAACAGAAGAACCATAGTCACAGTCAATCTAGGGCCTTTCCTTTCAAAGCAGGAATTGGGTTTTTATTCTGGGGTGGGGAGTGGAGGAGGGGAAATCGGTTTGGAAATTGGGACTTCTGGTCTTCAGCCACCATCATACAGCCTCTCTTGCATCCACTCTGAAGTTTTTGTTTCCTCTGGGATTTGAATGTTTGCCCATGGGGGTCACTTCTGCACTTCAAGGCTCTCCTGGTTTGTCTTTTTCTCGGTGGCTTTCATGCCACACAGGCTGCGGGAGCCACAGGGAGCTGTTTGAGGTTCTGTATTATGTCTGTGCCAGTCTTGCGCTTTCCTCCAGCCCCACGACATTCTGCGACCTGTGGGAATTCTACAAGAAGGCAGTCTCAGACCTGCTTGTCTAGACAGGACCTGCAGCTACCCCAGCCGCTACCACACCTGCATATGATTTGGCACAAGGAAACACTGAAGCATAGAATTTTCCTGGGCTCTACTCAAGAACAGGCACAGTCCCTCCCTTGTCATATGCCTTAACGTTGGACCAAGGCACGGTGCACTTCCTCAGGTACCAGTTGGCATCTACTCTCACTACTTCATCTCTTATTCTTTCTCCCCTAGCTTATGACATCTTTCACCTAGGGACAAGAAAAACTGAGCATGGGTATTTCTTGTTTTCTTCAAAATAGACTTTAATTTTAAGAAAAGTTTTAGGGTTATAGCCAAATTGAACAGAAAGTACAGAGATGTTCCATAGCTCCCCTGCCCTCACGCATGCATAGCCTCTGCCACTATTAACATCCTGCACCAGAGTGGTACATTTGTTACAACTGATGAACCTGCACTGAAGTGTCATTATCACCCGAAGTCTACAGATTACATTATGGTTCACCTCGGTATTGTACATTCTATGGGTTTTGACAAATGCATAATGACATGTATCTATCATTATAGTATCATATGGAATAGTTTTACTGGCCTAAGAATCCTGTGTGCTCTGCCTACTCATTCTTCCTCTCTGCCAACTCCTGGCAACCACTGATTGTTTTACTATTTCCATAGTTTTGCCTTTTCCAGAATGTTATATAATTGGAATCATACAGTACGTAGCTGTTTCAGATTGCTTCTTTTACTTAGTAATATGCATTTAAGTTTTCTCCATGTCTTCATCTTCATGGCTTGATAGCTCATTTGTTGTTAGTGCTGAATAATATTGCATTGTCTGGATGTACCAGTTTATTTATTCATTCACCCACTGAAGGACATCTTGATTGCTTTCAAGTGTTAGGAATTTATGAGTAAAACTTCTATAATTGTCCGGGCACAGTGGCTCATGCCTGAAATCCCAGCATTTTAGGAGGCCAAGGCGGGTATATCACCTGAGGTCAGGAGTTCGAGACTGGCCTGGCCAACATGGTGAAACCCTGTCTCTACTGAAAATGCAAAAATTAGCCAGGGGTGGTGGTGTGCACCTGTGGTCCCAGCTACTCAGGAGGCTGAGGCAGGAGAATCACTTGAACCTGGGAGGTGGAGGTTGCAGTGAGCTGAGATTGTGCCATTGTGCTCCAGCCTGGGCAACAGAGAAAGACTCTGTCTCAAAACACAAACAAACAAACAAACAAACTTCTATAATCATCTATGTGCAGACTTTTGTCCTCAACTTTTTGGGGGTAAATAGCAAGGAGCAAGTATCTTAGTTCATTTCATGTTGCTGTAACCGATTATCACAGGCTGGGTAATTTATAATAAATAGATATTTCTTTGGGTCATGATTCTGGAGGCTGGGAAGTCCAAGGCCATCTGCTGGGCATCAGATGAAGGCTTTCTAGCTGCATCATCCCATGGTGGAAGACAAGAGGGTAAGGGAGAGACAGAAAGAGAGGGGAGAAGGGGAAGGTTGCTGAACTTAATCTTTTATCAGGAACCTACTCCCATGATAACAGCATTAATGCCTTCATGATGGCCACCTTCTTTTGTACTCACATGGCCTTCCTTCTTTCCCCTCTGTCTCTCTGTCTCTCTATCTCTCTGTCTCTCTCTCCTTCCTTCTTTTCTTCCTTCCTTCCTTCCTTCCTTCCTTCCTTCCTTCCTTCCTTCCTTCCTTCCTTCCTTCCTTCCACCACCGCAAACCACCGCCCCTGGCTAAGTTTTGTATTTTCAGTAGAGACAGGGCTTCACCATGTTGGCCTGGCTGATCTCAAGCTCCTGACCTCAGGTAATTTGTTTCTCCCTTCCCTTCCCTTCCCTTCCCCTCCCTTCCCTTCCCTTCCCTTCCCTTCCTTTCCTTTCCTTTCTTTTTCTTTCATCTCATTCTGCTGCCCAGGCTGGAGAGTGGTGGTGCAAACACACTCACTGCAGCTCAACCTCAAGTGATCCTCCCACCTCAGCCTCTGGAGTAACTGGGACTAAGACCAGCAATCCTCTCAGATTAGGACCCCACCCTTATGATCTCACTTAACTTTAATGACCTCCTAAAAGTCCTGTCTCTTAATACAGTCACACTGGGGCTTAAGGCTTCAACATATGAATGCTGGGGACACAGAATTCAGTTTGTAGTAAATGTCTTTCAAGTGTCTTTCAATCTATAGATCTTCCCACTCTTTCTCATTTGTCCCTTTCTTCATTAATTTTGCTGGTAGAATTTCCCACAGTTTGGATTTTGCTGCTTGCAGCTCTGTGGTGTTGTTTTAACATATTCCTCTACTCTGTATGTAAATGGGTAGTCAGATGAAGAGGAAGGGTTAGATTGGCAGACCTACTTCCTAGGTGGAACAGTAGGTTTCTATTAGGAGGCACTATTCCCAAGGAGTCTCTGTTTCTGTGAAGTTAGCAACCATTGGTGATGATTGTCAAATCTATTATTCCATTAGTGGTTACAAAATCGTGATTTTATAATTTTATTTTCCTTATTTATTAGCCAAAATAATTCAGTAAAATGAAACTCCTCCTTATCAACTGTTTGGTTATGCTTGAGATCTAGTGCAAACAGAAAAGGCAGAACAGACCACGCACAGTGGCTCACATTTGTTATCCCAGCACTTTGGGAGGCCAAGGCAGCTGGATCACCTGAGCCCAGGAGTTTGAGACTAGCCTGAGCAACATGGCGAAATCCCATCTCTACAAAAAGTTTAAAAATTAGCTGAGCACAGTGGCTCATGACTGTAGTTACAGCTACTCTGGAGGCTGAAGTGGATAGATCGCTTAAGCCTGGGCAGTTGAGGCTGCAGTGAGTCATGATTGTGCCTGTGCCACAGCACTCCAGCTTGGGTGGAAGGGCAAGACTTGTCTCAAAAAGAAAAGAGAAAAGAAAAGAAAAGGAGAGGAGAAGAGAGGAGAGGAAAGGAAAGGACAATGTTTGATTGCTTGATTCTTACCTTTTTAAAAATAATCTAGCTCCCAAATAATTATTACCTAGCACCTAGCATCCTCCAAAGTTAACTTTTAAAAGAGGATAACTGAAAACTCATGAATATAAACACACTTGAAGTGTCAACATCCATTAAGGTTATTTTTATGGGACCTCATGTTCTCCTACCTTTGGCCAATGAGATCTTCTTTTAAGTTGGTCCCTGAGTCTTTTTGACATGACTCCAGTAACCTGTGCTACCGTGGTTGCTGTTTGGTTTGATGAAATATTTCCAAGCCCTTTTATAATATGTTTCCTGTCTTTGCCCTGGAATCAGTGATTTCTGTAAGGATTCCTGGTTCTTTTCATTGGAAAATGATGATTCAAAACCACAGCCTTGACACTGGGGGTGGGTATTGAATTGGTTATGTTTCCAGATCTTTTTGGTGGAAAAGATAAGGATAAAGAGAAATACAACATAAATCGATACTGATACATCATTTCAAATTCGAGACTGCAGGGTTTCTATTTAACTGCATCTATCTTGCTTCTCTTTCTCCTTTGTATGGCAAATCCTGGTTCCCAAGGACACCAACATAATTATTCATTTGTTTTCATCTATGATATATATTAGAACACCTGTGTTAGACTACCAACTCCACCATCAATAATGTAATGATAGAAAATTGTTTAGGGTTTTTTTTTCTTCAGTTCTTTTTGCCTTTGGGTGATAGATACCTCATGAGGGATGTACAGTCAAATGACTATGTTTTAAGACCCTAAATCAGATTTTTGCCAATTAAAAACTTGGCTTTTGAAACAAAAAAGTCAAGAATTAGACTCTTGCTCTCCTGTCTGTAGCAGCCCTACCTTAGAAAAGGCAGTGGATGCTGGAGGAGGAGATAACAGTTCACGTGTATGGAATCAGTGCATGAATTCTAAGTGATAGAGGTTGTGGGCAAAATTACCTCTCAATTTCTCACTTAGAAATCTCTGAACATCTAGTTTATCACTGGGTCAATGCTAGCCATTTGATACATATGTAAATTAATTAGACTTGCCCACTAATGGCTGTAGCCTGGACATATAAACTGACAGCAATTTCCGCAGATAGTGATGCTAGAGTAGATATTTCTCCGGATCCTAGCTGCCTTGGGTTTCCTGTTGGGAGCTGTGGTGCCTGGTGCTCAGAACTTGGTGAGGCCCTTAGGAAGCTCAAGTCACCACAAGGCAAAGTGCATCCCTCTTGAGTCACCTGTTTTGACTTTTTGTATAACCCGATTCAAAGTTTTCACCTTTGTTAAGGGTAGGACTCAACAGTTTATTAATCAGTAATTATTTTATAGTAACTATGTTAGCACAAACATAATAGTTATACCAACATAAGTGTATTACGTATATAAATATGTGCTACTTACAATTTTCTCTTTAGTCACTAACAATGAGTTGCATCATCTAAAGAGCCATTCAGGGCATGGGTGAGTTCTGACTGGTTCCACAAGTGCAAGATCTGATTGGTCAAAAGTTTGCCCAGAGACATCCCTACACAAGTTTTTTTTTGTGTGTGTATGTTTTAAATTTTACAGAGTACATAATAGCTTTTATTTGTTCTAAGCAAATATCTGACAAGGTCCCAATCCATAGATTTTGCAGATGAAATGTTTCAAAATGCAATCGCCTTTTCCTAAAAGCCAGCTTGAAACCCACACATGTTTATATTGCATGTTGTGTTCAAAGTCCACCTGAATGAGTGGAGTGGGAACACCAAGTCACGCAGGTTCTGCCTGATCTTGTTGGGCAGGAAAGATGTTCCACGGTACTTGAACATGGGAGACCGTAGGTGGCATTTCAGTTTTCCCTCCTGCAGGTAGCATCAGCACTGGGCACTTTAGTGGAGGAGAAATGGTCTGAGATGCACAGGGTCTGGGTACCAGTTTTGGCTGTCCTACTGAAGAGCCACGTCCCCTTGGGAAAGTGCCTAATCATTTGGTTCTCACTTCCTTACTTCTTTTTTTTAAAACTTTTATTTTAGGTTTGGGGGTACATGTGAAGGGTTGTTACAAAGTAGAATTCGTGTCATGGGGGTTTGTTGTACAGATTGTTTCATCACCCAGGTATTAAGCCCTGTATCCAATAGTTATCTTTTCTGTTCCTTTCCCTCCTCCCACCCTCCACCCTCAAGTGGACCCCAGTGTCTGTTGTTCCCTTCTTTGTGTCCATGAGTTCTCATACTTTAGCTCCCACTTATAAGTGAGAACATGTAGTATTTGGTTTTCTGTTCCTTTGTTAGTTTGCTAAGGATAATAGCTTCCAGCTACTTCCATGTTCCTGCAAAAGACATGAGCTCGTTCTTTTTTATGGCTGCATAGTATTCCATGGTGCATATGTATACATTTTTTTTTATCTAATTTGTCATTGATGGACATTCATGTTGATCCCGTATCTTTGCTACTGTGAATAGTGCAGCAGTGAACATTTGCATGCATGTGTCTTTATGGTAGAATGATTTACATTCCCTTGGGTATATACTCAGTAATGGGGTTGCTGGGTTAAATGGTCATTCTATTTTTAGCTCTTTGAGGAATTGCCATACTGCTTTCCACAATGGTTGAACTAATTTACAGTCCTACTAACAGTGTATAAGCATTCCCTTTTCTCTACAACCCCACCAGCATCTGTTATTTTTTGACTTTTTAGTAATAACCATCAGATTGATGTGAGATGGTATCTCATTGTGGCTTGGATTTGCATTTCTCCCCAATCATCTCACTTCCTTACTTCTATCAGGGTTGCCTGTCCACCGCATCTTACCAGGTTGTAGTTAGGATCACATGAGACCTCGTACAAGCATGAAGGTCTTGGTAAGCTGTACAGAGTTACATGCATATTTTCTGGTAGATGCTGCTTTTTGAGTGTCTTCATAGTAACCAGCTTTATGAACAGCAGAGGAAGAGAAGGAATTTCCTTTGAGGAACAAGCAGAATCCACCATCCTGTAGAGGCCCAGAACAGCACGGCTTTGTTCACTTTTTAATATGGTGCATTTGCTTTTCCTCAGTTG
This sequence comes from Colobus angolensis palliatus, assembly GCF_000951035.1. Lineage (NCBI taxonomy): Eukaryota > Metazoa > Chordata > Mammalia > Primates > Cercopithecidae > Colobus > Colobus angolensis. The sequence goes on from NW_012114622.1 coordinate 5,473,107, forward strand.
TGCTGCAGTAACAAACAGCCCTCCATCTCAGTGGCTCATGACAAAATGGTCTATTCCTTGTGTTCCATCGCATTTCAGTGGTGGATGAGCTGCAGCTCTGCTTCATGTGTCTTCCCTCTGGGATCCAGGTTGAAGAGGCTGTTGATACATATGTCATGAAGCTTTCCTGGCAGAGAAAGGAGCAAAGATAGAACTGCCTGTTGGCCCTTACAACTTCTGTTTGAATGTGACATATGTTACTGCCACTCACATGCCATTGACCAAACCAAGTCACAGAGGCACACTTGATGTCACGTGGGTGGGAAGTACAAGCTTCTCATGTAGAGGGACAACAAATATGCAGGAACAATAATAGAATCTCCCACAGCAAGGAAGGTCACTTACCATGGTGGTCCTCAGCCACCAGGACCAAATATCATACCAGTGAGATGCTTTTCAGCTTCACCTGGTAGATCATCAAGCTGGTTGCTTTTGCCACAGCTCTCCCTGAGGTCATTAGGGAATTGAAGACTTGCTTGCCACACTGGGTCCTTGCTCAGTGAGGATAAGGAAATAAACCAAAACGATCCAGAGCCTTGGGGCTGGGCTCTGGAAAAAATGATTGAAAGTCCTAGTGGGGAGGAATGTGCCCTGACTACTCTCAGAGCACGAAGATGATTTTTAGGGAACAGAAACAGGTATGCAATCAGATAGGGAAATAAAGGAAAGGAAAGTGAGTTAGAAATGGGATTTCTTGGAAAAAAGGCCGTTGGTTTAGAGAGACAATAGTTCAAGGACAATCCTAACTCACATGAGGACTAATTACAGAGGAAAGGAGGTTGCTTAGTCACCAGGTTTGGGAGTGATGGTTCTGGCTGGTGTGGTGTTGCCAGCACCTTTGCTGGTGTTTAAGAGCAACACAGGCATGGTTTTGATGACATCAGGTAACATCCCATTTGAATGGATTTCTTTCATTTGGGAACAGCAACATGTTCGTGTAAAGATATGAATAGAGATAAAGGAAGAGGCACAGGCAGCAAATGAGGTGGGGCGAGGTGGGGGTGAGAGAGCATTTTACAATTTATTGGGCTGTAAGCACCCACCATAATGCCTCACTAAACCTCTAAATTCCTACTTCCTCCTCGAGAGATCCCTCTGTCCTCGACAAGATGAACCGAACAATGTCGTCATACTCTTTTGATTGAACAATTCTGTGACAGAGCAGGGGATCTGGGTCTGATGACATTTAGCGAGCACACCCTGGCTGCCCCAACAGCACAGCCCTTGGCTGTGCTTTTCTTATTGAGTTGTTTGAATGTTCAGGTCAAGGGGCCAGAGCTTTTTGGTACACTCTCTGTGCTGCAAGCTGAAGCTCTGGCACAAGCTCGTCATGCGGTTGTTTGGAATCATGGGCCAAGATGGAAGGTCTCAGAGCAAGGAGGGACCTTACAGATCAGAAGCCCAGTGGATAAAGCTGTGGCTTAGGTCTACATGGGAAATCTGTGTTGGAACTATGATGGGACCAATGTCTCCTGGCTTCCAGGCCACAGAGTCCTGTACACACCATGCCAGTTCCCATTCACAAACCTGAAAAATTATTTCCCCAAACAATTCAGATACATTTCATAATGACAGACTTGGGATATGTCTCCTCCCTTTGGGCCTTTTCCACACACCATCTCAAATGACGGCTCCCCTGACACAAACTCTTGGGCTTGACTGAGCTTCCTGTTGCATTGGTGAGAGCCCAGTGCTACAGGCCATTCCTCTACAAGAGGATTAGGAGGGAGCTAAGTACCTGTCCAGGGGGCCAGAGGTGTCAAGGAGGAAGTCACCTGAGGCCTGGGTACAAGGCCATTGAAAGAGCTAGGGCAAAGTCTTGGGAGAATAACAGCTCAGGAGACAAGGCAAGGTCTTACCTTAATTTCTTTTGCTGTCTTTGAGCCATGCTTGTAATCAAAGCAAATACTCCAAGGCCGGGAAATGCCATAGCTCTTTCCTTCTCATCCTCTTTCCAGAAATAGTTATAATCAAGAGCTGGGGCTTTCTATTTAGACTAGCTGGCTTCCAATTCCAGCTCCACTGTTTACTATCTCTGTACCTTTGTGCTTCTTATATAAACCCCCTAAGCCTCAGTACTATTGTCTGCAGAATAGGGTAACACTAGTACCTACCCCATAAGATTGTTCTGAGAATTAAATAAGAGAAGCCACCTACAGTATATACAGCAATGTCTGGAAAAGTGCTCAGTGATGGTTTCCTATTGTTATTGATATTATTATTATTATTGTTATTATTTTGAGACAGACTCTTGCACTGTTGCCCAGGTTAGAGTGGAATGGCGCCATCTCGGGTCACTGCAACCTCTGCCTCCTGGGGTCAAGTGATTCTCCTGCCCCAGCCTCCTGAGTAGTTGGGATTGCAGGCATGCGCCACCACGTCCCACTAATTTTTGTATTTTTGGTAGAGATGGGGTTTCGCCACATTGGCCAGGCTGGTCTCAAACTCTTGACCTCAGGTGATCCACCCACTTTGGTCTCCCAAAGTGCTGGGATTACAGGCGTGAGCCACCACACCCAGCCTATTATTTTTAAATGATGCTGTTTTTCACATATTGGATACGTAGTTACAAAAAAGTCAAACACATACTCTGCCCTTGTGGAGGCCTGATCTAGCAAATGAGCATGTTGCCTTCTCATTGGTCCTTCACGCTTTTTGGAAATTCGGGATGCTAATGCTGGGAGATCCTTTAGGGATCAAAGGTCAACCCTCTCATATTATGGTTGAAGTCATTGAGGCACAAGGAGGAAAAGGGATTCAGCCAAGGTCTTGAACTCAAGTCTTGGGTGCTGTATTTCTTTTCATTCATCTCTATTATTGTCATTAATTAATTTTGATATTCTTTCTATTTTTTTTTAACTTTTACAGAGCTTATATTTGTCAGCTTTGCAAGTGGGCCTCAGTTTCGGGGGAGGGGTGAGAGAGAAGAAAGGAAGAAACTAATGAAGGGAAGGAAAGAGGAAAAGACCTGCCTGAGACCTGGATCATAGAAACAAACCTTTCCTAACAACAGACCTCCGAGCATAAAGAGAGTATTTTCAAACATCTCAAAAAAATCAGTCTAAATCAATGCTATTCAAAAGGACAAAGAAAAAAATAATAGGGGATTATGTTCTTTTCTCATCTGTCTGTTCTGAAGTTATTCATTTGACACTTTCTGCTCTTGTATGGTGGCAAGCCTGTTTTCCAGAGATGCCCGTTCCAGCCATCTATTGCTGTGTAACAAATGACCACAACGTATGATGGCTTAAAATCGCAACTATTTTATTTCATCTCTCAATATTGTGGGTCAGAGTTCAGGCTTGGTGAAGTGATTCATCTGCTCCATATGGCTTGAACAGTGGTTTCTTGGTGGTATTCGGCTGGTGGGTTGGCTGGTTTCAAGGATCTAAGCGAAGTTTAGAGGCTTCATTCACATGTCTGCATCTTGGCAGGGATGGCTTCAAAGATGGGGTCCACTGGAACTGGCGACCTGAACCCACACCTGGCCTCTCTACTCAAACTTCTGACAGTAAGCAAGGCAGAGTCACGTGACTTTTTTATGACCTAGCTTCAGAAGTCACAAAGCATCACTTTGGTCATACTCCATTGGTCAAAACAGTCACAAGCCTGCCTAGACTGAAGAGATAGGGGATGGACACTAGTCTTTAATGGAGGGAGTGTCAAAGAAGTCAGACTTCCATGGCTCCAAAGTTGGGCTCCAATGTGGAATGTATTTACCTTTTTCCCTCTGAGTGGGCCCCATTAGCAGCCATAACTGTGAAGACTGATAAAATGTCAGGGACCACAGCGTCTTCATTTCCTAAGGTCCATGGGAATTTTCTGCAAACCAATACTTCTCCTCAGTAAACTCATTATAGAATAACTCCCTCTAATTTGGGTCCAGTCTTGTTATAATTGTAATATGCATGACATTTTGATATGACCATTCTGACATTCACATCTGTTTTATGACTCTTTTTAAGGCCAAGTATTCTCTATTCAACACACAGACACGTAAACGCACACACACACTGGATCAAATCCTCAACAAATCCTCAATTACCATTTAACCTAATGATATGACTCTGAAATTGAATTGTTAAGAGTTTGGCTTAAAAAAAATTTTTACCAACAAATGAACACTGAACTCTTTGCCCGTTTCCTGAACCTTACACCATGGGAATGGAATAGATTCAGACATGTTCCTGTCACTTTATTCAGGCAATAGTGTAGTTATTTTTGATAATTGGCTTTGTGTTAGGCACTATGCCAACTGCTTTTTATAAGCTATCTTGTTTATGCTTCTTAACAACCCTGTGACATGACTATTATACCCATTTTCTGGATGAAGAAACAGAGGTTTGGAGAAGTTAAGTAACTTTCTCAAAGCTCATCTAGTTAGTAAATGACTCACCCATTCATGCAACAAATACTTACTAAGTGCTTACTGTGTGCCAGGCTCTGACCTAGGAGCTGAGATTATAGCTGCAAACAAAGCAGACAAAAGTGCCTGCCCTCATGAAGCTTACATTTGAGGAGGGAGACGGGGAGACAGATAATAAGAAACAAACAACATGCATATGTAACACATCAATGATAAGTGCTGTGAAGAAAAACAAATGAGAAAAGACAGGTGGAGGCAGTAGGGGTGCAGGCAGATTGCTACTTTAAATCCAGTGGTCAGTTGGCATAGCAGCAAAAGCAACATCTGAGCAAACACCCAAAGGAGGTCAGGGAGGGGGCTAGAAGGAAATCTGAGAAGAGGGAACAGTGTTAGAGCTCAGGAAAACGATTTGACCACATGTCTGTGCCATGCTAAACCCATGCTTATAATCACTGGACTATGGTACAGTACCATAACCACTGGGTTGGGTCTGAGCTCAGTGCTGCTCATGTTTGACCACACACAGGATCGTGAAAAGGTCTTGTCAACTTGAGATTCCTGGGCTCACGTTCAGAGATTCTGATGCTCTAGGTCCCCTATAGGGTCTGAAAGTGTGCATTTCTAACAAGCACCCCGAAAATGCTGACACTGCTGGTTAAAGATCATTCTTTAAGAAGTACTGTTAAAGAACCTCACTTAGCAAAGTAGGGCACAAAGAGCACAGAAAGTCCTGTGGGTTTCCGGGGACGCTTACAGATGCTTCGGCTAACAATAATTCCCAAAATACCCACACAATTCCCCCCTAAAAAGGCCAAGTGTTCTCTATTCAACACACAGACACGTAAACGCACACACACACTGGATCAAATCCTCAACAAATCCTCAATTATCACTTAACCTAATGTTAATTCAGAAGCTAAGACCCTGAGTCAGAAAACCTGGCCCAGCTTATACCAGCTGTGCATCCTAGGCATTGTCACTTAACCTCTCTATGCCAAATATAGAGGTCTTTGTTTATTATGAAATTTGGGAGAAGGAGGCCGTTGTAATTTGCAGTTATTCAATGAAAAGAAGTGAACTGCCACCCCCACCCCTCTCCAGCAAAGCATTAGCCCATCCTATAAAGTGGGGAAGAGGCCAAGGGGATGAGGGAGAGGAAAGGGAATTGCAGGAAGTATACACAGGATACAAACCATGCAGGTCGTTTTGTGAGCAATGATGCAACCTGACAGTTTTCAGACTCTTCCTTGAGGTCAGCACCCCATCATGAGATGCTTTTCCTTTGCCACATTTCCTTGTCTTCTGGGTCCAGAGGAAAATGGTTTTTCCATTCTCACTATGGTGATTCACTAGCTGTGCCCTCCCACTATACCTCCCAGCCTAGATTTATAGCTCAAAGGGAAGATGTGAAGGCCAGATTTGTTCATAAATGGCAGGTGGTGATAGGAAGACTGTGTGGTCTGAGGGAGGGAGCGCTGAACCAGACCAAGCCCATTCCTGTCTGAGGTCGGCCTGAGGAATTGTGGCCTTGGCAAGGCTCTCAACAGGTTCTTCTTCTGTAAAATGGGCAGAATTGCCATGGGTTCCTACTTCCTCCTGGACACAGGAGTACCAAGAACAGCTAGAAGCCCAAGATCCTACTAATGTTGAATGTGCCAAATACACAAATATTGAAATAGTGCTTATGGATAGCTGGGTACTGTTGGCAGTTAGAGCCTCACTCACCTTTTCTGATATTAATAATAATTAAGGACGTTTGTTCAGCATCTGCCCTTTGCCAGGCACTGTGCCCGGCCCTTTGCTTCCAGAATCTCTCCAGATCCCTGTGTTTGCCCTGTGGGTTGAATACAGTTATTATTCCCGTTTTTCAGATGAGGACACTGAAGCTCAGAGACAGTAAATTACTTTCTCCCAAGACCATACAGCTACTAATGGCCAGGCTGGGGTTTGAACCGGGAAGTCTCTCCATAGTTTGTGTCCATATGCTAGTGCCTGGTCTCCATGCACTCACCTGTGTGTTTCCTATAGCAACAAAGTAGGTTTCATAGATCTGTAAACTGATGCTGCAGTCTTAGAGATGACTGTAGACAGGAAAACTGACATTACCACACAATTTGGCTTAGAAACCCACTCATTTGATTATGACTTCTTTTGATCTTTCCCTTATCCTTCCTGTTTTTTTTTTTTTTTTTTTTGCAGAGTTGAGCTTTGTTGTCCAGGCTGGAGCACAGTGGTGCAATCACAGCGCACTGCAGCCTCGATTTCCTGGGCTCAAGTGATCCTCTCACCTCAGCCTCCAAGGAGCTGGGCCTACAGGAATATGCCACCATGCCCAGCTTATTTTTATTTTATTTATTTTTTATTTTTTTATTTTTTTCCCAGCTTATTTTTAAAAAACTTGTTGTAGAGATAGGTCTCACTACGTTGCCCTGGCTGGTCTCAAACTCCTGGGCTCAAGCAATCCTCCCGCCTTGGCCTGCCAAAGTGCTAGGATTACAGATATAAACCACTGTGTCCGGCCCTTGCTCTTTGATTTGGTTTTGCCCTCCTCTCAGGAAAGATACAGTCTGCCTTCCCAAATTCCTGAAATACTGACTCAACACAAATGCCTTCTGCTGTTTTCCCAAGGAGCTATTTGGTTGTGCTTTAACTGGTACCACAAATTGTTCCTCTCAGCATCTCCTTCCTTGAAGGAAAGAGGTATGATTAATGTTCAGGAGTCTCTTGATATTGAAAAGAAGAAAGGAAAATAAACACTGAGCTTTTAGACCCGTAAGCCAATTGTTGAAGTCACTTCACCCCAGCCTCAGCTTCAAGTGATGGAGGAAGGCTGCCTGCCTACCGCTTCCAAAAAGAAAATCCAATTGTAAATATTATCTGCACTTCCAAGAACATTTGAATGGTAACTCTCAAGCAATTACTTTACTTTCAAGATCATTAAACACAAATCTGACTTGTATTTTAATAGGACTGCCAATGTTGTTAATGGTGGAGAGGGTGGCATAAAGGCTAAGTTTTTTCTTCTAATGGGTGAATGTTTACATTATTACCCTTTCTGAGGAGTGCTGCTGCTGAGAGAGGTTGCTCAATGCCTGAAGACATTTTTCTTGCTTTCTCACGCCCCAGAATCCAATCCCTCTTTTGCCAAATGCAATGTCAGAACAGGTAGGAGGTACAGCAACTGTGGCATGGGCCATGACAGCTCCCCACCTCCTTTCTCCCCTGGGTTGCTCACAGTCAGTCTCCCTCACCCAGCTCCTATCCATGGACATGACAGGGTCCCAGCAAAGAAAATAGACTCTGGAAGGAATGAACAATGTTTTTACTTAGGTGGCTCCACTCTCATGCCTTGAATCTTAGCTCCCTGCTATTTTCCTCCTGTTTTAGAGAACAGGAGTTCTAAGAAAGGTGTCAGAGGCAACTGTCTAGAGGCCTGCATCCTCTGCTCATATTCAGGGTGGAAGGGTCCACTTTTGCAGAAAAGAGGCCTGTAGACTTTGTTCTCCTCTTTCCCCAGGCTCCCTGGTCTCTTAGAGGCACCTGCAGTGTCACCTTGGGGGCTATGGAAAGACAACTGCTGTCATGGTAGAAACTGGACACTGGAGTCTGCAAAAAGCCTCCTAGAAGGGACAGTCACTTGCTGGAGGTGCTGACTCCCAGGGGTTGGGGTGGTCCATTCCTTGTCCCCCCGCCCACAACACACACAGGCCATTGCTGGCCCTTCACTGGTGGACCTCATAGCATGTCCCATGCCCCCTCCCTTGGCTTCCTATGAAAGTGACCTGAGTGGCTGCCTATGGAGTGAGATCTCAGGTTCACCTAGAAGCAACTCTGTCCCCAAATAATTCTCCTGTCTGGCAGTCGGGATCTGATAGTCCTTTGATAGGCAAGGTCTGGTGCCTTTCATTACTCCTTGAGAAACTGGACTGAAAATAAAAGTTTTGAATGTTGGGTGAGCTGAGGGTGCTGTCAGAGCAGTTTATATACTGTGTTTTCCTTTTAACTTGTGGTTTAGTTTTGGGTATGATTAAATTATACATTTCCAGAAAGCAAAGAAGTTAGGGGCTTAGACTTTGGGATTACAATTTTAATTGTCTTGGTAGTTTCTAATTGTGTGACCTCAGGCAGTTCATTAAACTCTGTATGCCTTATTTCTTCAAACATAAAACGGAGGTGCATATACACCATGGAATACTATGCAGCCATAAAAAAGGATGAGTTTGCGTCCTTTGTAGGGACATGGATGCAGCTGGAAACCATCATTCTCAAACTATCACAAGAAGAGAAAACCATACACCGCATGTTCTCACTCATAGGTGGGAACTGAACAATGAGATCACTTGGACTCGGGAAGGGGAACATCACACACTGGGGCCTATCATGAGGAGGGGGGAGGGGGGAGGGATTGCATTGGGGAGTTATACCTGATATAAATGATGAATTGATGGGTGCTGACGAGTTGATGGGTGCAGCACACCAACATGGCACAAGTATACATATGTAACAAACCTGCACATTATGCACACGTACCCTAGAACTTAAAGTATAATAAAAAAAAAAAGAAAAGAAAAGTGACTCATAACATAAAAAAAAAAAACGGAGGTGGGGAGTAAGGGGTGCGGGGGTGAGAATGGAGGGTGGGGGGGGTTGGAGAGGTAATGGGGAGACTACAGCTAATAACTCTTATTTCACAGGGTCGTTATGAGAGATAAATGTAAAGTCCTTGCATAAGCTGCTTCATGGGAAGTGCTTAATGATCATTTCTCTGTTGTGAGATTTGCTGCCTTTGCCTGCTACAGACATTTCAAACACTACACATATAGCAATAACCAAGTAGAAAAGTCATTCTGAGGTTGATGTGACTGATATCAGTCATTCTTTTATTTATTTTTTTCTTAGTTTTTTTTTTTTTGAGACAGGGTCTCACTCTGTCACCTAGGCTGGCATGTAGTGGTGCGATGGTGGCTCACCACAACCTCTGCCTCCTAGGCTCAAGCGATCATTCTACCTCAGCCTCCTGTGTAGCTGAGACCACAGGTGTGCACCACCACTGCCACCTAATTTTTTGTATTTTTTTGTAGAGACAGAGTCTCACCATGTTGCCCAGGCTGGCCTTAAGTGATCCTCCTGGACTCCTGGACTTAAGTGATCCTCCTGCCTCTGCCTCCCAAAATGCTGGGATTACAGCTGTGAGCCACTGCACCTGGCTAGTCATTCTTAATATCAGCTTTTGATGGAAGAGGAGAGATGAAGAAAGGTTCAGAAAGGAGCCTCCAAACCTCAGCGACAGGCTCTGCTGCATTCACAGTTCTGTCGAGAAACTGCAGCTTCTCCATTTTACCCCAGGTAGGTGCAAGGGTGTGAGGGGGCAAATCCTCCCCAGTGCCTATTCTTCTCTGGGACAAATATTCATTTCACTATTTTTTTTTCTGCTTGTAGGTCCTGTCCAGGTAATTCCACAAGAATTGCCATATTCTTACCTATTCCATATTCTACTCTAGCAATGGGACCCACAACATGCCTTATATTCATTGGTCAAGAAACAAAATGGCAGCCAAAATGACTCAAAAAGCATTTCTCTTTTTGAGTGTTCTCTAGAACTCTTCCTGTAGGATACAAACCTCAAACAAGGTATTGCCTTGAATAAATAAAGGAACTGAGCCTCCATGACCCTCTACAGGAAGCAAGTGACTGTTAGTGTCAGGTAAGCAGGCCACCATGGAAGGCATTCCTAGAAAACCAAATCCATTTCTTCATTTATTCATTTGGCAAATATTATTACAGCACCTACCATGTATCAATTTAGCGTTTATTTAGCTGCCAAAGTTCTAGGTGCTGGAGGCACAACAAAGATTCCTGTCCAATCCCACCATCTGGTTTAGGCTTTTGAAGGTGCTAATGAATTCCCTGAAATGTCTCTGATGCACCCTGACTGTCTATAGGCCATGCATGTGTTTATTTACAATGGGAATGGCTCATTGCCGCTCTGGCTGACTGGGCTATAATTTGCTCAGGCACTTAAGCTTCACTATAAAAAAAATCCCAAAAAATCACTGCTTCTTTACTAGTTTTAATTTGGCTGTTATGTTTATACTGAAGATTGTTTGGATGAAGCATTCAGCTTAAATGCAGCAGAAATGTAAAATAGGGCATGTGAAAGAAAATAGGTATGGATGGCTAATAAATCCCCTCAAAAGAAGACAGCTTCTCAGGCAGACTTTGAAGGTATTTGCATAACCTCATTTCAAATACCAAGATCTTTGCCACTATTCATTCACATGTTTAAATCTCTCTAAAATAGAGACTGGTCATTTATACTTTTACTTGAATAATAGTCATTTGTAATTTTACTTGAATATCCTAACAAAATTTTAGTGAGAAACGTCTCACTACAGTATGATACCATGGAACACTGTGACCAAAAGATGTGTTGGAATTAGTGAATAAGTGTCCACTCATTCAATAAATATTGACTGAGCCATGTGCCAGGCACTGTTCTGAGAGTACTCTTGAGCCAAGAAAAAATACTGAGGTAGACAAAGTATTCAATGTAGGACTAATATGATTTGGCTGTGTGTTCCCACCCAAGTCTCATCTTGAATTGTAATCCAAATTGCAATCCCTAGGTGTCAAGGGAGGGACCTGGTGGGAGGGGATTGGATAATGGGGACAGTTTCCCTATGCTGTTCTTGTGATAGTGAGTGAATTCTCATGAGATCTGGTTGTTTGATAAGTGTGGAGCTTTTCCCCCTTGACCCCCTCTGTCTCTCACTTGCCGCCATGTAAGATGTGCCTGCTTCCCCTTCCACCATGATTGCAAGTTTCCTGAGGCTTCCCCAGTTATGTGGAACTGTGAGTCAATTAAACCTCTTTCCTTTATAAATTACCCAGTCTCAGGGAAGTTCTTTACAGCAATGTGAAAACGAACTAATACAAAGACTTTAGACTTGTGTTTGAAACCCTTCACTGACAAACACCAACTGTGTGATTCTGGGCAGGTATGTTTGTCTTTCAGGCTTCATTTTGTTAATGTTGTAATCTGAGAAGCAAAGGCAGGAAAGGCAAAGAAGAGGCCACAATGTGAAGAGGTTAGCAGCTCAGGTGATAATCTCTTTGAGGCCTGGGTTCAATTCCCTATTCCCACTTAGTAGCTGTGTGACTTGGGTGAGTTTCTTCTTTCTAATCTTAGGGTTTTCAATTGTAAAATGGAGTTTATAAGAGATGTGCTTTATAGGAGTGTTGTGAGAAACACTTGAGATACCGCATTGAAAGCACTTAGCCTAGTGCCTGGCACATAAGGATGCCTCATTCAACGTGAGCTATCACTTTTCCCATTACTGCTATGGTTACTGTTATTGTTGTTATTGCTATCTTGGCTGACAACTTTAATTATTACAGTTGGTACTGAATTCATTCATTCATTTTATATATACATATATTTAGTGAGTTCTGCTATGCACCAGGCACACTCTAGTGATTGGGACAAAGTTATGACCAGTTAGAAAGACTTTAACTGGCTAGGAGCTTGAATTCTAGTGAAGAGAGAGGCAGATGATAAATTAGTAAACAAGCAAACAAATACAGAAATAATAGTTTCAGAGAGTGATATTTGCTATTAAGGAAATAAAATGGAAAAACTAATACACAATGACGGGAAGTAGGGGGAGTCTTTAAATCTTCAGAGAGGGAGACATTTTTCCTAAGAGGTGAATACTGAGAAGATAACAGTTATGTAACAGACCTGAAGAAGGGCTTTTAAAGCAGGAGAGATAGCATGAAGATCCTAGGAAAGCCGGGGTAGCTAGGGAGTAGCTGACAAAACAGGAAAATGACATTAAGAGAAAAATTGGAGAGATGAGTGCTGTGATCGATTAGTGATGTCTGTGCATGGCAAAGATGAAGAATCAGTGAGAATATCACACATTTGCAATCCCTGGTATCCCTAAAGTCCCTTTTAATTCCTCGTATAAAAAACTCTCAGGAATCTCCTACCTTTACCCTACAATCCAACCAAATTAGAAGCATACAGCCATTTAATAATCATATTTCTGATTTTAAGAATTTTAAGAACCAAAGTTTCGCAAGGTTATCTACTTCTGGGTTGAATAAGAAATAAGACTATTTCCTGGTTAAGAACAACTATCTTGGCTGGGCACAGTGGCTCATGCCTGTAATCCCAGCACTTTGGAAGGCTGAGGTGGCTGGATCACCTGAGGTCAGGAGTTCGAGACCAGCCTGGCCAACACGGTGAAACCCTGCCTCTACTAAAAATACAAAAAATTAGCTGGGTGTGGTGATTGAGCATCTGTAATTCTAGCTATTTGGGAGGCTGAGGCAGGAGAATCATTTGAACCTGGGAGGCGGAGGTCGCAGTGAGCCGAGATTGTGCCATTGCACTCCCACCTGGGCAACAAGAGTGAAACTCCAACTCAAAAAAAAAAAAAAAAAAACAAAGAAAAAAAAGAAAAACTATCCTAGTACAAATCTGGTGCGATGGTCACTTTCTCTCTCCTCCGTCACATAGCAGCAGTTTCACTGCTGAGTAGGGAGAGCAGTTTCACTAGAGCTCAGCTTCACAGTTGGTTTTATTCTAAGCTAACAGTTACACTAAAGCTGTATCAAATAAGTCAATGGAAAAAATTTGGTCAAAAATAGGAGGGTTGAGATGACCATTTGGTTGAACCAATGATTTGGGTGAAAATAATTTCCACAGACACTGGATTTGCTACTTAAAAAACCCACACACACAGTGTTGGTACACAATGGGAAGGTTTTTTCATCTTTGATGTGGCTGTATATATTTATGCCATTTTTTCATTTTTCTATTTTTAAATTTATTTTCATTTATGCATTTCATGCTTGTAATATACAATCTGAATGTAATCAAATTGGGGATTGCTTAATACTGTATGTGATAAATGTTAGGGATGGTCTGACTAAAACATACATATGTTTTATGTATATACATATAGAAATGTATCTGCATGGATGAACATGATGGAATTAACAACAAAGGATGTCTCTGAGTGAAGCTGATGTTTTAACTATAATTTAAATACTATATTCTGATTTTCATATACTGGTTTTGATATTATACTTGTTTTGATATTATAAAAAATTAAGTAAAAAAGCACAAAAGGAATAATAAAACAGTATCTAGAAATTTCAGAAGATTGTTTGAAGTTTTTGTTCATTTCAAATTTATTTTTAGTTCATCGTAATGTCTGCTCTGCTCATTTGGATGTATTTTCACATATGTTATAACTTTTTGTACATTTGTCAAAAATTTGTGTTTTCTGTTGCTTACTTTTTTAACTCCAATGCATGCTACTTTGTAACCCATTATAATATATTGTTGAATTCACTACAGCTGATTCTTTAACTTACTTCCTTCTTTTCAATATTATGTGCAGTCAGAAGAGGAGTAGCTGGCAGAAATCAATGTAAATTTTAAAATCAGCCGTGCATGGTGGCTCAAGCCTGTAATCCCAGCACTTTGGGAGACTGAGAAGGGTGGATCACCTGAGGTCAGGAGTTCGAGACCAGCCTGGAGGACAGGGTCTGTGTGCTATTTGTATCCGTGTCCACGCACTCTCACCTGGCATTGTCCAACAGAACTTCCCATGAAGAAGGAAAGGTTCTGTGTCTGCACTGTCCAATACAGTAGCCACTGGCCACAAGTGGCTATTGGTTATTTGAAATGTGGCTAATGCAACTGTGATAGTGAATTTTTTATTTTCTTTAATTCTGGCCAATTGAAATTGAAATAGCCACATGTAGCTAGTGGCTACCATATTATTGGACCGTGCAGATTAGCACTTTATGGAGCCCATATTAGGTGTTGACCTTGAAGGAGCATGATAGTTGTATTATACTTTTTACATGATAGCAAAAGATGTTAGTCCCTTTTATTTTTAGTGTCTTTGACCCATCAGATCCATTAATATTCTCCTCTCCTTCACTGGCCCAGAAGAGCAAGTTTATTAACTCATTCATTGTCCTATTACGGCTAAGCATAGAGGCTCTGGGTTTAAACAAAGCCAGATTTAGATCTAGATTTGCCACTTACCGGCATCACTAGCCACATATCCACAGGAAGTTATTTAACCTCTTTAGGAATCAATTTCCTTATCTGCAAAATGGGATTATTGATAATACCCAGGTAAAGGCTATTTGTGATTATTAAATAAGAGAATGCATGTAGAATATTTAGCACATTGCTTGGCACGCGGTAAGCATCCAAAAACGTTAAGCAATTGTCATTTATTCTTTTATTCATATAAATCACATTTATTGAGCAACTATCCTGTTTCAGATGCTATGCTAAGGGACAGAGACAAAAATTTTTCAAGCCAATGAGAACAAAAAAAAGGGAATATAAAAAAATGATAGATTGGAAAGTCACGCATATTATCACAAGATGAACATCAGCACCTCCTTTTTAAGCTTAAAATCATAGTAAAGTATTTTATTTGCCCAGGAGTAAATTTGTCCCCATATTTTAAACATGGAGGCCCAGAATTTGCATTCACACTATCTAAGCATTTACAATATGCTTGTTAATTAGTGTTCATTCTAGAAAAGCATTATTTTTCATCATCAGGTAATGAATTTGTGTGTGGTATTAAGCTTTTATATTGTAAAATTCAGCTCAAAAAGAAAGATTTTTTCTGCTCCACAGAGGACTGAATTTTTCAACTGTGATATATCATTTATGCATCTCATCCATTATTGATGTGTTACAGCTTTTACATGAGGCACCGACATTTTAAAATAAAAATAAAACTACATCTTCCTGATCTGTTTCTTGTTGATATTGTTTTTAGAGTACAAGAGATTCTTGTGTTCTATGAAATTCACTTTGAGGCTTCCTTTCTTTGAAAAGAAATGGCAGGAAGGCCCCCAAACAAACTGGGCTTTCCTATTTGGTGCAAGGGCTGCGTGCATGTGTCTAATTTTGAATTCTGAAGTGCAAATGTCATGTAATGAAAGTATCAGCAGTTACTTAAACGTGGTTAAATATGGAAACTCGGCATAAAGTCGATGTTTATTTGCAGCCAGTGACAGTGATAAGGGCAGGAGCCCTCCCGATAAGTGGCTTTTAGCCACCGTTAATCAGCTGATGGATGGATTGGTGCAAAGCTGGTCACGAAGGAAGCTGTCTCACCCTCTGTAATGGTACACGCTCATCTGTCTAGCAGAGGGCAAGAGGGAGACCACGTGTGCTGTTGATTCCATTATGCTGCTCAGGGTAACCTCTGCCGCTGGTGAGAGGAGGCAAAAATCAAGAGACCTTGACCCGAATCATAGTGGAAACTTAGAGACTTGCAGAATGTCACATCTGGAAGGGATCTTAGTGATCATCTAATCCAACCCCTGTATTTTTAGATGAGGAAAATTCCATGCGTAAAAATACACCAGTATTTATTAATCAATGCACATCCATTTACTCCCTGCATAAAATCACAGCTGGCTGCCCACTGCCCTTAAGGTGACTGCTTATTAAGACATCAAGGCCCTTCATTGTCTGGATTCTGCTTCCTTCCCACCCCAGCCCTCATATTTCTTTCTTGCTCTGTCTGTCTATCTCTCTCCTTATGCTGTACCTCGACTGGGGAGCTCCAGGGTGAGTAACTCCTGTTCTAGCTTTCAGTGTCTGTTTGGATGACAGCAACACAAATTTTCCCCCAAAACTGAGCTGGGGGTGCTTTCTGTTACCCTTCGTTCTTATTCCCCACCTCATGATTACCTGTCATATTTGTCTTTAACTCATTTGTTTCCTACTTGATCAGGAGCTCTTTAAGGATGTCTCATCCATCATTGTATACCAAGGGTCTTGGAAGGTGCCTGGCACATAGAAGGTGCTCATTAAATATCTGACACTAAATGAGATGGTTAATTATATGCCAAGCATTATAGCAGATACCAGCAATACAAAACTGGCTAAGACACAGTCCTGCCCTGGAAGAAATCAGGTTAATCCATTCCATGTATTCATAGTTTTTCCTAAATAGGGTTTTTATTTTTGGTCCTGTTTACCAAATTTGAAGAAGTTGCATACCTAGAAGTTTTGAGGAAAGTGCAGAGAGACACTTGAAATTCCCAAATTTTCAAACAATGCTTAAAAATATCCCCACCAGGTTGGGCGTGGTGGTTCATGCCTGTAACCCCAGCACTCTGGGAAACTGAGGCAGAGGATCACTTGAGGCCGGGAGTTCAAGACCAGCCTGGGCAACATAGACCCCATCTCTATTTTAAATAAAATAAAAATTAAGAAAAGAATATCACCACCATTAACATCAGACAAAAGTAACAACAAAATAATTTAATCTTAATTAAGCTGTCCCCTCACAAGTAATAAGAAACAAGCTGATATTTGTGGTGTAAAAGAACCACTGCAAGTGTGGTCTCGGTGTCCATAGCTATTCTTTCCTGTACCTGCCCAGGTGACAGGCAGGAATGAGAAATAGGAGCCCTGTAGAATGTTAGGACTTGGACAGGCTTTGGAATGACCTAGCTCAGTCCCCTCCTCTTACAGAGGAGAAAATGGCAAGCCAAAGAGAATCACTGGCTCAAAGTCAAGTACCAGGTGAGTGGCCACCCCAGGCCGCTGGGCTGTGTTCCTTTTCCGATGAGGTATTATGAACCCAAACCTCCCCACCCCAAATTAGTCATCTTCAGACACATTTCCAATTGTGGTAGTGCACACTGGCTTTTTTGGTTGGCCCAGCTTCCCTTCCAACTGGTAACAGTACCCTAATTTTTATATGGAAATCTACCACTCCCACACTTGGGGGAGCTCATTCCACCCCAGCTTTAGGCATGCATCCTGAGTGACTAAAGTGAATGCACCTTCCACCCAGCACTCTGGTTTACAGTCTAAGTTGACTTAACAAGGAAAGTCCTTTTCAACAGAGCTCTTGTCTAGCTCTTGTCATAGCCAGAGTTCAGGGTTAAAAGACCCCCATGCTCCTGGCTCATCCAGGGATATCTGGGATATCTGATACTGGGGAGGGGGCAGTATTTAGGAACTGCTCCTGGATATGGGAATGATTTACAAGTGCCAACAAGGTTCCTTAGTGACTGCTGGAAGATAACTTCTGTCAAAGATAGAAATAGTAAAGTCAGATAGAGACAGTCCTTGTTTCAGACATCAGCACCCCAACCCTCACTCCCTTGAACTCATAGTTCAGGGAAGTTCATTTACTGCCATGCTCCAGCCGGCGTGTTGGATTTTAGTTTGCCAGTAATCTTCAGTTCCCAGCCACCAAAAAAATTAATTATTTCATCAAACAATTAATTAATCCATGCAGTTAACTAGTTCATGGTGCCACGTACCCTGTAAAGGTGTAAAAAGCTGCTGCTGATCCTCATATAGCTGTTTGGATCCACCTGCAGACACTGGCCATCAAATAGTCTCGCTCTGTCACCCAGGGTGGAGTGCAATGATGCAATCTCAGCTCACTGCAACCTCTGCCTCCCGGGTTCAAATGATTCTTCTGCCTCAGCCTCCCAAGTAGCTTGGGTTACAGGCGCTCCCCACCTCACCCAGCTAATTTTTGTGTTTTTAATAGAGGCGGGGTTTCACCATGTTGGCCAGGCTGGTCTCAAACTCCTGACCTCAAGTGAATCGCCCACCTCAGCCTCCCAAAGTGCTGGGATTACATGAGCCACCGCACTGAACCTCAAATGTTTTCTTAGGCAATTAATTTCAGTTCAGAAAACTTTTATTGAGCACCTACTACTATATGCCAGGCCTGCATGAAGGGATACATAAATGAGTAAGATACACTCTTGGTTTTGAGGGGCTTACATGGCATAACAGGGGAGTCAGGCAGGTGAAAAGTGCTGCTGGCCTCTCATTGTGACCTTCCTGAAGCCAATATTCTGGGGTCAGATCCAACCAAGGACCTTACTTGTCCAAGGCGGCTCTGGCCTCAGCTCAGACTGCATATGTTTAATTTTCAAGTGTACAAGGAATTTTAAAATTTTGTTTTGAAAAAGAAAAGTATCCCAGAATGTTAAGTACAGAAGATCATTACCATAATTTCTTCGTAATGAGAGATAACTCCAAGCTCCCAGTGTGTATTTTTCAAAAATAAGGCTAAATAATAGGTTGGGGGCTGCTTTCAGCAGAGCTGCAGTGATGTTTATGAACGAGCAAACCTCTGGTGTGCCTGGGAAGCAGGAGATGCAGGGCCTGGTAGAAGTCATGGCACCACAAATAAGAATGATCCTACACCAAAACAAAAATACTGTGACCTACATGCGCTCTCTTGGAGAGCTGCTGCTTGGTTGTTATTAATGTAATTAGGGAAAGAACATGTAAAAGTGTGTTTAAAAAGTTCCTGGTGACTTTATTAGAGTTACTGCTTTTTAAAAAGCTACCACCTGTCGAAAGCCCGCTGTGTATTAGGTATTTTATATGGCAATGACTTCATTTAATGCTCATTAACTGCCCTATGAAGTAGGTGTGGCTGTCTACTTCACAGCTTGGAAAAGTTAAGAAACTTGCTCAAAGGCATACAGCAAGGAAGTCCACGGTGGCTATAACAGGACTCGCCTACTGATGCCTGTGCCACCCATAGATAATGAGGTCAACTCCCAACCCTAAGAGCACGTGTCATAGGTATTTTATATGTTCACAGACTTTTATTAGGAAACATATACATAAAAATATATGTGGCTCACGCCTGTAATCCCAGTACTTTGGGAGGCCGAGGCGGGCGGATCACGAGGTTAGGAGATCGAGACCATCCTGGCTAACATGGTGAAACCCCGTCTCTACTAAAAATACAAAAAATTAGCCGGGCATGGTGGCGGGCGCCTGTAGTCCCAACTACTCGGGAGGCTGAGGCAGGAGAATGGCGTGAACCCGGGAGGCAGAGTTTGCAGTGAGCCGAGATCATGCCCCTGCACTCCAGCCTGGGCGACAGAGTGAGATTCTATCTCAAAAAAAAAAAAAAGTATATTATGTATAGGTCTATGCAGTTTAAAGAATAATGAGAGCCAGGCGCGGTGGCTCAAGCCTGTAATCCTAGCACTTTGGGAGGCCGAGATGGGCGGATCATGAGGTCAGGAGATCGAGACCATCCTGACTAACACGTTGAAACCCCGTCTCTGCTAAAAAAAAAAATTCAAAAAACTAGCCAGGCCACGTGGCGGGCGCCTGTAGTCCCAGCTACTCCGGAGGCTGAGGCAGGAGAATGGCGTAAGCCCGGGAGGCGGAGCTTGCAGTGAGCTGAGATCCGGCCACTGCACTCCAGCCTGGGCGACAGAGCCAGACTCCGTCTCAAAAAATAAAAATAAAAATAAAAAGAATAATGAGAAAACAAAGTCTTATGTATTCAAATTCTTATGTATTCACCACCAAGCTTATGAAACAGAATACTACTATCATTTTGTTTGAGGTTTCTTGTTCTTTTTTCTTTATCATCTATATATGTACATGTTTTAGTATTTCCTGTTTTTATAGGATGGATTAATGCATTATCTATTCTCTTGTGACTTGATTCTTTAACATTATATTTTAGTGATTTATCCAAGTTGATTCATGTAGATGTGGTTTATTCAATTTTACTGCTACCTGGCTTACCAATTTGTGATCATGCCACAATTTTTTATTCATTCTGTTGCTGATGGGAATTTGGATTGTTCCTGGCTTTACTAACAGCGCTGCTATGAATTTTCTTGTGTGCACCTGTTTTGATGCACATGTGTGTGTTTTAGGGTAAATACCAGTGGAACTGATAGGGTCTAGTGTAAGCATGGGTTCCTCTTGATGATAATGCCAAAGTGTTTACCAAAGGGCTGTACCAATTTTAATTCCCATAAGCAGTGGATGAGAGTTTACATTCTTCTCCAATCTCTCCATCTTGATATTGACCAATTTGTAAATTTTTGCCCTTCTGGTAGTATTTTCTTAGAATGTTAATTTGCATTTACTGATCATTTACAGGTTTAGGCACCTTTTTATAAATTTAAGGACCATTTGTGCTTCTTCTGCTATGAAATATGTGTTCAACCCCTTTGCCTGTTTTTCTTTTGGATTTTTTCATATTGATTTGGAGTTCTTTATATTTTCTGAATGCTAATTGTATTAGTTCGTTTTCACACTGCTATAAAGAACTGCCTGAGACTGGGTAATTTATAAACAAAAGAGGTTGAATTGACCCACAGCTCCATATAGTAGGGGGAGGCCTCAGAAAACTTACAGTAATGGCGGAAGGGGAAGGAGAAGCAAGTACCTTCCTCACAAGGCAGCAGGAGAGAGGAAAGAGAGCTGAGGAAGCTGTCATTTATAAAACCATCAGATCTTGTGAGCACTCACTCACTATCATGAGAACAGCACGGAGGAAACCACCCCCACGATTCAATCACCTCCCACCAGATCCTTCCCTCAACACATGGGGAGTAATTTGGATGGAGGCACAGAGCCAAGCCATATCACTAATTTTTGTCAGTTATATGTATTGTAAATGTATTTTCAATTTGAAGCTTGTCTTTTTATTCTCTCCAGGACATTTTAATTAATTTATTTTCTTGAAATAGAGTCTTGCTCTGTTGCCCAGGCTGGAGTGCAGGGGCATGGTCTTGGCTCACTGCAATCTCTGCCTCCCGGATTCTCCCACCTCAGCTTCCCAAGTAGCTGGGACTACAGGCATGCACCACTATACCTGGCTAATTTAGGGCATTTTTAAAAATGAGCAAGAAGTTCTTACATCTTAAAACTTCTGGGCCAGGTACAGTGGGCTCATGCCTGTAATCCCAGCACTTCAAGGGGCTGAGCTGGGTGGATCTTCCGAGGTCAGGAGTTCAAGACCATTCTGACCAACGTGGCGAAACCCTGTCTCTACTAAAAATACAAAAATTAGCTGGGTGTGGTGGCAGGCAACTGTAATCCCAGTTACTCGGGAGGCTGAGGCAGGAGAATTGCTTGAACCCAGGAGGCGGAGGGTGCAGTGAGCTGACATGGTGCCATTGCACTCCAACTGGGTGAAAAGAGCGAAACTCCATCTCAGACCAAAAAAAAAAGCCTTTTTATATTTCAGACTGAAGGAAAAGTTATAAAAGCAGTACAAAGATGTTTTTTCATCCAGATTTTCTAAATGTTAACACTTTATCGCATTTGCTTTTTATCATTTTATCTCTTTTATATTTTTCTTGCTGTTGTAAATGGTGTCTTTAAAAATTGCATATTCTAACTTGGTGGTGTTTAGAGATGCAGTTGACTTTTTATATTGTTTTTCTATAGAATTTTGATAAACTCTCCAATTCTAACATTTTTATACATCATTTGGCATGTTTTCCAGGTAAGTGATTAAATCATCTGCAAATAATGACAGTTTTTGTTTTGTTTCCAGTCTTTTTCATATTGTACTTCTCTGACTGATGCCTTCAGTACCAAGTTGAATAGGTATGTTAATAGTGAGCATTCTTGTCCCCTTCCTTGTCTTGAAGGCAACATTTTCAACATTTCACCATAAAGAATGATGTTTGTGGTAGTTTTTTGTTTTTCCTTTCTTTTGTTTTTGAGGTTGCCCACGATCGGGTGTGGAAGTTCCCTCTCATTCCTAGTTTGAGAAGACTTTTGTTTAAACAAAACCATGAGTTAATGTTACATTTTATTGAATACTTTTCCCCGTGTTTACTGAAATGATCATGTTTTTTCTCCTTTAATCTGTAAATGGAGTGGATTTCGTTAATCAATTTTCTAGTATTACATTCTTGGGATAAACCCAACTTGGTTATATGCATTATCTTTGTTTATACATGGCTGGATTCAGCTTGCCTATATTTTATCTAGGACTTGTGTATCTATGTTCATGAATGAGATTAGCCCGTCACTTTCCTTTTGATTCTGTCTTTGTCTAGTCTGGATAACAAGGTTAATGTTTTGGTTATCTTTTGCTACACAAAAATTTGTTCTAGGTATTTGTTGTACATAAAAAAACCCCCAAACTGAGTGGTGTAAAACAACAGCAATTATTTATTATTATTGTCTCTCATGGCTCTGGGGATTGACAGGGCTCAACTGAGTGGCTCTTGATTGGGATCTCTCATGTGTTTGCAGCAAGAGGGCGGCTGGGCAGCACTTGAAAGGCTTTCTTGCTCATTTGCCTGCTGCCTGATTTGGGAAGACTCAAACAGGTGGAGTTGGAAAGCTGAGACTCATAGGTATCTCTTCCTATCTCTTTTTTTTTTTTTTTTTTTGGTTTCTTTAGCAAGGCAGTTTCCAAGTCATTGAGCTCCCAGAGACTTCCAGAGCAAATATCCCAAGAGAAACTGGTAGAAGCTGCATAGCCTTTTCAAACCTTGGAAGTCATATGGCGCCTCTTCTGCTGCATCTTGTTTGTTGAGGAAGTCACATCAGGTTTCAGGGGAGGTCACAGAGACTTCACTGTTTTGTTCTCACTATATTTCCCGGCTGACCTTGAACTCTTGGGCTCAAGTGAACTTCTCAGACTACAGGCACATACCACCATCCCCAGCTGACTTCACCTTTTCAAGGAAGAAGTTTCAAAGGGCCTGTGACATGATTTAAAATCATTACACTTAAACTAGCCCCATAAAATACTTTCAGCAGTGTTTCCTCTATTTTTTTGATCCTCCAGACTATTTGTGTGAGATTAGCATTAATCTGCTCTGGAAATTTTGGTAATGCTGACCTGTAACACCATGTGGACCTTGCATTTTCTTTGTGGAGTCACTTTTGACTACACATGAAATTTTGAAAATGGATATAGAGCTCTTTATCTTTTCTATTTCTTGTTGAATTTCTTTTTAGGCCATGTAGATTTATTACTCATAGATAGGCAGCAAGGATAAACAGAAGCCTGGGATCCACAGTGAGCCAGTCCAGCAGGGCTCAGGAAAGCTGCCCAGGGTAGATGGAGTCTCATCTGCCTGTGCCCCATGTTGCACCACAGCTGAGGGGCCTCAAAATTGCTCTGCCCTGGCCTGGGTTTATGTACTCAGGGCGTCACTTGGCTTGCTGAGCACCAGTGTTGCAGAATATCCAGTTCTAGAAGGAATAAGGACATAGCCCTGGTTGTTCTGGACATTTTCTCCGTATCTCAGGATGTTGCATTCTCAGTCCATCCTGCTTGAGAAACGCAAGCAAGAGAGGGAAGAGCTGGGTCAGCTAAGGTCATCTGGAGACCTGTGCTACAATTGTGGTGCCTGCAAACTCTGTTGCATTTAGTTGTGTACAACATACTTTCCCAGACTATCAGCTCTTTGAGGCCAGGAACTATTTATAATTTATCACCATATTCATGTGCCTGGCACCATGCCTGGCTCATCATAGCCCTCTTGCTGAATGCAGATGGTAGAGTAAAAGCATAAAGAAGTGTGTGGTCAGGAAGTCTGCCAATTTAGGCAGTCAGGTGGAAGGTTTAACAGGGGAAGCAACATTTGAGCTGTGCTTGAAAGATGATTTGGTGTTAGCCAGGCAGGAGAGTGGAAGGAAAGACACTGGAAACAGCACCAGTGAAGGCACAGAGATATAACACAGTACAGGATAACTGTAGGCTGTATTCCATTTTCATACTGCTATGAAGAAATACCTGAGACTGGGTAATTTATAAAGAAAAAGAGGTTTAATGGACTCACAGTTCCACATGGCTAGGGAGGCCTCACAATCATGGTGGAAGGCAAAGGAGGAGCAAACGCACTTCTTACATGGCGGCAGGCAAGAGAGCATGTACAGGGGAAATACCCTTTACAAAACCATCACATCCCGTGAGACTTTTTCACTATCTTGAGAACAGTACAGGAAAAACTTGGTCCCATGATTCAGTTACCTCCTGCTGGGTCCCTCCCATGACACCTAAGGATTATCGGAATCACAATTCAAGATGAGATTTGGGTGGGAACACAGCCAAACCACATCAGAGGGCTACAGGTCAGTGTCTTCAGAGCCTATCAGAGTGGTTGGCTTACAGTGGGTGCTCAGTAAATGCTTGTAGATGAATGAATGAATGAATGAATGAATGAATGAATGAATGAATTGTTATCCTTTACTTTCTTACTGTAGGAACATTTCTGTCTATAAGACCAAGTCTATTGTTTGTGTTTTAAAATGTAGATTTTATTATTATTCAGATATTATGAGGTCAACAGATCAGGAGATGATGGTTATTGCAAAGAGAGTTTGTTACTCATAGCTCCCAAGAAGAGGGGACAGGCCACATTATCAGGTTGGGGACACGGAAGGAAGCACTAGGTTTGGTCAAGAGGCAGAGGGAGCAAGGGGAAAACATGGGCAAGGGCATTTATGGTCATTTCTGGAGGAAGAAATGGGCAAGGCAGGAAAAGCAAGTTTAGGCTTGGTTACTTTGAGTAATTTCAGTGTGCTCTGAGGAATAGGGGCTGTCTCTAGTTACCTGGCCCTGGGGCGATTAGGGCAGTTAGGTATTAGCCCTGAGTACGAAAACTCAGTAAAGGAGGTGGTTGGGCTGTGGGCTCTTGACGGATGTGGTTGCTTACAAAAAGTGCGTTTGTAGATGAGCTTAGTTTAGTTTTGTTTCGTTTTTGAGACGGAGTCTCAGAGTCTGGCTCTGTCACCCAGGCTGGAGTGCAGTGGTGCGATCTTGGCTGACTGCAACTTCCGCCTCCCTGGTTCAAGCAATTCTCCTGCCTCAGCCTCCTGAGTAGCTGGGATTACAGGCACATGCCACCACATCTGGCTAATTTTTGTAGTTTTAGTGGAGACAGGGTTTCACCATGTTGGTCAGGCTGGTCTCAAACTCCTGACCTCGTGATCTGCCCAACTCGGCCTCCCAAAGTGCTGGGATTACAGGCATGAGCCACCATGCCTAGCCTAAGTTTTTTACTATCTCTAAGAATTGTCTAACCCTGGGAAGTGCAGTTCCCCAAGATTCATCAAGGTCCCAAGATGTCAATGCAGCAAATATCAAAACTAGAAAACATGGTGATTATAGTTTGACAATTAGGGAATTCTGTCTCTTAGGTCATTTGGTGATAGAGCTGTGATCACTGGGAACTTTCATGACCTGTTTTGTCTTGATACCACCCATTTTCATACCAATTTTTGTCATATTTTATTATTTCATTTGTTCATTCATTTAATAAGTACTTACCGAGCATCCACTGTAAACCAGGCCCTGAGTCAGACTCTAGCCCTGGTAACTTGGTCAAGAGAGACAGCCTAGGAAGCAAGTGGAGTTCCTGCCTGCATGGTTAGTGCTCTAATGAAGCCCTAAATACTGTTATCTTCAGAGGCTCCTTGCCCTCCCCTGGACTCCTCAGGTAGGAAGGTACCTTGATGTCAAGTTTAATGCCATCTATGGAAGCAGTTTCATTTCTCATAATGGAGGATTTGCTTTTAATCAAAGAGAAGGCCTTTTGTCAGTCTGAGAGCTTTGTCTTTTTTGTGACTTGCAGATAGACATTTTAATAATAGGACTAGATATGTGGCTCTTAGAGACCAGGCTGTGACTTTAAATAGTGTGAAGACCCCAATGGCTGGATTCACGGGGGCAATCTGAATACTGTTCATGAATTTTTAAATGGCCTTAGAAAGTGCAGCATGATTTTAGGAGAGATTTCCAATTAAGTTGGGCTGTTCAAAGCAGCCCTACGCCTGGGAAAGAGAATGCATGAGAATTTTCCAAAGAGCTTTATCTCTTGAAACAGAAAATATAAATGGTAGTGGGGAAAAAAAAATCAAAGTTACTGAATATGGAAATCACCACTTTGGGGTTTATGAGAACCACATCCTGCTAACTCCCTGCTATGCGATGGGGCTTTCAGAGGTAATGAGGCAAGTACCAGAGTGTCAAATGTCTGCCTTGCTTTATACTTACGTGTGCTCTTGTCCTGGTCCTCCTGCTGGTAGTGTACATGCTCAGCCCAGGCAGACATGGTGTCTGACTCCTCCTTCTAGTCTCCTGGGGAAAATCTTGCACTCAGCAGGCACTTAATGCACTCTGGTGGGATTGAACTGAAGAGACAAGACTCCCCAGGAAGGCACAGGGAGTGTTCCTGCTGCCTATTACTCTGCTCTGAATTGGAGGCAGAGCAGCCTCTCTGAGGCTACAGGCAAAGGCTTTTGCCTTCTGGATGGAGGAAGGAAACTAGCTCTTACTGAGCCCTCACCATGTGCCTAGTAGGCACCTTGCAGCACTTTTTCATCAATCTTCCTGATAAACCTTTGTAATTGGTATTGTTACCCCCATTTTACAGATGAGGAAATAGAGGTACTGAAGAATAAGCTCTCCTGAAAGATTTTCACTGGAAAGATTTCCAGCATTCCACCTGTCCACTCCACCAGCCTGAGACAGCCATCTTTACTGAGGTTCTGAACAGATAAGCAGGAGGTAATGCACTCTCAAAAGTGTTTAAAAGGATTAAGCAATTCAAAGCATACCTCCAAGGAACCCCTGCCAGAGATGCTGAATCTTGAGTTTGCTTTCTTCCTCTGAAGGGCATCTGAACTCTCACCTGACTCCTTATGCTTAGCTCAAATGGGGGCAGGTTCTCATCATCCAAGCAGGAAATCAGATGCCCTGAGAGTTGCTGCCACTGTAATTTGGAACAGAGCAGACCATTGCCAAGATTCGAGAAAGTTGTATGCCTCTTAATGTGGTTTGTTTCATGAGGCCTTTTACTAATGCCCAAGTTATGGCCCTTCTGAAGGTGGCTAGAAGCAGGTGTTGGGGTGGAAGTGGGCCTAAAACCCAGAGCCCACTTCCCACTTGGCTGCTTCCCAAAAGAGAAATGGAACTAAAATTATATTTGTACTTCAACTTAGTCCATAAAACTGAGGTTCAAGCACTGAACCACCTGCCTGATCATTGTCACCACAGGGCATGATCATTTACAGTCTGGATTTGACAATACATCAGAAAGCATGGACTTATGTTTGGACATTTAAAAACCCCCTCCATGGGAGGTGGAGGTTGCAGTGAGCTGACATCACGCCACTGCACTCCAGCCTGGGCGACAGAGGGAGACTCTGTCTCCAAAACACAAAGCAAAACAAAAAACCCTCTGAATATCTCATTCAAAATAAATTTTAAAAAGTTATCAAAAACTTCCTAAATGGTGCAGATTCTTAGGATGATACAGGTGTTTGAATTTGAAGAGGACAAAGGCTGATTGCAATTCTTCTCCTGACACTAGACTCTCCGACAGTGTGTGTAGCTCCCTTTACTTTCCATATCTTCCTTCTTTCTTCTTTCCTAGCTTCATTCCTTCTCTACCTCCTGCATCTCAGACATCATAGCAGAAACTCCTAATCATTTCTCAGTCTGCATTCTTCTCTTCTTCCTTCAGGAGAACCCTCAAGTTTTTGCCGAGGAGATAGCTGCTCAGCTAAAAACCACATTTCTCAGCCTCCCATGCAAATACGTGACGATGTGACTCTTTTCTTGCCGGTGATACGTGAGCAAAAATAATACATGCAACTTTTGAAAGTGCAATTAAAAAAAAGAAGCAGCATACCCTGTTCTACCTCCACTTTCTCCTTTCCTCTGCTTGGCCCGTGGCTGTGATAGCAGGAGTTGGAGCAGCCATTTTGGGCCATGAGATGAAAGCCTTATATTGAGCCATGTTTTGAGCAGAGGAACAGAAAAGAAGGAACCTGGGCCCCTGGCATTACTGAGCCACCATAAAGACCTAGGCTCTCTACTGGAACTTCAGGTAAGAAAGAAATAAACTTCAGTATTGTTTAAGCCATTGTATTTGGGTGTTTCTCTATTATAGCAGCCTACCATGTATGCTAACATAAGTCATAGATGTATCTTTTTTTTTTTTTTTTGAGATAGAGTCTCTCTCTGTTGCCCAGGCTGGAGTGCAATGGTGTGATATCTACTCACTTCAAGCTCCACTTCCCGGTTCGTGCCATTCTCTACAGGCACCCACCACCACGCCCGGCTAATTTTTTGTAATTTTAGTAGAGACAGGGTTTCACCGTGTGAGCCAGGATGGTCTCGATCTCCTGACCTGGTGATCCGCCCATCTCAGCCTCCCAAAGTGCTGGAATTACAGGCATGAGC
Organism: Colobus angolensis palliatus; assembly: GCF_000951035.1. NCBI lineage: Eukaryota > Metazoa > Chordata > Mammalia > Primates > Cercopithecidae > Colobus > Colobus angolensis. The sequence continues at coordinate 5,501,535 of NW_012114622.1, forward strand.
CACTGTGCCCAGCCAATAGATGTATCTTTAAAACCAGCTCTAGGTAATATTCAGGATAGAGAATTAATGGGTAATAGACTGGAAGTCAACAGAGCAATTCACCCATCCATGACTTGCTAGTCAGAACTCTTTAGCAGCTGAAAGATTGTAGAAGAGCATGTCTCGTGGTAGCGTCCACCCAAGAAAAGGTGGAATGGAGAGGTTTCAGTGGAATGGAAGTCAGAGAGACATTAGTACACTTATTAACTCTGTGGCTTTGGGTAATTCTTAATACCCTTTCTCAGTTTCTTCTTCTATTAAATGGATACAATAACTCTTGAGTGACTATTTTGTGAATCAGTAAGACCATATGTTTAAAGAGAAGCATAGTGTAAATGAAAGAGCTGGAAGGTCTGGATTTGAGTCCCATCTGCCATTAACTTGCTGGGTTGCCTTAGGTAAGTCACTGCACTTCTCTAGGCCTTGTCCCATATCCTTCAAATGGGGAAGTTTAGACTAGATTATCTCTGAGGTCTTTTCCTGCTCAGACATTGTATGGTTCAACAAATCAGGCTATAATATTATGATGAGAGTCAGAATTTACAGCAGCATGTTGCTGAAGCTGGCCTGGCTGACACTGGTTCCTGAGAGTAGATTGTGTGTATCAGTTCTTAAATTGGTAGTCAGTGGGGTCAGGATGGCAGCTTGAAATAGGTCATGGTAGGAGTATTTATACCACAGAAATTGGCAAACACTATGAAGTGGGGCTCCCTGCTACCCTCCACAGAGAGCTGGTTGTTAAGCACTTACCCGCGTGCCACTTACTACAAGGAAAGAAAAAGGTTTTATATGCCTTGGTGCTCACAGCAGCAAATAACTAGTAAAGCTTAAGATGAGAATGTGCAAGTATTTGTTTATAATGTATGGAGGACTGAGGGGAAAGAATTAGAAGTTACTCCACTCCTGGATCCCTGGTCCAGTGCTAAGTTATAGTAAATGGGCCCCTTGTGGCATGAAGGACTTAGTATCTCTCCCTCAGTGACCAACTTACCTGGGCTTATTGTGCTGTTGTGCTTCTGGTGTGCCATTTTATAATTTAATTAAAACTGGAGGCTTGAGATAATGGGCTGGTGGTGCCTGCAGCCCCACCCTGGGTAAAAGTTGGGTCCCTGGGAGCAGGAAAAAAGGTCTTCCAAGGTACCAAGTGATGAGGGGCAGTCATTAAATTATTCCAGTTAATCCAAATGAAGTAGTTACCTAAGGCCCTGATTGATCTAGCCAAGTGGGACCTATGGCTTGGAAAATGTTTAGAGATTCTGGACCAAGGGATTACCCACTTAGTCATTCTCACCATTTAAATTGTCTTCTTCAAAGCGTATTTGGAGATACAGCACTTCCTTGGTACGCTAGTAGCAATCCTTCCCACCTCCAAATACCTCATGGTTAAATAAGTTTGGGAAACACTGAATTTAACAAAGGCGAACAGGTTATTTATGGCACTACTCAGATATTTTCGTAGACTAAATTAAAGTAGTGTTTCTCAAACTGTTTGTGGTGATGGATCAGATTTTAAAATTTCTAATCAATGCATGATTTGGAAATCAATACATCCTATTGCCCATGACTAATAGCAGCTCCTGTCTTGTGCACTTACTGTGCAAGTATGAATACTCAACTCTTTCAATGAGTTGAGTTCATGGCTATGCACTTGGATGACCCAGCAAAGTCCCATTGCTGTAAAAGTCTCTAGTTGGGAGTGAGACCAGCCCTTCGGTTTGCATGGGAGCTGGGTGAGGCCTGTGACTGCTGGCTTTCCCCCACTTCCCTGACAACCTGCATGACTCAGCAGAGGAAGCCATAATCCTCCTAGGTACACAACTCTGGTGACCTGGGAATCTCACCCCCATTCTCCACAGCAGCTGCAGCAAGACCCACCCAAGAGAGCCTGAGCTCAGACACACCTAGCCCTGCCCCCACCTGATACTCCTTCTACCCAACCTGGAAGCCGAAGGCAAAGGGCATATAATCTTGGGAGTCCCCACCCACAGCTGGTCCCTCTCCATACTACTACAGCCGATGCTCTCTGGAAAGCGCCACCTCTTGGCAGGAGGCCAACCAGCACAAAAATAGAGCATTAAACCACCAAAGCTAAGAACCCTCAAGGAGACCATTGCACCCTGCCCCCACCACCACTTCTACTGGAACAGGCACTGGTATCCATGGCTGAGGGTCCCATAGAAGGTTCACATCACAGGACTCTGTGCAGACAACCCCCAGTACCAGGTTAGACTTGCTGGGTGGCTAGACCCGGAAGACAGACAACAATCACTGCAGTTCGGCCTACAGGAAGCCACATCCATAGGAAAAGGGGGAGAGTACTACATCAAGGGAACACCCCATGGGACAAAATAATCTGAGCAACAGCGTTCAGCCCCAGACCTTCCCTCTGACAGAGTCTACCCAAATGAGAAGGAACCAGAAGACCAACCCCGGTAATATGACAAAACAAGGCTCTTTAGCACCCCCCAAAAATCACACTAGTTCACCAGAACTGGATCCAAACCAAGAAGAAATCCCTGATTTACCTGAAAATGAATTCAGGAAGTTAGTTATTAAGCTAATCAGGGAGGCACCAGAGAAAGGCAACACCCAGTGCAAGGAAATCCAAAAACAATACAAGAAGTGAAGGGAGAAATATTCAAGGAAAAAGATAGCTTAAAGAAAAAACAATAAAAAAATTCAGCAAACTTTGGATACACTTTTAGAAATGTGAAGTGCTCTGGAAAGTCTCAGCAATAGAACTAAACAAGTAGAAGAAAGAAATTCAGAGCTTAAAGACAGACCAATCAAACAAAGACAAAGAAAAAAGAATAAGAAAATGTGAACAAAGCCTCCAAGAAGTCTGGGATTATGTTAAATGACCAAACCTAAGAATAATTGGTGTTCCTGAGGAAGAAGAGAATTCTAAAAGCTTGGAAAACATATCTGAAGGAATAATCAAGGAAAACTTCCGCAGCCTTGCTAGAGACCTAGACATCCAAATACAAGAAGCACAAAGAATACCTGGGAAATTCATCACAAAAATATCATTGCCTCGGTACATTGTCATCAGATTATCCAAAGTTAAGACGAAGGAAAGAATTTTAAGAGCTGTGAGACAGAAGAACCAGGTAACTTATAAAGAAAAACCTATCAAATTAACAGAATTCTCAGCAGAAACCCTACAGGCTAGAAGGCATAGGGGCCCTATCTTTAGCCTCCTCAAACAAAACAATTATCAGCCAAGATACAGTCTTTTTCAGACAAACAAATGCTGAGAGAATTCGCCATTACCAAGCCACCACTACAAGAACTGCTGAAAAGAGTTCTAAATCTTGAAACAAATCCTAGAAATACATCAAAACAGAACCTCTTTAAAGCATGAATCACACAGGACCTATGAAACAAAAATACAAATTAAGAAGTGAAAACAAAAACCAAAAAACCAAAGTACACAGCAACAAAGAGCACAATGAATACAATGGTACCTAACATTTCAACACTGACATTGAATTTAAATGGCCTTTATGCTCCCCTTAAAAGATACAGAACCTCAGAATGGATAAGAACTCACCAACCAATTACCTGCTGCCTTCAGGAGACTCACCTAACACATAACGACTCACATAAACTTACAGTAAAGGGGTGGAAAAAGGCATTTCATGCAAATGGACGCCAAAAGAGAGCAGGGGTAGCTATTCTTACATCAGACAAAACAAACTTTAAAGCAATATAATACTGAATGGGGAAAAGTTGAAAGCATTCCCTCTGAGAAGTTGAAAGCATTCCACTGAGAACTGGAACAAGGCAAGGATGCCCATTCTCATCACTCCTCTTCAACATAGTACAGTTAAAAGAGACAAAGAGAGACATTATGTAACGGTAAAAGGCCTTGCCCAACAGGAAAATATCACAGTCCTAAATATATATGTACCTAACACTGGAGCTTCCAAATTTATGAAACAATCACTAATGGACCTAAGAAATGAGATAGACAGCAACACAATAATAGTGGGGGACTTCAATACTCCACTGACAGCACTAGACAGGTCATCAAGACAGAAAGTCAACAAAGAAACAATGGATTTAAACTATACCTTGGAACAAATGGACTTAACAGATATATACAGAGCATTTTGTCCAACAACCACAGAATACACTTTCTATTCAACAGTGCATGGAACTTTTTCCAAGATAGACCATATGATAGGCCATAAAATGAGCCTCAATAAATTTAAGAAAATTAAAATTATATCAAGCACTCTCTCACACCACAGTGGAATAAAACTGCAAATCAACATCAAAAGGAACCTTCAAAACCATGCAAATACATGGAAATTAAATAACCTGCTCCCGAATGAGCATTGCATCAAAAATGAAATCAAGATGGAAATTAAAAAGTTCTTTGAACTGAATGACAATAATGACACAAACTACCCAAACCTCTGGATTACAGCAAAGGCGGTGCTAAGAGGAAAGTTCATAGCCCTAAACGCCTACATCAAAAAGACTGAAAGAGCACAAGCTGACATTCTAAGCACACACCTCATGAATTAGAGAAACAAGAAAACACCAAACCCAAACCCAGCAGAAAAAAGGAAATAACCAAGATCAGAGCAGAACTAAATGAAACTGAAACAAACAAACAAAAAAACCCACAAAAGATAAGTGAAACAAAAAGCTGGTTCTTTGAAGAGATGAATAAAATTGATAGATCATTAGCAAGATTAACCAAAAAAAGAGAAAATCCAAATAATCTCACTAAGAATGAAACAGGAGATATTACAACTGACATCACTAAAATACAAAAGATCATTCAAGGCTACTATGAACACCTTTATGCACATAAACTAGAAAACTTAGAAGAGATGGATAAATTCCTGGAAAATCAAACCCTCCTAGCTGAAATCAGGAAGAATTAGATACCTTGAACAGATCAATAACAAGAAGCAAGATTGAAATGACAATTAAAAAATAACCAACACAGCAGAATTCTACCAGACATTCAAAGAAGAATTGGTACCAATCCTTTTGACACTATTCCATGAGATAGAGAAAGAAGGAACACTTCCTAACTCATTCTATAAAGCCAGTATCACCCTAATACCAAAACCAGGAAAGGATATAACCAAAAAAGAAAACTACAAACTGATATCCTTAATGAGCATACATGCTAAAATCCTTAATAAAATACCAGCTAACTGAATCCAACAACATATCAAAAAGATAATCCACCATGATCATGTGGGTTTCATACCAGGGATGCAGGGATGATTTAACATACACAAGTCAATAAATGTGATACACGATATAAACAGAATTAAAAGCAAAAGTCACATGATCATCTCAATAGATGCAGAGAAGCATTCAACAAAATCCAGCATCCCTTTATGATTAAAATTCCCAGCAAAACCGGCATACAAGGGACATTCCTTAATGTAATAAAAGCCATCTATGACAAACCCACAGCCAATATAATACTGAATGGGGAAAAGCTGAAAGCATTCCCTCTAAGAAGTTGAAAGCATTCCCGCTGAGAACTGGAACAAGGCAAGGATGCCCACTCTCACCACTCCCCTTCAACATAGTCCTGGAAGTCCTAGCCAGAGCAATCAGATAAGAGAAAGAAATAAAGGGCATCCAAATCAATAAAGAGGAAGTCAAACTGCCACTGTTTCCTGATGATATGACCATTTACCTTGAAAACCCTAAAGACTCCTCCAGAAAGCTCCTAGGTCTGATAAAATAATTCAGCAAAGTTTCTGGATACAAGATTAATGTACACAAATCAGTAGCTCTTCTATATACCAACAGCGACCAAGCAGATAATTAAATCAAGAACTCAACCCATTTTACAATAGCTGCAAGAAAAAAAAATAATAAAATACTTAGGAATATACCTTGGCTCGTGCCTGTAATTCCAGCACTTTGGGAGGCTGAGGCGGGCGGATCACGAGATCAGGAGATGGAAACCATCCTGGCTAACACGGTGAAACCCCGTCTCTACTAAAAATACAAAAAATTCGTTGGGCGAGGTGGCGGGCGCCTGTAGTCCCAGCTACTCTGGAGGCTGAGGCAGGAGAATGGTGTGAACCGGGAGGCGGAGCTTGCAGTGAGTCGAGATCGTGCCACTGCACTCCAGCCTGGGCGACAGAGTGAGACTCTGTCTCAAAAAAAAAAAAAAAGTAAAAAAGTAAAAAGTAAAAGGAATATACCTAACCAAGGAATTGAAAGACCTCTACAAGGAAAACTACAAAACACTGCTGAAAGAAATCACAGACAACACAAATGGAAACACATTTCATGCTCCTGGATGGGTAGAATCAATACTGTGAAAATGACCATACAGTCAAAAGCAATCTACAAATTCAATGCAATCCCTATCAAAACGCCATGATCATTCTTCACAGGATTAGAAAAAACAGTTCTAAAATTCATTCGGAACCAAAAAAGGGGGTGCATAGCCAAAGCAAGACTAAGCAAAAAGAACAAATCTGGAGGCATCACACTACCTGATTTCAAACTGTACTATAAGGCCATGGTCACCAAAACAGTGTGGTACTGGTATAAAAATAGGCACATAGACAAATGAAACAGAATAGAGAACCCGGAAATAAACACAGATACTTACAGCCAACTGATATTCGACAAAGCAAACAAAAACACAGAGTGGGGAAAAGTCACCCTTTTCAACAAATGGTGCCGGGACAATTGGTTAGCCACATGTAGGAGAATGAAACTGGATTCTCACCTCTCACCTTATACAAAAATCAACTCAAGATGGATTAAGAACTTAAACCTAAGACCCAATACTATAAAAATTCTAGAAGGTAACATTAGAAAAACCCTTTTAGACATTGGCTTAGGCAAAGATTTCATGACAAGAACCCAAAAGCAAATACAATAAAAACAAAGATAAACAACTGCGACCTAACTAAACTAAAGAGCTTTTGCATGGCAAAGGAACAGTCAGCAGAGTTAACAGACAACCCACAGAGTAGGAGAAGATCTTCACAATCTATACATCTGACAAAGGACTAATATCTAGAATCTACAACAAACTCAAACAAATCAGTAAGAACACAAATAAACAGGCCGGGCGCGGTGGCTCAAGCCTGTAATCCCAGCACTTTGGGAGGCCGAGACGGGCGGATCACGAGGTCAGGAGATCGAGACCATCCTGGCTAACACGGTGAAACCCCGTCTCTACTAAAAATTACAAAAAACTAGCCAGGTGAGGTGGCGGGCGCCTGTAGTCTCAGCTAGTCGGGAGGCTGAGGCAGGAGAATGGCGTAAACCCGGGAGGCAGAGCTTGCAGTGAGCTGAGATCCGGCCACTGCACTCCAGCCTGGGTGACAGAGTGAGACTCAAAAAAAAAAAAAAAGAAAAGAAAAGAAATAAAGAAAACAAATAAACAAACAAGCAATTCCATCAAAAAGTGGGCCAAGGACATTAATAGAAAATTCTCAAAAGAAGATACACAAATGGCCAACAACCATATGAAAAAATGCTCAACATCACTAATGATCAGGGAAATGCAAATCAAAACCATAATGCGACACCACCTTACTCTTAAAATGGCCATAATCAAGAAATACAAAAAACAGTGGATGTTGACATGGATGTGGTGATCAGGGAACATTTCTACACTGCTGGTGGGAACATAAACTAGTATAGCCACTGAGAAAAACAGCATAGAGCTTCCTTAAAGAACTAAAAGTAGAACTACCATTTGATCCAGTAATCCCACTACTGGATACCTATCCAGAGGAAAATAAGTCATTATTTGAAAAAGATACTTGCACATGAATGTCTATAGCAGCACAATTCATAATTGCAAAATTGTGGAACCAACCCAAATGCCCATCAATCAACAAGTGGATAAAGAAACTATGGTATATATATACAATGGAATACTTACTGCTCAGCCATAAAAAGGAATGAATTAACGGCATTTGCAGTGACCTGGATGAGGTTGGAGACATTATTTTAAGTGAAGTAACTCAGGAATGGAAAAACAAATATCATATGTTCTCACTGATATGTGGGAGCTAAGCTATGAGGACGCATGGACTTTGAGGACTTGGAAAGAATGAGAGAGGGGCAAGGGATAAAAGACTACAAATATGGTTCAGTGTATACTGCTCCAGTGATGGGTGCATCAAAATCTCACAAATCACCACCAAAGAACTTACCCAAGTAACCACATACAACCTGTACCCCAATAACTTGTGGAAATTATTTTTAAATGACTGAAAAAATGCCTAAATGCTAATTAGGATGTAGAACAATAGAAACTTGCATACATCACTACTGGGCTTGTAAAATTATTCCAAATGGTACCACAGAAAACTGTTTAGCAATTCATGAAAATATTAAATGTGTGTATCATATTTAAAAAAAGGTCTCTAGTTGCTCACCTTCATATTTTGTAACTATTTGCCATGTTATGGTGCAGTAGCAAACCATCTATGGCACAGGGCATAGGCCCAACTTTGAATAGCACTGTGCTTAAGTACCTGGCTGTGCCTCTTAACCAAATGAAGCATGGTTATACTCCAATAAGACCTACTTCCTTTCACTGGAATTTCTGTGTTTGAGCTGGTCACTGAGCAGTGTGTCCAGCTACTGTAGACAGTGCAGCTCTCTCAAGGCTGAATGTTCCAGGCATGTGGGACATTACCCCAGTACAGCAAGAGTTGAATTTCCAGAGTCCAGAAAGGACTCTGATAGAAAACACCAGCTGTCCTGGCAAGTAGTACCATCTCTGGAAAGGGTCCAATAAAAACCAGATAGGTCCTTAAACATAAAGGCAAAGAAGGGTAGCCCTGGCTTCCTTTCTGTCTTCCACAGACTCAAAAACAAAAATATAGAAAAGGTACAGTAGCCTTGGGGTTTGACCTCTATTAATTATGAGGGGCACAAAAATGGGAAGGACTTCAGAGGCAACTGAAATGGTCTCTGGGGAGCAATTTGCCCACTCCCAGGTGAGACCAGTGAGCCACAGCTTAAGGATCACATGTGTCTGTTAGATTTGGGCAGCCCTCAACCAGGACAGAGGCAGCAAGGCCAAGACCTAGTTCCCGACTCTAGCATTATTTCTTCACAGCTTGACAGGTGGGTGCCTGGGCAAGCATCTGCTCCCTCTTTTTCCTTCCCTTTTCTTCTCTTGTGCTCATTCTCCTCACGCATCTGCAATGGAAGTCAAGTGTAAATAGAAGGCTCCGACTCCTGGGTCAGGCAGCTGTCAGGGTTCCCCCCTTCTCTCTGAAATGCTCACTGTCCCTGCCAACTCTTTATTCTGTACCTGTCAGAGCTGGCTCCCTCCAATGTCTCTATGGGCAGATTCCCTCCTCAGTGAACACTGTCAGTGACCCGAGAAGTCCCTGGAATCAGGCTCTCTCAGAGCAGAGATGGTTTCAGCTGGGGGGTTTTCCTTTCCATTTCACCAGTCCAATGTTTAGTGTGAGGAACTATTTATGCATGAGGTGGGCCTGGGTGACAGTTATGGGGAAGGGGGTGCTGTGGAAGGATTCTACCAGGTACAGGATGCCAGCGTCATTCCCAGTGCCGCATCTTGCTACATTTCTACTACTCTGGCCCCCATACTGGTCCAGACAGAGCAAGACCCTGGGAAGGATGGGCATCAGGTAGAGTTGGCTTTAGAGGTCTCCCTCACGTCAAGTGGAGATGTCCAGCCAGTGTGTGAGGAGGGGTGATATGATTTGGCACTGTGTCCTGGCCCAAATCTCATCTCGAATTGTAATCCCCACGTGTCATGGGAGGGACCTGTGATCCCCATGTGTTGAGGAAGGAAAGTGATTGGACCATGGGGGTGGTTTCCTCCATGCTGTTTTCATGAGAGTCAGTGTGTTCTCACAAGGGCTGATGGCATGAAGTTCCTCCTTCATGCTTCTGTCTCCTGCTGTCTTGTGAAGAAGGTGCCTGCTTCTGCCATGATTGCAAATTTTCTGAGGCCTCCCCAGCCATGCAGAACAGTGGATCAATTAAACTTCTTTCCCATACAATTACCCAGTCTCAGGTAGTATTCTTTATAGCAGCGTGAGAATTGACTAATACAAGGGGAGAGGCAGATCATTTGTTGACACCATGGGAGTTGACACCATGGGAGTTGAGATGGAGATTTCTGAGGCAGGCTGTGTGGATCTGAGGCAAGAGTCTGAGAGAACACCCAGTGAGCAAGCAGGAGTAGCAAGAAGAATTTGGAAAGGAGGCTAGAGGGAAACCTTACAGGAGTAGAACAGAAACCAGGAGAATGTAGCACTTCATCAGGTCAGAGAGGAGAGGATCAACAATGTTGTGTTGCCAGGAGATCAAGGAGGCTTAAGCCTGAGGAAGGGAGATGGTTGGTGATTAAGATAGTTCCTGAGGAAGGTGACCAGGCATGGCTGTGCACACTGCACTCCCCCAGGGGGAGTCATCTACACCCTCTGTCTGTGGGATGGTGAACCCTGGAGTTGTGTAGCGTATAACCTGTGTGGCTACTGGAGACACCCTGCTCATGAGAATCTTATCAGCCAAGGGGTGAAGGCAGAAGCCCCATCAAGAGCCTCTGAAGTGTGAGCAGGAGGCATGGCGGAGCTGGAGCAGTGAGGGTGACCCTTCAAAGGAGTTTAGATGTGAAGGAAAGAAAAAGATATAGCAGCTGGAAAGAGTATCTGGCTTGAGGGAAAACAACATTATTTTGCACTTGGAAATCTGAGCATGATTTAGGCAAGAGCAACAACAACAACAACAGCAACAACAACCACCTCACTAAAGTAGGAGAGAGAACAGATGAGGGAGAGTGAAGCCAGAGAGGAATCCATTCATTCAGAAAGCAGTCTTTATTGCCAGCCTCTTGAGTGTCTTCTCATCACGTGCTGGAATGCAGCTGTGGAGACAGAACAGCTCCCGCCCTCATGGAGCTTACAGTTAGTGACCAGCGACACTATAGAGAGGGAGTGAAGGGTGGGAGGGGCAGGGTTGGGTTTATGGGGCAGGGCAGACTTCTCTGAGGAGGTGACCTTTGAGCTGAGACCTAGATGATGAGAAGGAGCCCACCCTTTGAAGACCATGGGAGGAGTGTACCGGGCAGAGGCAGCGGCTGGTGCAGCAGTTCCCAAGGTCAGGCAGGAAGAGCCCAGCCTGGCTGGACCAGAGCTGCAGATAGGGCTGGGAGGTGAGCATGGGGCAGGCAGGGCCTCTCAGGCTGTGGGAAGACGTTTCCATGAGAGTACAGTGACATGTACTCCATTCTTATGGAGGAGAGGTCACCTACATGTCACTGTACTCTCATGGAAACTGGATCCTCTTGGCTTGGGATCCTCTTGAGATCCGGGATACCCTCATGGCCTGGGATTCTCTTGAGGGTCTTAGTCACCACCTCGCTAGCCTGGCATAGAGTGAAATGATAGGCTTGAATGAAGGTCTTCCTCCAAGTCAGCCATCAGGAACATGCCTTATCTGAGTCAGGAAGAGTTTAAATTCATGGCTTTGTAGGAAGGCCTCTGAGTCAGGCCCAAGCACAGGGTGTTTCCACAGGCCCTTACATATGCTGTGTATATGGGGACAGTGGTGACTTGGGGGCATTTCAGTAGTCCTGAGTCACCTCACCCACATAGACACCAACTGCGCTAAACTTTCCAGGTTGATGAGGTTAACTTTGAAGCCCTCCCGCCATTATTTCTGGATCCCTGAATTTCCCTGCAGTGCTCTTTCTCTATCCACACTGTTCTCCTGCTACTCAAGCTTCTTCTTGGGGTACCGCCTTGGCTCAGCTTAAAAATTACTTCCCTTATTTTTCAGCCATTCTCTCATCATCATAAAAATTTCTATCTCCTTAATGCAGATGTTAGCAAGTAAGCAATCTAATTGAAAAAATTCATGCTAAGGTGTTGGTATCACCATCACACTCATGGAGGTATTTGATTGTTTAAAAAAGAAAGATATGTGCGCAGATTAGAGCATTTACTCAGTGCATTGAGGACACACATGTTTGCCAAGGGATGGTCATTAGAAAGATAAGAGAAAGGTTTAGGAATGGGAAGCCTTCCCAGATCTCCTAAAACCTTGTGACTAAGGCTGGCTTTGTTTCCAGATCCCAAAAGACAGAAAAGACAGTCCTCCACATTTGCAAGTCAAGATCAAGGTAGCTTGATGGTCTGAGGACAGGATAGTTACAAAGCACAGTTAGATTCTTAGAGTGCCTGCGTGCCTACCAGTGGGTCAGCCCCAATCTGAAACCAGCTTCTCCAATTGGGGTTAAAATAACACTAAAAACAAACAAACAACAACCACAACAACAACAAACACGGATGAAGCAACATATGTTGGAAACTTACGTTTATGTTATTTTATTTACTCTTCATCACAATCGCATGATCAGATTGTATACTGTCCCATTTTCCAGATGAAACTGAGGCTCAGAAATGTTTAGTGATTTTCCCAGGGTCATGCAGATATGCTTAAAGCACTGGGATTCAAACCAGGTCTGTCTGACTCCAAAGCTCCATTCCTCCTCCTGTGCCTCAGGGTTAAAACTCTATCCTAAGGCGGTGGCAGCTGTCCGGGCCAGGGCATTCTGAGAGCCACTTGCAGCTCTTCCATTTACCAGGTTGAGATTTACTTCCTCTCTCTGGGCTTCAATTTTCTTATCTAGAAAACTGGGAGACAGACAAGTTCTTTGAGGTTCCCTTCCAGGCCTAAGCCTCACCATGCTGGGTGATTCTTCGTTTGATAAGTCAGTGTACAGCTCATTTGATGTGCAAATGTCAAAATGTCAGCAGTGCCATGAGCCCTTGAGCATTCGGGTCCTTAGACAGAAGCCTCTTGAAGGGCGGCAAGAGGTGGGCCACCTTGGACCAGCAAGTCCACAGAGGCCGGGAGAGATGTGATGCACGGGAGTTCCTCCAGCTAACCCTGGGATTTCCCGGGGAATGGGCATTTGTGTACCTCCTTGTGGACAGGGCCTGAGCCCATGGCCTGATGATCACCCTAGTCCTTACAAGGTGGTTGAGAGTTTGGGTGTGTTTTTCTTGTCTCCTTTTGAAAACCAAGAGGTCAGCGTGAGTGTAACTCTGACACATGAAATCTGCTCCTTGTTTGGAAACACCCTTTTCAAATCCATCCTGAGATGGGATTAAGAGAACAGCTTTGGCTCGTTTTCAGGACTGTCATCTGATGAACATCTCCCAGTTCATTTGAAGGAAGTGACAGAAGACAGTGAGATTTCAAATCAGGGAAATTGGCGACAGGCTCTGCTCAAATTGGCCTCCCCACCTCCAACCTGTAGCCCGCAGAAAACAAAAGCTCCGGAGTAGGAAAGTGACACAGCGCCACCTCCCGGTAGCCTGGCCGGCCAAGGCCTCTGGCTTAAGCGAGCCTCTGGCCTGCCAAAATGCCCTGGGAGGGAAGAGCTGTGTCTCTGCACTCATGAGATGGGAACAGCGGGGTTCTGGGAGCTACAAACGTTTCAGTTCACAGTGTGTACAGTCATGTGTCTTGCACACACAGACATGCACATATTTGAACACCAAGGATTAACTTGTCTTAAAGGGGCAGCTCTCTCGTCCATCTACTTTTAGGCAGATTTTACAGAAGATCATAGTAGTTAGCATATGGACTTCGGAGCCAGATTGCCTGGGTTCAAATCTCAGCTTGGCACTTAATAGCTGTGCAACCTTGGCCAACTTACTTAACCTCTCTGTGTCTGTTTACTCTCCTACAAAATAACGATAATAAGAGTATCAACCTCAGAGGGTCACTGCAAGAATTGAGTGGGATACCTATGATGTGCTTAGCACAGCCTATGGCCCATGGTAAGTGCTCAATATGTATTAGCTATTTTTGGTATTCAATTAAACATAGCTCACACATTTTTTTTTCTACTTTATACCCACCTGTTTGGCCTTTTCTAACTGCCTGTTGGCTTATATGTCCTATACAGATGTTTCTGCTTCAAAGAAGATAATGCTAAATCCACAACTTTGCTGAAATAATTGACCCTACCCAAACGTACACCCTAAACTGAATGGATTACTTGGCAGATTTTGATAAAAATCATCCTTGGGGAACTTCCATGTACTTGTTTTTTTTTTTTTTTCCAAGCAGCCTGGTTGGGCAGTTGGGGCAGTTGATGCTTCAGAGTAAACCTAGGAAGGCTTCAGGGGCCTGGGGATGATACATACAGCAGTCTCAAATGTTTAGCTTCAACTCCTGGGTTTTCCCACATTTGCCTGTAGCGTGCTCCAGGGACACTGGTAAATCAGGAAAGGGTTTCATTTCAAGCCTTCCTGCTACATTTGAGCCAGAAAGTCTCTGGGAAGCTCCTTCATGGGGCCAGACTTGGGATGTACATCCATCTTGATGGAAAATTCTCCCAACCTAGAGAAAAGATGGTGAGGTGACAGGCTGCCAAGGTCAGAGGCTGGTCTTTCCCAAAGTCAACCATAAATCAAAGCCTCCAAGGTGACCATGTGTCATAGACACCAGCTCTGGAGTCTCTGAGCAGGGGACACAGGGCTCGATGACAGGAGACCACCTCTTCCCCAGCCCGTCTGCTGCTAGGGAAGACCAGTGTGTGGGCTGTTCATGGCCACCGAGGAAGTTTTCCTACTGTTTAATGAGGTTTAACTTTCCTTGTAAAGGAGGGCCTGGCCCAAACATCTGTTTCATCAAAGGGGTTGGAGTCTTGGAGACACAAAAGCTTCTCTCAGCGGCTCCATTCTATGGCCTTTATCACTCCTGGAGTCATCCCATTAATGTGCTGAAACAGCCGTGACTTTGCCACTGTGAAGGAGTCTGGGGAGCGCAGCCAGGTTTCAGGGCGAGGAAGGAGAGAAAGGCAGAGCCCTTTGAATCCCCTCAGACTTTGCACTTGGCTTCCTCTTATGGGTAAAACTTAACCATGACTCACCTGTTTTAGAATGTTTTGTTAGCCAATCCCTGATTTGCTTGAAACCTCCAAAGTCTCAAGAAAATAGCCTCAAGGCAACTTGGAGCTAACTTGCAATGTCTCAGGCCTAATAAATAAACTGCGTATGAGGACAGCACACGATTGTGGCAATCGCCAAACCGGGTATCTTCAGGTTGAGCACCTGGAAGTCACTGGGATTTTTGCAGAAAACCATGAAGCATTAACTTTTTAAGTTTGAAGGATTAAATAGACAATTTAGGGCTACAAGTGGCTGTGGAGCCCTGGAGTCTCCTGCTATTTATTGGTTATTTAACTCTGCAGTAGTTACTTCGCGTCCCTGAACCTCCATTTCCTCATCTGTCAAAGGGACGGAAAATACTGGAGTGAGGACTTAATGACAAACAATGATATGTTTTACTCCCTCTAGTGCTTGGCACTTAGACACTCAAACAATGGCAACCAAGTAACAAAAGTTTAAGAAAAATGTATCAGAGAAGAAGCTAACTTGGGAAATGCTTTTCCATTGAAATTATTTAAAAAGTTTTGTTTTTTATTTTATTTGTTTTTTATTTTATTTAAAAAGTTTTGTTTTTATAAACTGGGAAAAGAGTGCCACCACTTGATGATAGCGGCAGATGCGTTGTGTGGCCCGGCTGGTGCAGGCAGCCCTGATATCTGCAGCAGTGTGGCTTCCTGTGCTAGGTTAGGGTTCTCAACCTTCTCTAGCTATGACAACACACCTATCCAGTGGCATGAGGTTGCCCAATCCACTCTCCTCATTGATGATAGGTTCGAATCCCAGCTCGATCACTAGCTTTGCATTATCTTGGGCAAGTAAATGAGTGATGTGAACAGTACTTACCTTCCAGGTTTTAGGGGGTGGGTGGGTAAATGTGATCATATAGATAAAGCACTGAGGACAGTCTTGAGCACAAAGTAAATGCTCAATCCAAAAGACAAAAAAGTGCATTCATGATTTCTGCATGATTTTCAGCCCTGGTTACAACCCCGTCTTTTTCACTCAGGGAAGCAATTTGGAAAGTAACACTGTGATAGGGATAATCTTGAATCAGCTCAAAAATTGCTTAAAACTCATTCACACATAGATTTAGTCATTATCAGTAACAAATTATTTGTGAATGACCTCAATAACAGATGTTGATCACAAGTCCTCAAATGCAGATGAGTACCATACTTTTCTCCAGGCTGCGTGGAATCTGCATTTGCTTCAGGTGGCTGCTGTAACAAATTACCACCAACGTGTTGACTTAAGCCAAGACGCATGTATTATCTTACAGTTCTGAAGCTCAGAAGTCCTAAATGGATGCCAGCAGGCTAAAATCAAGGTGTCGGCCGGGCTATGCTTCTTCTGCAGGCTCTAGGGGAGAATTGTTTGCTTGCCTTTTCCAGCTTTTAAAGGCTACCTCATTCCTTGGCTTGTGGCCACATTCTGTCTTCAAAGCCAATAATGGTCAGATGAGTCTTTCCTCCTATGCCATCTCTCTGATTCTGACTCTTCTCCACTTAAGATGCCTTGTGATTACACTGAGTTCACCCCAATAATCCAGGATAATTGCCCTATTTTAAGATCAGGTGATTAGCAACCTTAATTCCATTTGCAGTTTCTATTTGCCATATGATACAACAGATTCATAGGTTCTAGAATTAGGATTGTGGACATCTTTGGGGCTGGCAGCCGGGGGTGGTGGTGGGTATGGCAGGGGCATATTTTGGCAACCACATGGGATAACTTTGAACCTGCCAACATTACTTAAAATTCATTCACACATATTATTGCTTTAATTATCACTAACAAATACAGTGAATAACTCCACAATCAATATTGATAAGGGCTTCAAATATGGTGGGGGCCATACTTTTCTCCAGACTACATAAAATGTGAAAAGATAAGACAATATGGCAATTTTTACCTGAAAATAAACTTACTCCATTTGATATTAAAATGCTGGCAGCAGATGATAGTTGGCTTTTAAAATGGTTAATATACTTGTCATATATAAAAATTGGTAAGTCAGTCAAGACCCAAAGGCTTATTGGGAAGGAGGGGATGTTGCTGTTCTGTGTAATCACGGGCAGCAGTCATTACTACCTTCCAGGAAGCGGGCCTCCAGCCCACAGTGCGCAGGGCCACGGGACTCTCAGAGCCTTTCCCTTCTCCATACTTTTCCTTCTCCATTCTTCCCAAGGTTTAGAGAGTTTGGAGCCAAAGGACTGGGATCTGAACCCCTCCTCTGACATGGGACAACTCACTCCTCAGTTTTCATCCATAGAATCAGAATGACAGAAAACCCAGCCTGCTCTTCTCACAGGATTGCAAGGAGAACCAAACTAGAAGAGCGCGGTAAAGTGTAAAGTGCTGTACAAATGGGAATGCTTGTTTTTATAGCTGAAACTTGGACTCTCAGTTTCTGGATCTTTCTATGATGTTTATTGATTGGGTGAGAGAAAATGAGGAGGGCCCCAGGGGGTACAATTAAGCCCTTTGAGAATAGCAGTTAGAGAAATGCCATTTTCCTCCCTAAAAACAAAAACAAACAAATCTGTAGTTTTTTTTTTAATGGTAAAATACACATAACATAAATTTGCTATCTTACGCATTGTTAGGTGTACAGTCCGGTAATGTTAAGTACATTCACACTGCTGTGCAACCCATCTCCAGAACATTTCCATCTTGCCAGAAGGCAACTGTGTGCCAATAGACAGCAACTCCCCATTTTCCACTTGCCTCAGACACTGGCAACCATCACTCTGCTTTCTGTGTCTATGAATTTGACTAAGTACCTCAAATAACTGGAATCATGTAGGTTTGTCTTTTAGTGACTGGCTTATTTCACTTAGCATAATGTCCTCAAAGTTCATTCATATAGTTAGCCTGTGTCAGAATTCCCTTCCTTTTTAACACTGAATAATATTCCACTGTATTTATATGCCACACATTGTTTATGCATTCATCTGTCCACGAACAACTTGGGTGGCTTCCACTTTTCCGCTATTGTGAATGCTGCTGCTGTGAATGTAGGTATACAAATATCTTTTCTTTTTTTTTTTGAGACGGAGTCTCACTCTGTCGCCCAGGCTGGAGTGCAGTGGCTGGATCTCAGCTCACTGCAAGCTCCGCCGCCTGGGTTTACACCATTCTCCTGCCTCAGCCTCCCGAGTAGCTGGGACTACAGGCACCCGCCACCTCGCCTGGCTAGTTTTTTTTGTACTTTTTAGTAGAGACAGGGTTTCACTGTATTAGCCAGGATGGTCTCAATCTCCTGACCTCGTGATCCGCCCGTCTCGGCCTCCCAAAGTGCTGGGATTACAGGCTTGAGCCACCGCGCCCGGCCACAAATATCTTTTCAAGACCCTGCTTTCAATTCTTTTGGGTATGTACCCAGTAGTGCAATTGCTGGATCATATGGTAATCATATTTTATGTTTCAAGAAACCACCATACTGTTTTCCATAGTGGCTGCACCATTTCACATTTCCACGAACAGTGTACGAGGATTCTAACTTTTCCATGTCCTTATCAACACTTGTTTGTTTTTTTGACAGTAGCCATCCCAATGGGTGTGAGATAGTCCTATTTTTACTTTTTTAATCACAAAAGTAATACTAGCTCATAGTAAAAATATTGAATAGGTACAGAAAGGAAAAGAAACCAAACTCACCTGCTTGCTCCTTACTTCCTCTTACTTCTCAGAGACAGCCACAATCAGCTTGCTCCTTACTTCCTCTTACTTCTCAGAGACAGCCACAATAATATTGATGTCTATCTATATCTATAGTATACATGCCATTCCATACTTTCAAATTTTCACTTAATAATCTATCTTGGATGTCTTTTTGTGTTAATCCCTGTAGATCGACCTCATTTCTTTTCACAACCACAGAATATTCCACTGTATAAATGGACTATAATTTAAACAACTTCTCAACTTCCTATTAGTGGACACTTAGTTGATTTTCAGAACTTAAGAAAAAAACCAAAAAACAAGAAAACTCAGCAATGACAGACCATGTAGCAGCAATGATGAGTGCAGCTCCTGAAGCCCAGCTGTTTCGGTTCAAACTCCAATGCTACTGCCTAACAGCTCTGGGACGTTGGGAAAGTGATTAACCCCCTCTGTGCTTCAGTTTTCTCATCTCTAAAATGGGGATGATTATAACAACTACCCGTTAAGGTTATTGCGAGGGTTAAATGAATCAACCTATGTAAAGCTCCTGAAGCATAAGGTGTGGTGTGCATCAGCTATTACTTGGCTTTAATCAACCTCCTTGGACATATGTATCTTTGTGCATTTTTCTGAGCATTTATTTTATTTTATGTTTTTCTTCGACTTTTATTTTAAGTTCAGGGGAACAAGTGCAGGATTTGCAGGTTTTTTTACGTAGGTAAATGTGTTCTGAGTATTCATTGTAGGACAAATTGTTAGAAGTCAAATTGCTGGGCCAAAGGGTATAACTTTTTTCTTTCCACATAGACTTTTTTTTGTTGAGCAAAATGGTCATTATCAGGGAGGCTAAAATTGTACAACCTGTGATGTGACAAATTTAACATAGCCAAAAAGTAGCAAACTGTCCCCCAAGAGGGTTGCACCAACACACTAAGATGGCCTTAAGGCCCCCAGGCTCTGTCACTTCATGGACCTCATCACTTCACTCCTGTTTCTGAATCGAGTCTGTCTTCTCTTCCCTGAACAATGGCCTTGGTCGTTACCCCTTTCAGCCCAAAGGGAAGAAATTGGCAGGGAGGGATAGGCCAAGCCATCCCCTGGGGTCCTGTTGTGATTGTGGGCCTGGGCCTGGCACTTCCTGCTTTGTTGGTAAGACCTGCTCTGTGTGGACCCCAGCTCTGTAGCTATGTCCTTCCACATGTACATCCACAACCATAGCAAGAAGCATGGGCCCCCCCACTCAGTACCTCTTCCTTCTCTTGAGCCTTAGTCTGATGTCCCTGTGGTCCCATAATAGGACTGAAGTAAATATAATGATGCATTAAAGTTTATCAAGCCACTCTGAAAGGGAATCTCATTTTCTCAGGCCGTGTTGGTCTAGTGGTTCTCTCTAGAAATATATCTTCATTGTATTTGTTGATTCTAAAAGCAGTGCATGCTCCTTGTAAAACAAATCAAGCAACACAGAGGAATGAATCAAGGTCAAAGCAAAAGTTTCCCAATATCTCATGTCCCCAGAAATAATCACTGTTAGTAGTTTGTTAAATACTCTCCTAGTCTTCTTAAAAATATGCATATTTAAAAATGCAATCATATTATACGCATTCTATAACCCTCTTTTTTCACTCAACAATGGACATCCTTCCATGTCAATATGTGAATCTATTTTATCTTTTTAAATAGTTGCATGATATCCTGGAAGTCTCTTTTTCTTGGCCTTGGTTTCCTAACTTTCAAAGAGTTCTTTCCCCTTTGAGGAGGTGTGTGGCATGGTAGAAAATATACTTGGAGTTGGAAGATGGATTCTTGGCTAAACTTATTGTGTGCCCTTGAGCAAGTAACTTGCTTTCTCTCTGCTAGAAATGGAACAAGATTATGTATGTAAGAGTACAAACCTACATTAAAATACACAGAGGCACCTGTAATCCCAGCACTTTGGGAGGCCAAGGTGGGTGGATCACTTGAGGCCAGGAGTTCGAGACCAGTCTGGCCAACATGGTGAAATCCCATCTCTACCAAAAATACACAGATTACCCGGGAGTGGTGGTGGGCGCCTGTAATCCCAGCTACTCGGGAGGCTGAGGCAGGAGAATAACTTGAACCCAGGAGGCGGAGGTTGCAGTGAGCCAAGATGGCGCCACTGCATCCAGTCTGAGTGACAGAGTGAGACTCCATCTCAAAAGACAAACAAACAAAACAAGATGTATTATTCTCATAACACCAAAATTAAGTCTGGGTTCGATGAGGACTTAATACAAGATGGTCTAGCACTTGTATGGTCATCATGGCTTTAGTGATCATCAAGGGAGAGCTGCTTCTGTTTTTCCCAACAATAGAGCTGTCTGAAGATCATAGGGAACCCAGATCCATGCTTGCTGGGTGTAGCACTAGAAGAAGAGCTGAACTTACCTGCCTCGCAACCTTGGTTCTCAAGGAAGAGTGCTGACCTGCCCAAGGTCAAAGTGGGTCCAGAAAGGCCACAGTCCTGGCTCGGTGCCCTCCCAGCTCCTCCTGGGCATGCAGCCTGTCCTGTAGAAAAGAGAGGATAGATCTCGCCAGAGCTGGGGCTGTGAGCAGAGAGGACTGGACGCTCTGTTGGCAACGTCATCCAAGGCTCAGGGACCAGGTACCCTCCAGGGGCAGTTGGGGGAGGGCGGTGATCCAGAGATTTGGAATCTGGTGCTTTTCTGCCTCCAACTTTGGTCAAGTCACAGTGGGCTTTACAGTTCTTATCTATAAAATGAAGGGGTTGGGAGGTATGATTTCTAAGAACTTTCATTCATTGGTTCAACCAATATTCAACCAAATGCCTGCCACTAGGTAGGCACTGTTCAGCCCCTGAAGATGAAATAATTTTCAAAAGTGAACATTTACATAGCATTTACTATGCCAGACACTGCCTTAAGAATTTATATATAATATAAATATATTATAATATAAGATATTATAATTATTATAAATTATACATATTATAATAGAAATATAATATAAAAGATATAATTATTATATGGTTATATTAATATATTATAATTATAAATATGATATGTAATATATAATTATAATAATATATTATATCTTTATATATTTTATTATACTTTATGTTCTAGGGTACATGTGTGCAACGTGCAGGTTTGTTACATATGTATACATGTGCCATGTTGGTGTGCTGCACCCATTAACTCATCACTTACATTAGGTATATCTCCTAATGCTATTCTTCCCCCTTCCCCCCACCCCGCAATAGGCCCCGGTGTGTGATGTTCCCCTTCCTGTGTCCAAGTGATCTCATTGTTCAATTCCCACCTATGAGTGAGAACATGTGGTGTTTGGTTTTCTGTTCTTGTGATAGTTTGCTGAGAATGATCGTTTCCAGCTGCATCCATGACCCTACAAAGGACATGAACTCATCCTTTTTTATGGCTGCATAGTATTCCATGGTGTATATGTGCCACATTTTCTTAATCCAGTCTGTCATTGATGGACATTTGGATTGATTCCAAGTATCTTTACTATTGTGAATAGTGCCGCAATAAACATACGTGTGCATGTGTCTTTATAGCAGCATGATATATAATCCTTATATTATATTATTATAATTATTTTATAATATAATCACATATTGTATACATCAATCTGTTATATTATATATCTAATCATTTAACCCTTGACCTTTTATGACTCTATAAGGGAGGTACTATTAGTATTACCATTTTGTAGATGAAGACACTGAGACAGAGAAGTCAAGTTCCTTGCCTAAGTGAATAAGGACAGGAGCCAGAATTGGAACTTAGCACGCTAGCTCACGGCTATACTCTCAACCTCTAGGGTCCCCACCCTCATGAGACTCATAGCCTAGTGATACTACTCCTTCCATTTATTAAACACCTACACATTCAACTATACCAAGCATTTTACACTCCTTGTTTCATTTATTTCTTTTTTTTTTTTTTTTTTTTTTTGAGACGGAGTCTCGCTCTGTCGCCCAGGCTGGAGTGCAGTGGCCGGACCTCAGCTCACTGCAAGCTCCGCCTCCCAGGTTCACGCCATTCTCCTGCCTCAGCCTCCCGAGTAGCTGGGATTACAGGCGCCCGCCACCTCGCCCGGCTAGTTTTTTGTATTTTTTAGTAGAGACGGGGTTTCACTGTGTTAGCCAAGATGGTCTCAATCTCCTGACCTCGTGATCCGCCCATCTCGGCCTCCCAAAGTGCTGGGATTACAGGCTTGAGCCACCGCGCCCGGCCGTTTCATTTATTTCTTATAGCAACTCCATGAGGAAGAGAGTAATGCCCCATTATACAGATGAGAAAATTAAGGCTCCAAAGGGCCACAAAGCAACTTATAAGTGACAAGAATGGCACTTGATCCCAGGTCTCTTTAACTCCAGAGTCTAGGTTGTAAAACACTGTGCTATTCTGTTCTCTAATCCAACCTTTTGACATAGCTGAAATTGAGACAAGGCCTGGGGGTCTGAGTCTGGGCAGCCATGGGCTGCCTGGTCATCCCTGCTGGTCTAGGTGGATTTTCCTCTGGGACCTGGGTTCTCTTACTTGCTGGCTCTGGGGTCCTGGGGTCTGCAGGAGGTGGAGAGCAGGCTCCCCTTTCTCAGCATCCCAGGCTATCTGTGGGATGAACTCCTGCTGTAGCAGCCTCATGTGTGCATGGAAAAGAGACCACTCCCATGCTGTGGCTTCAGAGACCCCTCAAAGCCTCTCCCATGGGCTATTCCCGAACATTCCTTTATTGCTTCCAATCAGTCACCAAGCAACCGCCCCACCCAGAGGAGCTGCACTTCACCTCTAGTGTAAAAGGCCTCCTTAGACCTCTTCCTGAGATGTGAGCAAGTTCTGGGGCTCAGGCCCTGAGAATCCTGCACAGACTCCCAGGGAAAGGGGAGTCTCTTCTCAAACAAGGACCTGTACGGGTGGACACAACTTCTAATCCCACTGAGGGTTTCAGTAAACGTTTGGATGAACATACGGATGGATAAATGATCTAATGGACTAATGAACGAATGAATCAAAATGAACTCAGAAATGAAAGGATGCACAAAGGAATGAATCCATCAGCCTATGAAGGAATGAATAAGCCCCAGGGCGGTCCTGTGGCCTCAGCCTCAGTCTGGGTCCCCAGGCAAGCACATGAGTGAAGGGAGGAAATTTCAGAACAGGACAAAACTGCAGCATCCATAACTCTCCCATCTGAGATGCCAAGAGGAGGAGCCCCTGGCATCTCCTAGGCATTCCTGTCTGGAGTCCTCTGGCAAAAGTGCCCCTCACCTGCCCCCTCTACCATGAGGACTGGCTTAGAGGGAAGCTCAGAGCTCCCTCCCATCGGTGCCCAGTGGGAGGAGAGCGGCACCCGCCCGGTGTGAAGGAAGGGTCCTCACCCACTCCCTTCCCCCTCTGGGAAGCCACACAGAACTCCAAGTTAATTAAAGCCTCCACTCTGAGAAGAAGGGAATGTTCCATTTGGTAAATTTAGAAACAGCTGGTTAGTTTTACCCATTACTTTTGTGCTAACATCAGTGGAGCTCATTCAACTCTGTCTTTTTATGAAGCTGTCCTTCCAATGCTACCTGATAGCTACTAATTGCTGCAACTACATTTCTGAATTGCAAATTTTCTGCACTGATAAAAACTTTGATTGCCTGTCAGCTACACATAAGGAAAAGATCAGCAGTGCTAAATGAGGGGTTCCACGCTTGGATAATAATGCCTAATGAATTATTCAGGAAAGAATGCTTGAATGAAGCAAACAATTTGAAGGGTTACTAGCAGCCGTAACAGTTCAACAGGCAAAAGAACAAAAGTATCATCCTGAACATTACACTAATGATTAAAAAATGCGTATTAATTCTAGATTTGGAGAAAAAAGAAATGCCAATCTGATTTTAAAGGTTAATCATTATTTTCTCAGTAATGCTCTGATCTCTGGTGGGGAGGGTGGTGATGAAGGGGGAGAACCCTTTACCAATATTTTGGGATGTATAATATTATGACATAATAGAGTCATATAATTTCACACACATCATTTAAAAATTGTAAATTTCAAATTTCATTGGAAAAGATGACGCAAAAAACTAACAGCATGGCAGCAGAATGCTCGCTCCAGAGAACTTTGCTGAGTGCAGGCTGAACCAGCGCCAAGGACCCCCTCCCTGAAGCAAGGGGCCCTGCAGAAATGGCAAAATGAAGTAAGATATATGTGATTAAACGTATGCAAATACATATCATAATTAGTGATGCTTTCTGGCGGAATCTGAATATGTTTTACATATTTTGCAAGTACGCTGTTGATGCAAATGAAAAATTCTTTCAAAAGCTTCTGCCTATTGGGTCTGAAATCCTAGAAAACAAACCAATAAATCAGGTTTCAGCTTCTGTCCAATACTGACACATTTGCTGCTTTCATAAAAAATATATTTCTACCACCCAAAGTGCTAATTTGTTTTGACAGATGCTGTGGAGTTGCCAAATATGAGGGGGTGGGGGGAATCCTGGAAACTGTAATGCAAAATAGTATAATTAAAGATGTTAAAAAATACGAATGTAACTGCTGTGATATTACGATGTAACTGAATATTTAAAAATAGCTCTTCAAGGCTGTGCTTAAAAAATCTCCACGCAATCAAGATCACCTGGAGAGTATCTAAGAAAGCCGTGGAATACGTACGGCACTAGTGGAATTTTAAGAGTAGTTTTAAATTATGGAATATGCAGCCGACCACTTAACGGCCTCAATGAGATTTTTTTTTTCCAGCTCAAAAGCCCGTGGTATTAGACATCAATTAGTAATTTTATTATAAAGATGTTCAATGTCAAGATAACACTCTTCGTTCCTGGCATTGATGCTGCACAGTGACTTGGAAATCTGACTTCAGGAGAAGAGCTGACCATCTGCCAGGGCCTGCACACTCACAGATGACTAATGTTTTCCCCGGAGGACTGTGGCTCCCTGCCTTTCTGTTGCTGTCTTTTTGATATCAAAGCAAGGTTGATAAACACATTCAAGTCACAATTAAAAAACATTTTCACTGACCAGTTGCCACCAATGATATCACTGGACAGCTTCGGTTGTTGTTGTAACAACGCATTTCATGGTGTTGATGTGCAGGCAAGATGAAGTTTCCCTTTATCTGGTCCTTAACCTAGCTCTGCAATTCTTTAACGACATTTCCAGGCACTTGGAGTCTTGCATGGAAATGCCATTTGGTTTAAATCAAGTAGAGACACAGGGAGAATGCTGGGATTTTTCAGGCCAAGGCCCCATCCAGGAGGATCCATCTAAGCTGGGACCCACTGAGGGAGGTACTTTGTAGAGGGTTCAGACCAATGCCAATCAATGAGCTGTTTGACTGTTGCTACCCTGCATTGCCACTAAATTCAACCTACAATGAAAAGCAGAATGCTATAATTTTTTCTGGATATGAAAAAATCAGATTATTCAGCTGTGATGCCTAGAAGTTTTATAGGAAAGTCATAGACACTTAGTTTAAAGCAAGAGTCATCTAACTGGACCTCAAGATATTTTTGCATGATGAATGGTGGGACGAGAAATTGGCTGATGGGAACATCTACTAACATTTGTTAATCTCCATGCTAAACACTGTTCAGGTATTTTATGCAACTGCACGTGCCACTCCACAACAACTCAGTATATAGTATCATTTTCTCTATTTTACAGAAGAAAAAGTTGATGCCTAGAGAAATTATTTGCCCAAAGCCACACAATGGTAGCACTAGGATTTGAACCCGTGTCTGATGTCAAGACCTACACACTTGATCAATCAGCACTACACCTTCAGGGTCACAGAGGAGGCTGTTAGAGCTGGAGGAAGACTCAGAGGTCATCCATTTCTTTATTTTGCAGGAGAAACTAGGGCTCAGAGATGTGGAAAGGGGAGCCCACGTCATGTTGCTAGCTGGTGTTAGGGCTTAAATGGAGCATCATGAGTATGAATTCTACTTGGTCTTACCTATGAGCCACCTCAGGATTTCCTGGGCTTTGTACAGCCTTGCCTGGGAGTTCTACACTTCCCTCCGTGGTCTCAGCATTTTCAGGACTAGAGAGTCCTGGGATACTGCCTGGGTCTTGTATCAACCTCCCACACTTCTCAGCCATGGAGTTCTTAGAATGCTATCTACCACGGATGTCCTGGGCAGAGTATGGCCAGGACTCGTGGGCGGATGTGCCTTATTGTTGGCTCTCTGAAGGTGAAAGCTCCATGTTTCCCTTCAGAACAGAGTCAATGTGCCAACCAGGAAAGAGAAGGTTTGGATTTGACAAGACCCAAAGAAAGCTTGATCTGCAGTGGGGCAGTCAGCAGAGATGAGAAGTTGCCTGGTGTAGGCAGAGCCCTGGGTTTTGATTTGGAGTCTTGGTCCTGCCACAAAGTCACTGTGATGAAGGCAAGTCACTTCGCTTCTCTGAGCCAGTTTTCCCCTCTGTAAAATGAAGAGGCTAACAGCTGACCCCTGCCCAGTCTTCTATACCGTATGTGTCCAAGATCATTTGGGTCTGGGAGCCTACTAAGACCCAGGTCTTTCAGGGTTTTCTCAGCAGAAGACTCTTGTTTTGGTTTCCATTCATGATACTTAGAGGCAGTCTTCCTGTCAATTAGAAATTCCAGGAGGAAAAGCAAAATGTGACCTTCTTCAGAGCCTGAGAAGTACCTTCTGCATTCCTTAAGAGCCTTCAAGTCATTCTTGGGTTCAGTCCTTATATCTGCTGGGAATAATTAATCTAGGACTATTCGCTTCAGAGCCCTGAACAGTAACATGGGATCTCAGGAGCAACTGAAGCACTCAGCACTTCCTGAGGAAAATTACACTAGATAAGACACCGAATCTCTAAAATTCAACTTACAAACGTACTTTATTCTCAGCAGCTTTTGTCGCCAAGTGCTGGTAATGGCAAGGAAGTGGGGGGTGTTGAGAAGAAG
Source organism: Colobus angolensis palliatus (assembly GCF_000951035.1). Classification (NCBI taxonomy): domain Eukaryota; kingdom Metazoa; phylum Chordata; class Mammalia; order Primates; family Cercopithecidae; genus Colobus; species Colobus angolensis. The sequence goes on from NW_012114622.1 coordinate 5,529,096, forward strand.
CGGGGAGAAACAGGGACAAAAGGAAGCCAAATCAGTCAAGAAACAAGAGACAAAGGAAACTCAGGCCAAGGCACAGCTGGGTGCTTCCTTTCTCCTAATTTCTGTCCTGTTTGTAAATGTCTGATTGCACCAAACTGTCATCAGTAGTAGTCAACATTGATCACATTTCCGCTACATGCCCAGCATGTGCTGAACACTCTACATATATTATTTCATTTAATACAAAAACCAATTGAGGTAGGTAATGCTATTAATCTCCATTCTATAATTGTGGAACAGAAGGACAGAGATGCTGATAAACTTGCCCCAGTACACATCGTTAGCAAGTGGCAGAGGCAGAGGCAGGAGTTAAACCAGGCAGTCTGGCTTTAGAACCCAACATAACCACTAGGCTCTCCCGCCTTCAATAAAGTGACACCCACATAGTCAGATTATTTTGTTTGGTGTAGAATCCCTCACATTCCACACACACACACTCAGTAAGCTCTCAACTGTGTTCCAGGCCTAACCACAACTAGGCTCAGAGAAGTGAAGAGCATTTCCCTTTGAATGACGTAACAGAATTTGTGTCATTAAAAAGCTGGGTCATTAATCAGATCAATTTGTACTTGGATGGACTGGACTCACCAATGCAGCTGAGCTGCTGGATTTCTATGGTTTATTTGCTCTGTGGAAGGACATACTTCTTCTCTCTTCAGGAATGAAGAGCTCCTTAAAAGAATGATTTTTAAAAAGTTTATTAATCAAGGAGCGCGGTTCAGCTATAGGATATTTCCATTGCTCCAACCGCCCAGTACCACCTTGTTCTCTCCAGTTCCAGATCTGCATCCTGGAAAGCCAGGAGGCACTGGTGGGGTGGGCAGCTGCCTGTTAAAATGCTGAATTGATTGCCACCCATCCCGCCCATTTCAGCGTGTAGACAGATTTGAACCTAAGCTAGGCAAGTGAATTAACCCTGTGTCCTCTTGGCCCCTCGGCCCTCTAGGCAAATTGTAAATCAAATGGAATCTCCCTCGTGCTAAGGGGCTGCAGAGCTGTCATTCCATATGCTTTGCTCAGGGTAAGGGGGTCTCTGGAGAGAAAATAATGAGCAGGGGCTCCCGGGGCAGGGAGAGTTCCATTGCTGAGTGTCCTCAGCATTATGGCCACCGTGGAAACAATGCATGCACTGGCATGTTGCTGAGAAAATAACAAGATTTGTTATTTGTTTGTGTAATGTCTAAGCACACTGGTGAGTAGCAGGAGACTGTCAACACCTAAGTGACCACTTTCCTGAGAAGCTGAGTGAGTCCTTCTGCTATTGGGTGCACAAGGGGGATTTTCTGAGTGGAAATCTTGCCTCATTACTGCCCTGCCACAAGCAAATGAACATTGGAAGAGCATGCACAGACAAGGGGCATGTCTAGAGAACTGTGGAGAATTCATTCCGTCCCTTCTGATGGTAGCCCTATAAAAAGAAGGGGAAAAAGGAAAAAAAAAAACAACTGCTATCCTGCCAGGGCAAGAACTTGTGGGCAAAGTGTTAACCTACGAGTTGCATTGCTGGTCTGGAGAGAACGTCCATTCTTCTTACCCTTCAAGGTGCCAACCTCTGAGTGGAGAAGACTAGTTAGAAACAGACAAGTTCCAGTTTCTGGAGGAGAATAAGGGGCCATACTGGGCGTCTCCTAGGCTTTTTCTCTTCCTCCCATTGTGCCATCCCCTCCCAGTGACGATATTCATTGATTCGACAAATACTGAGTGTCTATTTTGCGTCCAGCTGTTTGTTAGACACTAAGGATAAAATGATTAGAACAACCCACAGACATAAGTTTAGCAAGTTATGAGCTATGAGATCTCAGGAAACCTACAATACACCCGAGAAGCTTCAGTTTCTTCACCTGTACAATGAATATAATAACATTTCTTTAAGTAAAAATAAAAAGAACTGCTTCTAGCATCATCTCTTTTTTTAATTATTATTTTTTACTTTTTAATTTTTTGAGACAGGGTCTCACTCTGTCACTCAGGTTGGAGTGCAGTGGTGCAGTCTTGGCTCACTACAGCCTCTGCCTCCTGGGTTCAAGCAATTCTCGTGCCTCAGTTTCCCAAGTAGTTGGGATTACAGGCCTGTGCCACCATGCCTGGCTAATTATCATCTCTTATTTGTTATGTTGTTGAAGATGAATTTGAACAAATTGTGAGACATCAGTTAATTCCTATAGAATGGAGGAGTCCAGAAATATAGAATGGAGGGGTCCAGAAATATAAAATGGGGACAGTTCTGGGAAAAGAGATTTAGGATGCAAAGCTGCAAAATCACGTTTCCAAGATCTCATTCCCAAATCATCCAAATTTCCATCAGTATCCTCTGGTGCTGCCAACATTTGTTTTCAAGACTGAAGCCTAGGCCTCAAATTAAATGCTATTATTATGAATTGCAAACAGGCCATTCTCTCCAAGTAATTCGTACTGCAGAGGTATGACTGATTATTGATTACCTTTGGCTGAACCAACGCTACCCATAAAACCAAGTTCGTGCAAAAGAGGTGGTAAGAAACCTTCAAGTGTGAGACAGTCCATGTTTAAACCCGATGGTATTAAAGCCAGAGAACCAGAACTGTCCAAGACTCACCCTTCCAGTTACCTCTCCTCCTCTTATCAGTGAAGGAACCTCTTAAAAAAAAAATTCAGTTACACTTGAATGAAAACAGTAAAATCCTATTGTAATGCTGAAAATAGGGTTAAAAAATCACTCACATAAAACGTGGTGACACATTAAAGAAATGACTGGGAGGAATTTGCTACAGAAGGTGGGAATCAATAGGGCTATATTCCAATTTGCTTTATTCACTGGGCATGCTATCGCTTTATTTAATAACAGGCATGCCAGGGCCCACTAACCCCACGTATCAAAGTTCTCTGATATGAGCAAGATTGGAACAGGTGTTTCAGGCCTTATGGCTTTAGTAGTATTTTTTTCCCCCAAATCAAAAGTCTGAAAGAATGAATTTATGTACTTAATACTATGCTTTGGTATATAGACTGCATTTAGCAAATTAGCCATTAATATTATTGCTGTTGTTGCAATAATGTAAATCATGCATAAAAGTTGGATTGAGACATACGTCCCCAGCAAGATTTACAAAGTCTGAATTAATATTATTTTAACGTACAAATAAACAAGCTGATTCCCTGGGTGAGAATTTGGTAGAGAGGCCTGAGAGACCAAGCCAGTTTTTCCCCTCTCAAATGCCTGCATGCTTCAGCAGGACTTTTCTGTGTTCAGGGGTTAAGAATCTTTCAGCTTGTTGACCAGAGGGAGCTCGGTGCCAATGTGGCCCTGGGTTGACAAAAGGGAACTGCAGGTTCTTCAAACAGAACTGAAATGTCTTCTCACAGATTCAGCAGCTTCAGAGGACCAGGAGTGACTTCTCTTTTGTCTTGAAATTCCACCCCCACAGCCCTAGGGCCAATGGCTAAAGAAATAGAGGCCTGTGAGCACCTCTGCCCAGGGTACCTCTCTTGCTGCAAGATTTTCTGACAATACCCTGCTTGACACAAATCTATTTCTAGACCACACCTTTCCATAGAATTTCCACAAACATGATTTGCCATCCTTACATTGATAATCACAAAAAACTTGATAGTTTTAGGTTGAACCACATGAAATTGCCATTTTCATAGGTCTAAAATGGTTGACTATTAGCCATATTATACGCTTTAACCTAATGACGATAATTTACACATGGGTAGCTTTTTACCGTCTGTGAAGTACATTTACACCCATTCTCTCGATAATCCTCACAATAAACTTGGCAAATAGGGATTACTGGCTCAATTTTATAGATGAGAAAATTGAGGCTCACAAAACTCGCCATCAATTCAGAGTTGTTTTCATTTGCGAGGTCATTTATAAAGCTAGAAGCAGAACGAATGTAACATTCTTAAGAATTGTGAGAGCAGCTGAAAAGCTGCAGGGTTGCAGGCTACAGAGGGGGTCTGCATTGGTCGTATTTTCCCATTTTACTGAGTCATCTGAGGCCAAACTCTAGGTGGTTTGCTCACCAATAGGATAGGAGCTTTCGCTCAGGTGTTTGAATGCCAATCTAGCACATTCTCCACCCATTCTCCCCACTTTTTGCCTTCTGTCCCTTGTCAGTTACCGAATCATGGAGATCACCAGAGCACCTTGGCTGGGTCTGCAGTCTCTTACCAGATGGCTGCTCTGTGGCCAAGGTGTCAACACATCAAAAATGCTGTGAGCCACCCTAGTTGTATTCAACTGGGCATACAAAAATATAACAGTAGTAATAAAACAGTATTTCTCTGTTCTTTTCCCATCTATAAATGCAAGATAATTCTACCTCTCTCAAACACCTCCCACCAAGTCCAGAGAGTCCCCAGGGCTGTCTCATACCTACTGTCATGTACCATCAGGCATCCCTCACCAATTCCTCCTTCAAAGCTCTGGACATTGGCACAGACCTCCCAGAGATGGTTGGTGGGCTGCATCGGGGTCATTGTGATGTGGCATTGCTACTTCTCCTCAGCCTCAGTGCTGGAGGAGGATGAAAGTCGACCATATCAAAGGTGCAACTTTACCCATTGTTTTTTAGCCAAGTTGGCTTCTCTCTTTCCCTGTGTAACCCAGGTATCATCTGCTACCCCTGTGGTCCTCGGAGATACAGAAACTGAACTCCAGTCATTTCTATGGCCCGTGACAGTCTGAAGTTCTTGGCACAATGTCTGCCAACTCCAAGGGCTTCTGTTACATGGTCTAGATCTTGAATCCTCACATGCTGTTTCTGTTTTGCCCATGTATCCCACCACCCACTACCCTGCCACCCTGCAGGCCTAAACCTCATCTCCCTTCCTCAATCTCCATGAGAAGCCCACTGAGTCAAATACAGTGGTCCCAGGGAGAAGAGGGCTCACACTGGGGAGCACATAGCTTTGGACAGTCTTTCTTCCCTCTTCCTCCTCTGCTCTTTACCTCTTCCTTCTTGGATTGACGCGGGAGGGAGGGTGTCTAAATTCTCCTGCCTCCTCTGAAGCACTGGCACCAGCCAACACACCCTGGGGCCCCTCCTCTACCCCAAGCGGACTCAAAAAATCATTCCTTCTGACTATTCTGTGGTTTCCCTTAGGACTTCTGGAGAGCACAGTTTCCCATCTCAGTCAGAATGAGGTCTTTCCCATGAGGTGTCTTGGTTGCTCCTACAAGTAGCCCCCAAAGGAGGCCATCTTCCAGGCCTGCGGGTCTGCCTGGTAGCGTTTGCATCTGCAGCTGCTCCCCACACAGCTTAGGCCGGCCCCAGGGAAACAGTCATACTGGTGAGTATATTTTAGCAAACTCTGAGCACTTTTAAAAAAGTAACCAAACCAAACCAAAAAAATGTCATCAATTGTATGCCGTGAAGATTCACTTTAAAAAGAACTCTTGGCCAGGCACAGTGGCTCACACCTGTAATCCCAGCACTTTGGGAGGTTAAGGTTAGGAGTTCAAGATCAACCTGGCCAACATGGTGAAATCCTGCCTCTACTAAAAAATACAAAAAAAAAAAAAAAATTAGCTGGATGTGGTAGCGTGCACCTGTAGTCCCAGTTACTTGGGAGCCTGAGGCAGGAGAATTGCTTGAACCCACGAGACGGAGGTTGCAGTGAGTTGAGATCATGCCACTGCACTCCAACCTGGGCAACAGAGCAAGACTCCATCGCACACATCACACACACACACACATACACGCACACACAGAATTCTTAAGCCCCTATAGAGAGTCTGAAGGCATGTCTCCCCTCCACCCCATCCCCAGCTTTTCTTGGCAGTAGAATCAAGGACTTCAGTAAGGATTCACTCGAAGACTCTGGCAAGGAGCCATGAGAGCTGAGTTCTAGTCCTTTCCATGCCACTAACCAGCCAGTCCATGGTATATAGGAAACTTGAATTTTCCCAGCCTCTGAGGATGTTGATGGGCTACATTTACAGCAACCATTCAAATTGCTCCCACCAGCTCAGCCAAAAGGTCAGTCCCCTGTATGCTACACCCACCATAGCCTCACTACCAAAAATTCCCTGAAGGTGTCTCATGTGTGTACAATGTAACTTAGCTGTCTTTAGGGCATCTGGGGATACTACTCCCACTTCTTAAGGCTTCCACAAGATATTACGGTGTCTCCCTGAGGACTATCACCCTTCTACCATTTTTTCCCTGCCATAGAAAAGTCAGAAGTCTTAGTTCCAAAGATTCCAAGTGATCATTCTTAAAAGGCTCCCTGGCTAGGCATGGTGGCTCACGCCTGTAATCCCAGCACTTTGGGAGGCCGAGGCGGGTAGATCACGAGGCCAGGAGTTCAAGACCAGCCTGACCAACATGGAGAAATCCTGTCTCTACTAAAAATACAAAATTAGCCAGGTGTGGTGGCAGGTGCTTGTAATCCCAGCTACTCAGGAGGCTGAGGCAGGAGAATTGCTTGAATTCGGGAGGTGGAGGTTGCAGTGAGCCAAGATCTTACCACTGCACTCCTGCCTGGATGACAGAGCAAGACTCCATCAAAAACAAACAAACAAACAAACAAAAAACTCCCTTTCCCGGTGAGTCACACTTGTAAGCTAGTTCCAAAAGTGTTTCTGGTGCCCATAGAGTCTTGTAGATTTTCACAGACACCTCCGAGGCTGGGTGCCAGGATAGAGGTTTCAACACTTTGGGGACCAAGGAGCGTCTCCTGGGTCAGCTTGGGATGCTTGGCTCCTTCTTCCCATGGGGTGAGCTCTTTATCCAGGGACTCCTCAGCATCTCGCGGCAATAATCTCCGCCAGGCGTGCTCATACAAGCCTGCACTAAGTGGTGGGTGTGCCAAATGGGAGTCCTGCTATATCAAAAAAGATGTGGGAAAATGGTCTGGAAAATAGACACATCCTTTACCCCCGTGGATCTGTTTCCTCACACGTAAAAAGATTGGACTAGATCAGTATGTTTTCAAAGGTAAGGACTCCTTTATTTTTAAGTCAGCTTTATTCAGATCTAATTTATATATAGCGAAATACACACTTTTTAGGTACAGACTTTGATAAGTTTTGACATATATGTACATCATTTAACCACCACCACATGTGAGATATATAGAATTTTCCCATCACCCCAAAAAGTTTGTTGTATCTCTTTGCAATGAATCCCCATTCCTCCAACCCCAGCTCCTGATCCACTGATTAGTTTTCTGTTCCTAAAGTTTTGTCTCTCCTAGAATGTCATACACATGGAATTCTGTCTTATCATTGAGTTGTAAGCTTTCCTTATAGATTCTGGATTCAAGCCCTTTATCAGTTATATGTCTTGTGAGGGCTTATTTCAGTAAAAATACTAAAAACATTTCAAGGACTTGCAAATAATCCTTTGTATATAGTACTAAAGCATTCTTTGACTAAAAAAACGTACAGTAACAAAAAGTTGTTCTTTTAAAATCAATGCCTTAAATAAATTAAGACTGTATTAATTACAACATAATCTTTCATGTGTATATATACATATTTTTTAAATCATACATGACATTTACTTGAATGGGAAGTTTTCTTTCAGACCTCCTTTGGGAAGCTGATAAAATACAGTGATCCTTTCCCCCCTGCAAATTGTCAAATAAACACACATACAAAATATTTGCATTCAATTTCAGAAGGTTCATAGATGCTGAAAATTCACTATAAATTACCTAGGGATAGCTCCATGGCCCTAAGATGAAGCATGACTAATTAATTCGGTCCATATACAAACGTAATGTATGTGATGGTTCAGGCATCCCTGCAACAGCCCTAGGGTGCTCCAGAGGCTCAGAGTCCACAACTGGGAACCCAGCATGGGTGGCCTCTGAGCTCAACAAAATCTACAATTCTCACTTCACCAGGACAAGGACATTCAGATACCTCAAATGTCCAAATGGGAGACATTTGGACATTGTCCAAATGTCACATTTCCCCAGTGCTAAGAAATGACACATTTCCCCAGTGCTAAGAAAAAAAAAATCCTTGGGAAAACCAGGGAAACTTATTATGCATGCTCTGATATTAAAAAGGACAGAGTGGCAAATATCCTTGCCTGGGATTGGTGAATCCAAGCTTCTCCCTTCAACCCTATCTGTTCATGTTTTAGGAGCTGAGGCTCTCTCTTCAGGTGAGGTGATTGGATCTGGTTCTGAATCAGCTGGTCCAAGCTTGCCTTTTTTCCGTGGGCCTCGCTGCACACTTCTCTAGTGCTTCCCATGAACACACTTAATTGGCCATGTGTCAGCTCAATTGCTGAGCTGATCTAAGTCATGATGAATCTTTCCTGCTCTTTGCCCCTGGCCCCAGCTTGCCACATAATTCTGTATCATCAGCACTCACCATGAATTTACATTTGTTCTTTTTTTTCTGGGTCATTTATAAAGCTGGAGGCAGAAAGCGCCCAACATATTGGTTTGGAGGAATTCTGTTTTAGCCTTTCCACTTTCCTGTTGAACATTAAGAGCAAAAGCACGCATGTATTTGTGAAATTTGTGGATAGAAAAGGGGTCACTGTCAAGAGATACTTTGGGGGCAGATTTGGTGATGGATGGGGAAGCTGTTGATAGACAAAGATAGGGGTCCCTGATGATTACTGGTTGAATGGTTGCAGGAAAATTCCATCAACTGTGAAGATGGGAGTCGGGTAGAGAAAGAGAGAAATAGATCATGAGTCCATTTTTTAAAATGTTGATTTTTGAGAAGTTGGCAGAGAAATCCAGGAGGGAATTGGATAAAGAAATCTGCAGCTCTGAAATGAGGTCTGGGCTGGAGACAGAAATTTGGGAGTCATTGACATGTAGCCCTGAGAGTGGAGGAGCTTGTCCAGGGTTTTGTAGACGGTGCTTCAGGTTATGGACAATATGTTGTCTTCTTCCTTCAGAGCAGGCCACAGAATTGACTGAAATGTGTAACTTTCATGTCCCCCCCATGAGCAAACAGCATGTTTCTACTCTGTGATGTGTATATTAGGGTACATGTAAGCCTGTATCTCTTTTTTATTCTCTCCAAAAGAAAATTCATTATGCAAAACATTATCAAGCAATGCAGCTCATAATAAAGATGTTGGAGAACTGAAAAAGAGAGCTTACATGCACCCCTTACAGCAAAACTCTCCACACATTTCCAGTAGATATATGTGTCCTTCCGTGGTCACCTTCTCTCCCACCATCACCTGTGTTTTTCTCCACTGCCACCTTCCAGAGAAAAAGCTTAGTTGTGCCTTTATTGTTCTAAACAGTTCAACTCTGGCCTCTAATTTGCACATTCCTCTCGGTAAGAGAAACCTCCTGCAGTTAACGAGGCCCACCTCCTTAAAAGGGAGTAAGACACCAATAGCATTAATGTTAACATATGTCTTGGGGGAGCTCCCCTAACCTCGACTTCAGTATGAGGTGCAGGGTGGGATTGCAAGAAAGATTTCTCACCCTTGGCACTATTGACATGTGGGGCTGGATCATTCTTTCTTGTTGGGGAGGGGGAAAGTCCAGTGCATTACAGGATGTTTGACAGCATCTCTGGTCCCTACCTGCTATATCCCTGTAGCACACTTTCACCACATCTCCCACCTTCAGTTGTGATTTCTCAACTTCTTGGAATAAATCTCCAACTCTCCCATTCACAGATTTTGTGACTCCAGACAAATGATCTAGCCTCCATGTGCCTCGGCTTTTTCATCTAGAAAGTAGGGGTAATAATACTACCTACTTCATAGCATTCTAGTGAAAATTAAATGATTTAATACTTCTGAGGGGCCAGGTGCCATAGTTCACACCTGTAATCCCAGCACTTTGGGAGGCTGAGGCGGAGTGGGTTGCTTGAGTCCATGAGTTTGAGACCAGCCTGGGCAACATGCTGAAACCCCATCTCTACTAAAAATACGAAAAAGTAGCTGGGCAGGGTGGTGTGTACCTGAAGTTCCAGCTACTTGGGAGGCTGAGCAGGGAGGATTGCTTGGGCCTGGGAGTTCAAGACTGCAGTGAGCCATGATTGCACCACTGTACCTTACCCTGGGAGACAGAACGAGACCCTGTCTCAAAACAAAACAAAAAAGCTTGTGAGGGCCTGCATATAAAAAGTACGCAGTAAATGTTACCTCTTATTACTCCTAAGGACTTATCAAATTATTCCTTCTGATAGGAATAATTCTAGATAGGATTCTAGATAGGAATAATTCCAGATAGAATGTTCTACATAGAATTCTTCCCAATAGGTGCAGCAAACCACCGTGGCACATGTATACCTAGGCAACAAACCTGCACATTCTGCACATGTATCTCAGAACTTAAAGTAAAATAAAACTTAAAAAATGTTTAAAGGAGATGCTCAAAAATGAATCTCCTGTATCAAAAAGTGAACAGTGACAACCAAATCAAATTAGTCCAGGAGCATAAAAAAAAAAAAAAAAAAGAGCTCTCCTCAAGAGGAGCTCTGGTGAATACAATTTTTTTTTCCAATTTGACTTAATAATTTTATTTTTAATCAACTCTGAAAGCCTCAGAACTAGTAAATTCAACTCCTGTTTTCAAAAGAGGATTTGAGTGTTAATCCAGCTCAGTGAACAAAGATCAGTGACTTTTTATTTTTTATTTATTTATTTTTTTAAGTATACGTAGGTAGCAAAAACCTAATGTTGAACACCAGGTTGTCCCCTTGACTCTAATCCTTTAACCTACCTAAGGGTGAGAACTTGTGCTTAAATAAAGCAGCTTGAACACCCAGCCTACATGCAAAGGAAAACCGGGCATCCTTCTCACCCCGGGAATGTGTGTGTGCGGTTGTGTTTCTACTGGAGAACTTGGCTCTGATTCTCCCACTAAATTATTGATCTTCCTCTGACCTGGCAGCTTCACCTGCTCCTTGACCCCCGCCTCCCACAATAAGTGATAGTTCTTTCCTTTGATATCCCCAACAGGGGGTTGCGTGGAGGAGAATTTTTACTGGTAATTCAGCAGGAGTGAATGGCGAACCACCTAAAGATGAACTTTACAATGTAGTTAAGCCTTTTTTTTTTTTTTTTTTTTTTGAGGCGGAGTCTCCCTCTGTTGCCCAGGCTGGAGTGCAGTGGTGTGATCTCAGCTCACTGCAACCTCCGCCTCCTAGGTTCAAGTGATTCTCCTGCCTCAACTTCACAAGTAGCTGGGATTACAGGTATGTGCCACCACACCTGGCTAATTTTTGTATTTTTAGTAGAGACAGGTTTCACCATATTGGCCAGGCTGGTCTCAAACTCCTGACCTTGTGATCTGCCCACCTGGGCCTCTCAAAGCACTAGGATTACAGGGGTGAGCCACTGTGCCCAGCCTAGTTAAGTCTTTTAGCAGTGCTTATCCCCAAGAACTTCTCCCTGGCTCTCTCCTCTCTCAGGTCCCACCTCCTTTCATCTTTCAGAACCCAATCCTCTGCCCCTTCTTATATCTCCCAGCTTTTTTTTGTTCCTGGGCTCACCACCTGCCGCCTCAAAATTCATCTTTCTTTACTCTGCAGAGCAATTTGGTTCCATTTGTTTCATTCCGTGTGCCACAGGGAGGAACCCTAAGAAAGATCCTTTTACAAAATGGCACCTCAAGGAACTTGAATCTTAAGAGACAGTTCTGATTCCTCAACCAGGTTTTGAGAATTTTTTCCTGCATATGCTTATGTATCTTCATATAACATTATAGAACACACAGCCCCATATCTCACCACCATTCTTTTATAACAGGGACTGTTGCCGTTTTTGTAGATTGCTTTTTAGTATTTTGTTTTCTTTAAAAAATCAACTTTATTGAGATAAAATTTTCATACAATAAATGCATTCATTTTAAATGTGCAGTTTGATGAGTTTTGACAGCTGTATATATACCCATGAAGACATGACCACAATCAAGGTATAGAAAATTTGCATTACCCACCAGAAGATGCCTAGTGCCTCCTTATAGCACCCCAGCCCCCAGACAATTATGGATCTGCTTTCTGTAACTACAGATTAATTTTGCCTATCTTACAATTTTTTTTTTTTGAGATGGAATCTCGCCATGTCACCCAGACTGGAGTGCAACGGTGCAATCTCGGCTCACTGCAACCTCCGCCTCCTGGGTTCAAGTGATTCTCCTGCCTCAGCCTCCCAAAGTCCTGGGATTACAGGCATGAGCCACCGCACCTGGCCATATATACATATTTTTTAAATCATACATGACATTTACTTGAATGGGAAGTTTTCTTTCAGACCTCCTTTGGGAAGCTGATAAAATACAGTGATCC
>NW_012114622.1:5541451-5546689 GCF_000951035.1 Colobus angolensis palliatus
GGCGTGAGCCACCGTGCCTGGCCCTAGAATTTTATATAATCAAATCATCCAGTATGAAGTCTTTTGTATCTAGCTTCTTATAGTCAGCGTGACCTTTCTGAGAGTCATCTATGTTGTGTGTACCAGCAGGTCTCCCTTTATTGGTGAGTAGTTTCCATTGAGTGGATATATAAAAATTTATCTATCCATTTGTCTGCCAAAGAATACTTTCTGGCCTTTTTTCCACATGCACATTTGTATTTAATCATTGTATGAATTAATGTAATTATTGCATAAAGAGAATTTGGAAAGTAAAAACAAAGCAGAAAGAAGCAGAGAGGAGAACACAATCTAATTTTTCAAAGGCAAACATGTTTGACACTTTGACATATTTCCTTCTCGCATTGTTTTCTTTTTCAATTTTGCACATATTTAAGTTAATGTTCTGCGTATTACTTATATACTGCTTCTGTCACTTAAGTTTTACATCATAAGCACTTTCCTAAAAGCTATTAAAAAGAATGGGGTAGATTGTGCTGATGTAAAATGGTTGTCAAGATACAGTGTTAAGTTAAACTGCTGAATGATATATTCAGTATGATCACATTTGTAAGGGAACAAGCAGTGAATGTTTGTGAGAGGGAAAGTGAGTAGCTGAGTCAGAGAGTTAACCTGAAGCTGGACTGTGGAAGGTCTCCACAGTCATAGTAAGGACTTTGGATTTATTTGGAGTAAAATGGGGAGCCATTAGATGGTTCTGAGGAGAGAAGTGATAATGACATGACATGTGTTTTAAAAGGCTCTCTCTGGACAATGTTGAGTAAAGACCATTGGGCAACATGGATGGAAGGAGGCTAGGTTGGCAGCTATTGAAATAATCCAAGGGAAAGGTAATGGCGGTGGAAAGGATGGGAGATGGTGAGATTCTGGATGTATTTTAAAGGCACGTCCCATGGACTAGATATGATGTGTGAGAGAATGATAAAAGTCAGAGATTACGCTAATAGTTTTGAACTGGGCAACTGAATGGGTAAAGTTGCCATTTGCTAAGTTAGAGAAGACTGGGAAGTACAGTGTGGGGAAGGAGAGATGGGGAGCTTGGTTTAGATGCATTCAATTTAAGAAAGCTTTTATACATCCAAGTAGAGATGGTGGTTGAGCAGCTGGATATATGAATTTGGAGCTCTGGGGAATGAAGCAGTATGAAAATATAATGTGGAATTCATCAGCATATAGATAATACTTAAAGACATTAGATTGGATGAAATCACCAAGGTAAATGAGTTTAGATAAAGAAGAGAAGAGATCCAAGAACTAAGCTCTGGGCATTCCACCATTATAAGGAAAGAGACATGAGAATAAAGCATCAAAGGGAAATGAGAAGGAGAGCCAGTGAAGAAGAAAGAGAACCAGGAGAGTGTGATGTCCTGAAGACCACGTGGGAAAGGTGTTTGAAGGAGGAAAGAGGGGCCAACTATATTAAAACAAAGTTGTTAACAACTTAAGTTGAAGACTGAGAATTGGTGACTGGATTTAGCAACATGGTGGTCTTGGTGATGGTCACAGCAGCAATTATGGAGGAGTGGTGGGGCAAAAGCCTGGCTGGAGAGGGATCATGAGAGAATGGGAGGTGAGAACTTAGATGAGAACAAAAAACTTGGTTAAAAGTCTGTGCAATGGATTTTTTTTTTTTTTTTCCACAAGAAAAGATGACTGGAACTAGGTTTACTCAGTTTTGAAAGGGAAGCTGTATTAGTCAGTTCTGGCTGCTATAATAATGTACCATAGACAGGGTGGCTTAGAAACAACAGAAGTTTATTTCTCACAGTTCTAGAGGCTGCAAGTCCAAGACCAGAGTGTCAGCATGGTTGGGCTCTGGTGAGAGCCCTCTTCTGAGACTACCAACTTCTTGTTGTATCCTCATGTGGAAGACAAAGAGAGAGAGTTAACTTTCTGGCCTCTTTTTCTAGGGGCACTAATCCCACTCAAGAGGGATCCACCCTCATGACCTAATCACCTCCCAAAGGCCTTATCTCCAAATACCATCACACTGGGATTAGAGTTTCAACATATGAATTTGGAGGGACAAAAACATTTAGTCTGCTGCAGAAGTTAGTATGACAACTAGACATACCGTTCCTCAAGAGGAAATAGACACATTCTAGAAGGAAAAAGTAAGAAATACTAGAATGGATGGGAGTCAGAAGCTTAGCAATCCCAGATACACTCTAATTCATGGTATGACTTTTATCAAGATTTGATCTCTCTAGACCTGTTCTTGCATTTGTAAAATGAACGTTTTGAACTAGAAAACTTCAGAAATCATTACATAATTTAAAATACTATGACATCCTCTAAGTATTTACAGATCTTTTACATAAAGCATTGTGAATGGCTTTTTCCTCCCTCCCTCTGACTGTTAACAGCTTTCTCCACAGGACCTTAACTCTATTCTTGACCCTCCCAAACCTGCAGATGACTTTGCTATCTTTTCTACCAAGAAGGAAGGTCATGACAGAGGAACATTCTTTAAATGCCTTTCCTTCACCTCACAAATTCCTCATGCCTCAGGAGAAAAAGAGTTTCTCTTTCTTTCCATCTGTGCACTCATCCCATCACTTCCCATCCCTCTATACAAGTTAGAAATAAAGCCTGTGGTCCCAGCTGCTCCGGAGGCTGAGGCAGGAGAATGGTGTAAACCTGGGAGGCGGAGCTTGCAGTGAGCTGAGATCCAGCCACTACACTCCAGCCTGGGCGACAGAGTGGGACTCTGTCTCAAAAACAAACAAACAAACAAAAAAACAGAAATAGAATGGGAGTGAATAAACTTGCTTTCAGTCCTCAAGAGGGAGGGGTTGTTATACCCATTCCTCAGACAGCAAAGTTGAGGCTCAGAGAGTATAAAATAATTGCTGAGATTTACACCAGTGTAAAGGAAGGGTGTGGGGCTGTCACCCAGGTCTGCCTGACTCCTCAGCTCTTCTGTCTCATCACAGTCTTCATTGAATGGAACACATCCATAAATGAAGGGCCCATTCTTCATTTTTTTCTGTGCTTTTTTCTCTTTTCCCCAACAGCATTATTGTCTGTGTGCTGGTGTTATTGTTTATGTTGACCTGGCTGCGGATGCCTCTTGGCAAGATGCCCACCTGAAAATCTGTCTACCTGCTAACTATTGTAATTTTTTCAAAAAACTCTTGGCTTATATAGGGCTCTTTTCAATCATGGACTTGGACCTTTTAAATCCTAATGCCACCTATGCAAAAGAATTCACTAGTATGTTACCTGTTAAATGCAGTTCAAAAATATGCAAAACTAAATGATATGTTCAGGTGCATGTCTGTAGTAAAACTATAAAGAAAAGGAAGAATGCATCTGTAAGTTAGCAATTGCCACAAACATATTGTATAAGGAATTGCTTAAAACCTAGTGTCTTAAAGCCACAGTCACGTATTATCAACCCCTAGCTGGGGCCTGGCTAGGAGTTGGCTGATCTAGGCTGGGGTTGGCTGGGGCAACTCAGCCCCACTCCTCTTGTCTTTCATACTCTTCCTTGAGTAGCATACTAGTCCAGCCATGTTCTTTTTGTGGTGATTGCAAAGGTGCAAAAAAAGCAAATGGAATCATGGAAAGATTACTGAGGCCTGGGCTCAGAATGGACATATCATTTCTGCTTCCTTCTATTGGCCAAACCCAAAGCTGTGGGGAGATGGGCCTTCTCCACAATGGGAGGTCTCTGCAAAATTACATAGGAAAAGGTGTGGATACAGTAAAGGGTGAAGAATTGGGACCGGTAATATAATCTACCACAATAACAAAAGGCAAAATTCAGGATAGTGTTTACTGGTGGGCCGGGGGATAGCAGGTTTGGAATCAGGGAACAATGCCCTAAGGGCTAAAATGAATCTGTTAATGTTGTGGTTCTGAAGCCAGATTGTGAGTACATGGCTGTTTATTATCTTGTTCTTTATAGCTTATATAGTCTGTGTATGAAATATTGTTTAGAATTTTTAAAAAGTTACTGGAATCAGATAAATGAATAGTAAAAGTTGCACCTTTTTGACAGTCTCACATTCTATATTATTTCAGCTTCATTGTTTAAATGTGTGCTTCCCTTTACTAATTTCCGATTTTCTAATTTTGTTTACTCTCACTTGCCAATACAAATAGTGGTTTGGTTATCTGACATCTGGACATTAATATCATCTACATGCATATTTATAATCTTAGTATGCTGCTCATTTAAAAAAAAAACTCAGACTTTACATTTTAACCGAGTTCATTTTCCTTAGTTGCTCTCAAAGTAAACTCATCTAAAACCATAAATTGTTGTCCTGGCAGTTATTAGTCTGGATTGATTAGGTTTGATCTCTGGGTTAATTTCACATGTAATCATATTATAGTTAGTCACACCTAGTGGCTCTATTAATTCAGATGTATTTGCACTTCCTTACCTATTAATTACAACCACCTCTGAAGACTGATTGGGTCTCAGCTACCAAAGAAAAGCAATCCCCATATATCAGAGAACAAATTACTGCCTCCCAAACTAGGAGAACTTGGTTGGCTTGGAGGCTCTGTAGGAATATTATTGATGACATCTTTATTTTCTTCCTTCCTTGAAGATGAATGGTGTACCTGCTAAATGAACCAGCAATATCAAGGCCAGGTCTACTGTCTGGCAGAATTTGCTTGGACTATGATCTGGGAATGAAGCAATGGGAGAAGCACACATACAACATCAATGCAAATTTTATTTATAAAAATTCAAAAACATATATTTTGTTAAGGTCCACTTCATAAAACTTATTCATCTTTCTCTTTTTATTTGAAGACTGTTCACTGCATAAATACATTTGGGCATAGATTAAATAGAAAGTCTGAAAGCAGTTCTGTACTTAATCAGCAAAACACAGTAAGCATACTCCAAGCTTGAACTGCTGGCTGTCCAAGGCTTATCCAAAACCCTGCTAAGAGAAGCACTATTCAGGGAGCATTATTTGAAGGACATGTGGTTCTATCTGTTCCTCCATAAAACCTGATCTTAATGTCTCCATTCAGTAGGACCCTCAGAACCTATATGGCCCCTCAAAGCACTGTTTTCAGTGAGGTCCAATTTTGTGCGTTAAGGTGCCAGCTTGACTTATAGACAAAAACTACACTGAGCTGACTGTAGGTCTTTTATAAGGGACATTACAATCTACATTTTTTTTTTTTTTTTTTTTGAGATGGAGTCTCGCTCTGTCGCCCAGGCTGGAG
>NW_012114622.1:5546739-5583782 GCF_000951035.1 Colobus angolensis palliatus
TTTTTTGAGATGGAGTCTCGCTCTGTCGCCCAGGCTGGAGTGCAGTGGCCGGATCTCAGCTCACTGCAAGCTCCACCTCCCGGGTTTACGCCATTCTCCTGCCTCAGCCTCCCGAGTAGCTGGGACTCGCGGCTCACTGCAAGCTCCACCTCCCGGGTTTACGCCATTCTCCTGCCTCAGCCTCCCGAGTAGCTGGGACTACAGGCGCCCGCCACCACGCCCAGCTAGTTTTTTCGTATCTTTTAGTAGAGACGAGGTTTCACCGTGTTAGCCAGGATGGTCTCAATCTCCTGACCTCATGATCCCCCCATCTCGGCCTCCCAAAGTGCTGGGATTACAGGCTTGAGCCACTGCACTCGGCCCAATCTACATTTCTTAGTAGGTGAAACCCCGCATAACAAAATTCTTTTTATTCTAGGTTCAGAGAAAAACTCATCATCCCTTGAGCAACTCAGCATCTCCTCATAGAAAATCGAATCATATAATGGGTTGCGTTTCTGTTTTTATTCTGGCCACTAGGGAGCTAAACGTTAGTTTTGAAGCTCAACTCCGGTAACTGTTTGCAGTGTCACCACCTGCACACCTGTATTCTAACTCTCTTCTTTAACTCGAGTATTTATTTAAATTTATACTTTTATTTGATTTTAATTTTTGCTGATGGTTTTTAGGCTTTGTTTTAGTTTTTGCTAATGGTTTTTAGACTTTGTTTTAGTTTTTGCTAATGCTGGATTTTATTGCATGTCTAACATTGGAGAACACATATGGGATGTGAATAAATAATAAACATCAAGAGTTACCATGAAGACATTAACCATAAAAATGTGTAGGTATGGGCAGAGAGAGGTATGGATAGGGAGTTAGGCTGGGCAGCCAGCAGCCAGATGTATGCACATGAGTGCCACAATCTTCACTATCACCCAAAGGCAGAGTCACTACTTTCTTAACAGGTAGCACAGTGCTCTTCCCTGTCCTCAAAGCCCAAGGCTCCTATTTCCTCTAGCCTGAGGCTGTTGCCCTTCCTACGCCCCAAACTCCAGAAAATCCCCGGGGACAAATTGAGGCCACAGCATCTAGGTGTTTTCTGTGCTGCCCTCAGGCCACCTCCACTAACTTGCTCCCTCTTTTTTTTTTTTTTTTATTTTTGAGATGGAGTCTCATTCTGTTGTCCTCGCTGGAGTGCAGTGGCATGATCTCTGCTCACTGCAGCCTCTGTCTCCTGGGTTCAAGTGATTCTCTTGCTTCAGTCTCCTGAGTAGTTAGGATTACAGGCACCCACTACCACACCCAGCTAATTTTTGGATTTTTAGTAGAGATGGGGTTTCAACATGTTGGCCAGGATGCTCTTGAACTCCTGACATCAAGTGACCTGCCTGCCTTGGCCTCCCAAAGTGCTGGGATTACGCCTCCCAGGTGTGAGCCACCAGGCCCAGTCCACTAAGTCTCTCTTTTGACCTGCACAGAGTCCTTCCTCTCCATGTCCACCAGCTGGAGGTGGATCCAGGAGGGTCTTCTCTGCATGGCTGCAGGTACCCTTGAAAGTTCTGGAAGGTGTGAAGAGTAAAGTACAGTGGAACAGCCACTGCAATACACTCTGATATGTTTCATCCAGTGGAGGTGGCATTTACTGAGACACAGGGCTGGGCACTGTGGGGTGATGCATAGAGGAGACAAGGCTCAGCCTCCGGGTACTACTCTGCTAGCAGCACAGCCATGCAACCAACTGTGGGACCAAGAGTGTTGTCTGTTAGCTTTCAACTTTTAATATGTTTAATTTTTTTTTAGCACTGGGTACTCTTCATCTGACAAGATATTGCAGATTCTCTTTAGAAGATAAGAGCAGAGCTGTCCTGGTTGGGTGGACTAGGCTTTCAGGCCCGCCCAGCCAAATGTCCCTGTGCTTCCAGCTCCTTCACTTCTGGGTAAATAGAACCCTGGGGTTCCTCAGAGAACAGCCTGAAAACCATTAATATGGCAATGTATAGCAGTTAACTACCTGGGTTTGAATTCTAGCTTTGTTACTCACTAGCTCTTAATTCTGACAAAGTTACTTAACTTCTTGGACTCTCAGTTTCTTCGTCTGCAAAATTGGGACAGAAATTATGCCTGTTTCATTGGAGTTGTGAGATTTAAATGCGCTAATGCATATAAAGTACTCAACATTAATTTAGTGGTACCACTTAGTCAATAAGTGATGAGGACTCATAAGCTATAGCTATTAGTCTTATTAAGGACTTATTGCTATTAGTCTTGTCATTGAACTGAAAGAGTTACTGGATTCAGTAAATGAGGGAGATCGAGCTCTGTCAATCTGAGACCTCTCAAAGAGGAGAGAATTTTTCCAGTCAGGGAGATGGTGTAAAAGCAGCCACATGATCAAGCTGCAAGTCAAGTATCAACAAATTTAAGAGATTTTTTTTCTTTAATCACAAAAATATCACATTTGGATTTTTGAAAAAACAATGAAAAATTTGGGCAGGGTGATCTTCAGCAGGCCATTTGATCCCCTGAGCCAGTTTCCTTTTCTGAAGAACAGAGGCAATGAACCTCTGTTCCCAGAGTTTTGGGGAGGCTCAAATGAGGCTTGAGAGTGCCAAGCATCCTCCGAGCTGTTTGTCATCGAGCCCCAAGGAGCCCTTGGCACCTAGTAGGCGTCAGTAAATATTTGTTGCATCTGAACTCTTTCCATCTGGGAAGCTCTCCAATGGCCTGGAATCTCCAGCTCTCCCACTAAGCAGGTCAGAAAAGCAACTTAAAGGATCCATTTTAGTGTCCATTTTCTCACTTTTCCCCCTGAAAAACCACTTACAAAGCTGCCAACTTTCTCATTTGGCTTTTTCTGGCCTGGTTTCATCTTATTAACGGTCACTTCATTCATCAGCATAAGGAAGACTCCATTCTGTCAACAGGAGGGCAGGGCTTGGCCTCCAGTCACAGGGCAATGGCGGGGGTGGAGGAGCCGGGAAACAGCCACAGCGCAGACTTAATGAATAAAAAGCTGCTGTTGAGAAGGCCCGGGATTCCCAAACAGCCCTCCCTCCACCCCCAAACAGCTGATCATTGGCTACTCAGGAAGCCGGTGCTCCTTCAGAAAACCCTATTCATTCATTCATTCATCCATTTAACTACTCATTCATTCACAACTATTTCTCGAGTGCTTATTATGCACAGGAAATAGAATGCTGAACAGAAAAGCACACCCACTCCCTGCCCTCATGAAACTTACAGTTTGAGGAGACGATCACTCACATTAATCAAATGATCATCTCCATCTTTGGGGCTGTGGTACATTCCGGGGAGGCTTCCTGAGGAGGTGACCCTGATCTAAGATCTAAAGGAGACCTTGGAGGAAACGGTCTGTGGGGATAGGGGAGATGGTTCAAAGAACATCATATGCAAAGGCCCTACAGAAAGAAGAACGTTTTTGGAACACAGACAAGCAAGATCGAGAAAGTTCGCTTGCTTTTGATGGAACCCTTAGGCTGGAGACACGCTGGTCACCAAGTAGCGCCAGGTGCTCAGGCAGAAGTCAGCTGACTCTGGGTTAGAATCCTAGCCCCACTGCTGGTCAGCTCCTTCTTAGACCTCAGTTTTCCAGCTGTAAAATGGGACTAAGGCCATTCTTGTGTCCAATGGTGAGGATGGGAAATACGCATGTAATTACCCGATGGGACGGTGCCAGCCCCCTCGTCCACCGACGCGAGCCTGAGCTAGGGTTCCGAGCCGGATCCGGGGGAGGGGGGTCCGCGCGTCTAGGCCTGGAAACCCGCCGCCACAGCGGGCTTGAGGTCGTCCCCGCCCGCAACATATGCGCTAAGGAAAGTGCTACGAACGTCAAACGGCCCCCCCCCCGCCGGCACCATCTGCTCTGCGAAGCCGGAACTGCGACAGCTGCGCGCCCAGCCCCTCCGCCCGCGTCCCGCGCCCCGAGTCCGGATCCGCCGCCCGGCGGCACCGCGGACAGCGCCAGCCCCGGGGTGGTGGGCGCGGGGCTGCAGGCGCTGGGAGGAGGGGTCCGCTGTAAGACCCTCCCGCCGCCTCGGGGCTGGTCTGGGTCCAGCCACTTCACCTGTGTGCTTGAAATATCTATTCTTTTCCAGGCAGGCTGCCGTTTGTTTGGCTCCGCCCTGCTGGGGCGTACCAAAGCACGGATAACTGGTCCCTGAGACAGATAAACCTGGGTTCTAACACCCGCTCAAAAACCAACCAGCTTTGTGGTATTAGGCAAGTCGCTTAACTTCTCTGGACCTCTGTTTTGTCTTCTGTAAGATGGGTATAATAAGTGCTATGCCCTAGGGTTGCTAGGAGGATTAAATAGAAAGTCTATGTGAAGTGTTTAACACAATGCCTGGCACATAATAAAACGTAACTGCTAGCTAATCATTTTATTCAAAGCTTGCTTTCCTAGGGCGTTATAGTTACTCGCTGGGTTTCTGTAGCCCCTTAAAATTTCAGCTTGCTGCCCATCCCCACTCTCCTGCATTCTTCTTCAAACGTGGATGAACAGGCCCAAAGATGCTGCGGCGAACATTTCGCCACTACATTGGGAAATCCCTGGATTCCCCACACTCTCCTGGTCCTGAATGAGACTCAGTTTGCAAATATCTTTTGATGTTGTCCAGAAACATCAGTTATAACAAAGGCCATTTTCAAAATGGTAAAAGTTCACGAAATGACTGGCCAGAAGAGTGGCTGGAGGGAAGGGAGTGGAAACAGAAGGTCGACTGAGAACAGGGAAATGGAAAATAAAGAGGCCTGAGGTAGGGAGGTAGCTGCATTAAAAATGGATCATTCCAGGATTTCATCTCATGCAAAGGTAATCAGAAGGTATGGGCTTTTGTTAACATTTTACCACTTAGCATTTTGGCTATGCTACTTTAGGCAGCTGAGTTCACAAACGTTCACTGAGTGGCTGCTATGTGTCAGGCACTGTGCTAGGCTCTGGGACTAAAAAAGTGACCAAACCTAGACTGTGCCCTCAGGAGTTGATGGTCCAGTGGGAGTCAGACAAGCATGGGTGGAATGGTGGAGGGTGTCTCAGAGCCCCAAAGAGAGGCCTATCAACGTTCTAGGGGCTTAGTGGGAGTCACCAAGCTTCACCACACCTAATTTTCCCACCTGAGGCTCTGGGCTCACAATCGCCACCTGCAAGGCTTATGATAAGTAGCAGCTGAGCCTTTCTTCACTCCTGGAACCTGACTGCCTACCCTGCGCCCCACCCCAAAAGCTCAGCACTCTACTGTCCTTCAGCACCCAAGCAGCTGCCACAACCTTGAAGACTAAAAAGAGGAAAACACGAGAAAACGCTATATAGAGGAAATCATTGCACAGCACAAGAGATGGGTATTACAAACACCGACGTCAAAGGTCACCTGCTATACTCCATGGTGCTTTAGGTGCTAAACAATATGAATGGGAGATGATGATGGGGGTGAAGAGAAAGTGAAAGGGATGTGGAGGGGCAAGAGTGGAAGAGGAAGATTTGCCTTTTATGGAAGAGCTGCATCATACTTATTATTTTAACAAATGTGTGATTCGACAAATATGTACTAAGCATAAATTCTGTGCGAGAAAGTGAACAGACCAAAGTCCCTGCTCTCAGGAACTTACAGGTTCCTAGTGGGGCTTCGGCGTGCAATCAAGGAACCAAAACATATAAAGTGGTTGGTGATGAGTGGTCTGAAGATGATAAAAGAATAATAAAGGGTTAGGAGCAACAGTGACTGCTGATTTATGTAGCATCTGAGCATGTGAATGCTAATATTCAGATAATTTTTTGTCTGAACCTAGTCATCCTTTTTTGGGGGGGAAGCAAATTATTCATGTCTATACTGTAAGTAAATATGTTCAATTCACCTTAAATTTTCTAAAATAGTCTTCTATTAGAACATATAGGCAAAATGAGCCTTTAAAAAACACCCTTAAACCTATTCAGATTCAACTAATATAGCATGTCAATATAGATGCTTCTAGAGTCTTTTCTATGCATACACTATATATATATGTATATATATATATAATTTAAAAGAGATCATTACATACTGTGTTATAATAATATTCCATGACAAACTTTCCTTACTGGCAGACATATTTTGGCAATATTATCTTAACTCTATAGTATTCATTGTGTCTGTGCATCACAATTTAATTAACTGATCCGCTATGATGGAGCATTATTTTAAATAATGCCACAATGAATCTCTAAATATCTGCCCACATCCCTAGTTAACTCCACACTCACAGAGTCCTAAATGTCTTCCTGGAAACTTTGGAACACTCTCAGGCAACAGAGGAGCAGAGAAATGTGATGGTGTTTTTGAGGGGAGGAGGTATCACCTTTTGGGGCCATCTCCCTGCAAAATAGGTAGCTCAATTCCTTAAATTCTGGGCTGCTTTCAGCTTAAGTCTAGAACCCAAGACTATTTTGCACTCGAAAAGGTCAATCTTTTTTTAAAAAATTGTCTATTAGCTCATTGTCTTTATTAAATTACTTATCTAATACAACTTAAGAGACCCAGAAGTGTGCTGCGAGCTTCTTGAGGTCACCACTTTTAGTGTATGTGATCTGAAGTGTCCAAGATCTCTGAGGTTTAATGTTCTCCTTCATGAATTGGGGATGATAACAATATCCCTGTCTTAAAAAGAGTTATTGCAAGGAGGAAATGAGATGATGTGCATGAATGTGCCTATGCTAAAGCAGGAGGCTGCTTTACTCACAATAGCTGATGTATGCCAGGACCTTTGCTAAGCACTTTGCATATTTAATCCTCAAGAGAGCTCAATGGGGTAGGTATTATCATACCCGTTTTATAGATTTGGAAGCCAAGACTAGAGAGGGTAAATAACCTGCTAAGGAAATTGAACTGATATTTGCCACCAGATGTATCTGAATTCAAAGCCTGTGCCTCAAACACCACTCTATCCTGCCTCCCCAGCTACACTTTAATTGGGTTATCAATGCAATCCAAATGTTCCATTAGCATTTTAGTATCCAAATCCCCATTACTGTAAGCCTCCACCAACTCATGTTATAAGTTCCGACCCCTGAGGCATTCTTCTCCCCTATTGTTTCTGGATCTCTTACCAAGGACTGAAATGAATTTACCCAAATTAATGCATGCTGCCATGTCTAGCCAAGTTGGTCCTCCAGAACCACTGTCCACCACAGGCCCATGGTGAGCTGGAATGCCCCACTGCCACTCAACTGTTGTGGCAGCTCTCAGGCCGTGTCTCGATGCCAAGGAGCAAGGATCCTGCTCTTGCTACTCTCATGTTGTAGATTACTCACCAGTTACCCCTACTTGCAAAATGAGTAAGATTACCCGTGGTTTGGGTTATGTTCAGTTGAGGAAGGGCTCAATAAGTTTTCTACTTTTTTGAAGCTCTTTTTACTTTTTTCCCCCTGACTCAACCTTTGCCTTTCCCACTGTACCCTAAGCAGCCACTACATTTGTGCAGGTCATGCTGAAACCATGTTCAATTCACCTTAAATTTTCTAAAATAGCTTCATTATATCTTTAATTATGACCTTTTAGTCTGAATGAAAAAGAAGTATAATTTTGCTTTAAGAGATATGCCAGGCCTACGCTACCAACATTTCTAGGTTTCATAGAAATTGCAGGGATCATAGAAATTTAACCTGATAATTACTGCAATATTTCAAGGCACACAGTTTCCTACTCTCTTGGAATAATTATGGGTTGTGGTTTTTTCTCCCAAATTCTTTTATTTCTCCATTATTAAAGGTTACACTGTTTTCTGTTGTATGTCCTAGAGACATAGGATAATGCAGGGCATCCTTATCCAGTCTGGTTCATAGCACCCTATTGTGAAAATATGTTGTCCTTTTATTTTCCCTTATTATTATCTCTCTTAGACGATAAGCTTTATGTGGGCCAGGAAAACATGTATTTGGCTCACTCTGCTTATAGCACCTAAAATGGGACTTAGTACACAGCAGGCATGCTGTAAGTATCTGTTAAGTGAATGCCCAAACAAATACATTTAGAAACAGATAAACTAATTGCATTTGTATGTTGTAAAGCAATCTTGATGTCATCAAACTCCTGTTGAGAGTCCACTCCAGAAAGAAAGCAGAGGTCCGCAAAGCCACAGAGAAACGATTGGAGCCAGAGGGGTTTCAGAATTCAGGACGTCCAAAAATTATAAATAATATCTTATTTAGTTTCCCAGCAGCAATTAGGACAGAATCTCATGATCAAACAAGCAAACAGATACATTTCGCTGTGAAAATGTATGAATATTTATATCAAGTGGGACAAATAAAAACTAGAAGTAACCTCAAGTCACTTCAGAAGAGTTTTTGCTGCTGAATAATTCAGGTCAAATCCAAGTCTGCTGTTAAATAAGTGAGAAGCACTTGTGGTTTTCAGAGCTTTCTGGAGTTTGGAATTGTAGGTAAGGACCTGGCGACTTTTAGGAGTCAGTAGTTCCAAGTGTGTGCTTTAGAGCTGGCATTGTTCCATCTAGGTCCACCACTTCTTGGCTAGATTCTTGGGCAAACTGTTCACATTCTTTGTCTTCTGTTTTCTCATCTATAAGTGAGAATCATGACAGAACCTAACATGAAGGGTTGGTAAGAGGATTTTAAAAAATTGATACATAAAAGCTGACCCATAATAAGTGCTCAATAAATATTAGCTACTCACATGTTACCTTATTTCATGAAGCAAAGGGCTTGTGAGACAGGTGCTATATTTTGCTTATCTGAAAGATGAGGAAACAGAGAGCGGGGCAAGTTAAGAACTGGCCCAGTCCAGATGGCTCATGCCTGTAATCCCAGCACTTTGGGAGGCCGAGGTGGGAGAACTGCTTGAGCCGAGGAGTTCGAGACCAGCTTGGGCAATATAGAGAGAACCCGTTTCTACTAAAAAGCAAACAAAAAATTAGCCAGGTGTAGTGGCGTGTGCCTATAGTCCCAGCTATTTGGGAGGCTGAGGTGGGAGAGTCACTTGAGCCTGGAAAGTCAAGGTTGCAGTGCACCGTGATTGCACGACTGCGCTCCAGCCTGGGTGGCAGAGCGAGACCCTACCACAAAATAAATTTTTAAACAAAGGTAGGGAACAGTGGCTCATGCCTGTAAATCCCAGCACTCTGGGTTGCTGAGGCAAGCAGATCACTTGAGGTCAGGAGTTTGAGACCACCCTGGGCAACATGGTGAAATCCCATCTCTACGAAAAATACAAAACTTAGCAGGGCGCAGTGGCCCGCGCCTGTAATCCCAGCTACTCAGGTGGCTGAGGCACGAGAACCTTTTGAACCCAGGAGGCAGAGATTGCAATGGGCTGAGATCCCACCACTGCAGTCCAGCCTGGGTGACAAAGTGAGACTCTGTCTCAAAAAAATAAAAATGAAAGTATAAATAAAAAGAACTGACCCAAAGTTACACAATGGGGTAAGAACAGGGCAAGGATTTGAAACTGCACCTACAGCATCCTGTCCACGACACAGGCCCACCTAAATTCTTGTATCCCATTCAGTATTCTTTTATCAGTGCTTGCTCTGCTTTCCCTCTTCTAGCACAGAAATTTTGAGGAAAGAAATGAAAAGCCCAGGAAAAATGGAAAGTGTTTAGATGTGCATTTTATTAGCAGATTCACTCTCTCCTCTCTCTCCTTCCTTCTTTCTCTTTTTGTTAAAAAGCAAGAGGCAAAAGAACTTGGCACCATTTCCATCATGTTGATTCTTCTGGGTTTCTCAAATGTTGTGATCCCTGGAAAGCCGGGATTCATGCTTACCTCCACTCTTCATTAAGGCGGCCGTGGCCGTGAGCTGGGGAAGGCAGGCTGCTGGTGCAGTGGGTGGGCGTGCTGAATAACACCCGAACCACAGCTGTGGCTGCCCTTGTCAGAGTGCCAGCCTGCCTAACCCAGTCTGTTCTTGCCTGCTACCTGGCCCTCGCCCATCTGCTGCAGAATTCATAAAGTGCTGAAGATCACAAACATCTGAACCTATTATAGGTAACATACTTCAGTTACATTCTGATTGTGGGTATCTGATTGTGGGCTTCCCCCAAGCCTGGTTTATAATGGCGCATGGATCAAATTCTCCCCCCAAAAGAAGCACTCATCTCTAGGTAATCACCTCATGTTGGGCGTGCTTAAGAAAGAAGCCATTCTCCTAGACGCTGCTTTGTGTCATTCAGTTACCTGGCAAAGGTTCCCCCAGATGTAAAGGACAGAGAGAAAGAGAGAGAGATGTAAAGGACAGGCGGAGAGAGAACTGATTTAAAATCTTTTACCGGGAACTTACCATGTTTGTGTATGGATCTGCAGTTTGCTTTCTCCATTATGGAGCAAGTGATTTGTTAGTTGAAATGACCTTAGCTCTCCTGAGACTTATCTGTCTTGGTTGTTGGCTTATATCACGCAAATTATGACCACTCTTCCAAGGACATCAAAGAATAAACTGCCCATATGTCCTCAGACTGTGCTCACATGTCTCTTGCCTTGCCCCTCCCAAGGAGCTCTGGGCAGCACTTACCGGGCATAGTACACTGAGCTGGAGCAGCACTCAGGTTGACCCAGTTAGAAGCCTGACAAGGAAGACATCTCAGCCTCTGTTCAAGGCTGCTTCCGCTTCTGTTTTCTACCGAACTTGCAAACAAGCGGTTAAAAGAAACACACAAATGCCCAGCTGAGCCATATTAGAGCATGAGGCAAAAGGAAAAAATCAGAAATATCAGTACTGATTTTATTTAAACTTTTAGTATTTTATACACACTGAATTTTTGTATTAATTTTGATTTTTCAAACATATTCTTGGTTACTGAGTTTTTTTGGTGTTCTCTTAAATTTTGTTCCAAGTCCCAGCCCCAATATGCACACATTGGAGAGTAAGATGCTGGAGCATTTATGTATCAACTCCTGCCCTCATTGGTTGGTGGTTGCTCAGGGACCATTAGTTAACTCCACGGCACTTTCAGCCTGCCCAGTGTGCAGGTTAGAAAGGCACTATCAGTATCAGCCACAATGTCCAACTTGGACTAATCATCTTGGCCAGAGAGAAGTAACGTATGATTGATAGTCCTTTCCAGAAACGATGTGGCTTGAAGGAGCATTTCCCGAAAGAAGGCTTTGTATTCTGAGCAGCCCTGTGTCTCATGAATGCTCTACATAGCCCTTTCTTAGATGTCACAAGTCAATGCATTCCTTTTCTTTTCCCCTCAAGACAGTTTGAGTTGTGTTTATGTCACTCAAAACCAAAGAGTCCTGACTCTTGCCGGCAGACGGCTGACAGTAGTGTCGAGCTCATTAGAGTAGGGACAACATAGGTGTTGGGGAATGTATTAGTCAGCCTTCTCTAGAGGGACAGAACTAATAGTATATAATTTATTAGGAGAATTGACTCACACGATTACAAGGTAAAGTCCCACAATAGGCCATCTGCAAGCTGAGGAACCAGGATGCCAGTCAGAGTCCCAAAACCTCAAAAGTAGGGAAGCCAATAGTGCAGGCTTCAGTCTATGGCTGGAGGCCCAAAAGCCCCTGGCAAATCACTGGTGTAAGTCCAAGAGTCCAAAAGTGGAAGAACTTGGAGTCTGATATTCAAGCACAGGAGAAAGATGGAGGCCAGAAGACTTCGCCAGTTTGTCTTTCCACATTCTCCTGCCTGCTTTTATTCTGGTTGTGCTGGCAGCTGGTTAGATGGTGCCCACCCAGACTGAGGGTGGGTCTGTCTCTCCCAGTCCACTGATTCAAATGTTAATCTCCTTTGGCAACACCCTCACAGACACGCCCAGGAACAATACTTTGCATCCTTCATTCCAATCAAATTGGCACTCAATATTAACCATCACAGGGGACCAGTGGAGTATTCGTGCGTTTGGGGCATCATGGGGCTTTACTTCTCTAGCATGTCAAGGTAGGCTGGAAGAGAATTTGGAGATCCAGGGTGGCTCACTCTAATTGGGACTAACAATAGCAGCAAACTTTTATGGCACAGTACGGTTCTAAATCATGTTCACTCTCCTATTTCTTTCCCCACCAAGGCTTAGAGGTACAGGCAAGGCAAGTTATACAATCCCCACTTCACAGATAAGGAAACTGAGGCTTCAACAGGGACCCACCTATAGCTAAGCGGTAACAGAGGATCTTTTGTTTTAAGTCACCAAACTCAAGCAATGAGACACAAAACAACAGGGCTCATCTTGAAGCAGATTATCTTCCTGTTATTCTGTTGATGTAAACTTTAGTTCTTTGGTTCTATTCCACAAATTCTGTACAAAGTCACAAGAAATTGTCAGTGTTTCTCAGAAACAGGGACTTTGTCTTTGTCACCTAATCTGCAGCTCCCACATAATTCCCGGCAAGGATAGGTGCTCGGGCAACATTTGTTGAGTTGGATTAATACTGAGGAAGGAGAAGCTCAGAAAATTTCTGGCACTAGGATATGCTGGACATTTAGAGGAAAGATGGAATGCTAAGAATAGGTCCGCCATCCACTTAATGAACGTACTGTGCCAAATGCTGGATGTACACCTCACCTGTATAGCAACTGCCTAAAGTAAACATCGTTCACACTATTATACAGATAAGAAAAGAAAAGAAGTTCAGAAAGATAAGGATCTTACCCAGTGACAGGACTGCGGCTGAAACCCAAGTATGCCTGACTCCCAAATCTGTGTTCCTGAATCATGTGTGCTCTGTCGTTTGGAAGCTATACTAAGTCATCTTGCAATTCCATATAACAAGCTTGATAGAATGAATGACCTGGTCTTATTTAAGGAGTTCCTTTTCCTCTCCTATCCTCTAGGAGGACTCCAGGGTTCTTCGTACTTTAGCAAATGAGGGGCGGAGAAGCACTAGAGGTTCTGGAGTTAAAGTAGGTTGGAGGCATTTAGGGAGAGTTTAGAGAAGGAAGCCTAAGAGAGTATGGAATATGAGGTGACCAAGAGAAGGAAAAGGGGATACAAGAGTGTTACTGGGGGCTTACGAATTAGATTCCTATTAAATCAGTAAATATGCAATTATTTTTTGCTTATTTGGAAGGTGAATATTTGAATGCCAAACTCCTGGGAATTAAAGGATGTGGGTCAATGGGGCGTCATAGGAAGGTGAGTTGAGCTGCCCTGGAGGGATCCAGGTGGAGGCTGGACAGCACCCCAGTGAACGTACAAATCCAGGCATTGACTGGAGGAGAGTTGGACCACAAAACCTTTCCAATTTTGTGTGTCTCCAAATCTCCTGCTCTGGCTAAGCATGAAGGCAGCCCAGCCACTTTGCTCATTCCTGCCACATGTAGTTCCCCTTCTGCCTTATCAAATGTTTATCTGTCCCCACCTCCCAACCCATCTTAATTATTTGCAATGATCCGTGATAGACACATAAACAACTCTGTAGCTTAAAATTCCCCCACCAGGCAAATATGAAATTATTCACATTTTTCTTGCAGATTTTTCATGAAGCAAGTTGGTGATGAAATGACTCTCAAACGCCTTCCCCATTTTACGCTGGGGATTCTGCCTTTACCCTTTAATGGGTGTGTGTCTTCATGCCTCAGCTACACTGAGCATTCTCCTTTCCTGTTTATGTTTATTTTGGAAGCAAAATGTGTTTACAAAATCAGTTAAAAAGTGTTAATGATCAGTTTCCAGAATACTAATGTGTATTCAAATTACTTTCACATGAATCAAGACAAATTAAAAAATGCCATTTGATCATAAACTGTTTTAAATTTGTGTTCTAAGTGGCGCAGCAAATCTGAATATATGCTTTTAAAAAAGAGCAGTTTAAAAGAACCATTCTGATGGCATGAAGAAGTTCTGAATAAGAAGTCTCCTTCCAAGAGGAAAGGTCAGCTTTTGGGCATTCATATGGGAGAAGGTATGGGGTGATATATGCCCCCCACTTCCCAGAGAAAAATATTGTTTGTATTTGTCAAAACTAGGACTGAGCTATAAAATGTTCATGGTTTTCATGTCTTGTTCACTACTATTTTTTCAGTGTCTGGAACAGAGCTTGGCACATTATAGGCACTCTATTTGCAGAATAAATGAATGAACAAAATCAGCTATATAAATTATAAAATTTAATCCAAGATTTTATTTGCTCTGAATTAGTACAAACATTTTGAAGTTCATAGCAAGATAGAGTAGAAAAATGAGGGCCATGGCATCAAAAAGCCACCAATTCCAAATCCAGGTAATAGTCCTCCTTCTTGTGCACTCCTGGCCCATGTTGGTGATCCAGTAAAGTTGCTTCTGCCAGTACTAGCTTCTGACAGCCCAAGACACAGGGGACTATGTTGGCTTAAATATGGTTTTTGCAGAGTCACAATTGCTGTCTACCTGAATTTACCTGAATACCTTTTTCAATGGTTCCATCTCCTACCTATAATGGAGATGGGGACTTGTGGGGTGACATTGTGCCGCTTCCAGGCTTTTAGCAGGCATCTTATCCTGGCTTGGACGATCTAGAGTAGTGATTTTCCAGCAGTTCCTGGGGGTCTGGTGTGAAGAAGATAGGCCTGGAGTTGAAAGAGAGAAAAAGGCTGGGCTGGCCTGTTAGAAGGAGACTTCCACCTCCGCAAGCATCCCCATCTTGTTTGAATTGCAAACTCAGTTGCCAGGTAAGATTTTGTTTGATTAACACCTTCAAGTGCTATTTTATTTTATTTTATTATTTTTTTGAGACAGAGTTTCTCTCTGTCTCCCAGACTGGAGTGCAGTGATGCAATCTCGGCTCACTGCAACCTCTGCCTCCCAGGTTCAAACGATTCTCCTGCCTCAGCCTCTCCAGTAGCTGGAACTACAGGCACGTGCTAATTTTTGTATTTTTGGTAGAGATGACATTTCTTCACGTTGGCCAGGCTGGTCTTGATCTCCTGACCTTGTGATTCGCCGGCCTCGGCCTCCTGAAGTGCTGGGATTACAGGCATGAACCACCGCGCCCAGCCTCAAGTGCTATTTTAAAAGATGGTGGTGGTTTGGGGGAGGATTGAAAACATTTATCTACACAACTAAAGGAGCTGGCAAAGAATAAAGCTATGGTTCTGAATCCAGTTCCCCAAGGGGCAGTTAACTGCCTGCCTCTGGGTTAATGCATAGGGGGCATAGACAGTGCCTCTGCTAGAAATGATGCAAGCTGAGATTCTCTAGGCTGTTTTGCAAAGACTCTCCATGTCTCTGTTTTGGAATATATTTGTATCACAGGCTTGGTTCTAGCCGAGAGGCTGTGTAGAAGTGGGTGAATCTGACTTAGATGTTGCCCAATGTTCCAAGGGATCTTTTGCTCTTGGCCCCCAGAACAGAATCAGATAAGCCCACTTGTAAGCAACTTTCTCTGAGAGAGTCCAAGTCTATGCCTTCAAAGGGTAAGGAGCTGTTTCAGAGAAAGAAGGAAGCTAGGCCGGGCACAGTGGCTCACACCTGTAATCCCAGCACTTTGGGAGGCCAAGGCAGGCGGATCACGACGTCAGGAGTTCAAGACCAGCCTGGCCAACATGGTGAAACTCTATCTCTACTAAAAATAAAAAAAATTTAGCCCGGTGTGGTGGCAGGTACCTGTAATCCCAGCTACTTGGGAGGCTGAGGCAGGGGAATTGGTTGAACTCAGGAGGCAGAGGTTGCAGTGAGCCGAGGCATCAAAAAAAAAAAAAAAAAAAAAAGGAAGCTAAAGGATTTGCCAGTTGGGACAAAATGATGTCTGAGCAGCCTGTCGGGGTTAGAAGCACTTCCTAGAAGTCCTGGGACCCAGGACTTGCTCCTCATCCCCACCCCATCACTTAGACACTAGGCAGGAAATCTCTAGTTGGATGCCAGAGTGACCCAGTTGTTCCTCCTCAATTGTCCCTCTAAAAGCAGAGCAAGATGAGGGGAATGACTTTGGACTCAGGCTGACTTGGACCACATCCCATCTCTGCCGCCATCTGAGCTCCGTGACCGTGAAGTAATCCTATCACCCTTCTGGGCTTTTGTTTTCTTTACCTGTAAAAGTGCAGGAAGAATACTTACCTGTCGCCAGAATATTCCAATAATTAGAACTAATGTTTGGAAAATTGTTGACACCTAGCAGGTACTCAAAAAATGATGGCTATTACTACTACATTCTACAGTCTCTGCACTACTTTGAAAGGACTTGCATTTAGGAGAGCTTATTTCTAATGGGGGAATACTTTGGTTTTGAAGTAAAATCTGTATCGTGTTAAATGGGAGGTATGCTTTAGAGAAAAAAAATAAAGCAGGGAAGGGAGACTGAGATGGCTGGGGAGTCTGGGGAAAGCCCCATTTATAGGTCTAAGAATGAGAGAGAGTTTCTTTCTTAAATTCCCTCTCCCTACTTTACCAAAGAAACTTTACTTCCAAATAAGTGTAAACAGGAAAAGGGAACAGAGCCTGAAAGACACTCAAAACAGACACTCAAAAATGCTGTCTTAGGGAGAAAGCTGGGGTGTCGCCACTGATGTGGGACTTAGGGTGTTGAGTTGGAGTCCTGGTTTGTCATTTGAAAAGAGAAATCCTGATCAAGTTGTTGTACTGCTCTTTGACTCTATTTTCTTAACTGCAAATTAGAAGTAAGAATCCCTGTCTCAGGTGCACGAGCAGGAGAGGCTTTCTGGTCTGTTGGGATTCTCAGATTCACAAGGATCAGGACGTGGCCATTGAAAGCTGCCATCCCAGGAGGCAAAACTACGGAAGATACAAAGGAAATCCGTACTCACCTCACTCTGCTCCCTCCTCCTTTCCATGCCTGCGTGCACACACGCACGCACGCACACACCCTGAGGTTGTCAGGGGACTAGAGGTGTTGTCCTTGAAAGTGAAAGTCATTCCAAGGCAAAGGAAATGTACTGGTGTGGAGAAGGTTCAGTAGGGCCCCTTCCAACAGAAATGGCTGACTCACCATGTACTCTAAAGATGCTGCCTTGATTCGTGGATTTCAGCGTTGTCCAAGCTCTGCAGCACTGTGGACTGGTTGTAAGTCACTGACAAGCAAATACTTAGTCCTGTGCTGTATATATTTACTGTACCATATAAATAATAAACACTAATAACTCACTTCATCCCTTACGAGTTCCTCATCCATTTCCTGCCATTTCTGGAACTTTCATCACACGCTCGATGGTGTTGCTGACGTTCATTACTGGTTGCTCATATAGGGTGAGAAATTATTGTTGCCTCATAAATAGCTAGCATTTTTTTCTCTTTCATTGAAAAGTTATTCTAACTCAACCTAAATTTCCAACAACCAGGAAGTATTTAAATAAATCATCTTCCATCCGTTTGATGAAATTACATAACCACTAAGAATCACGATTTTAAAAGCTATTCAACAATACAGGGAGAAAAAATGCTCACATCACAGTATTAGGTAAAAAAAAAAAAAAGCAATGCAGAAAATCATCTATCCAGTGTTACCCGATTTTGCCCATGCATTTATATGTAGATTTATGTGGGCACATTAAAAGAGGTGGCAAGAAAATGCTTGAAATGTTATTTCTGTGTGAGATGGTGGTGGGTAATTTTTATTTTCGGCATTTTACAAATTGTCCACAGTGTACTTTTGGAAGCTGAAAAAATAGATTATTCCTTTATTTGACAACTTTACCTTTAAAGGACATTTTCATAAATTTATTTTTAGATGTTATTTCTTTAAAACATTTCAAGACAATCTAATATATATATAACAATAAAAACACCAGTACTAACGTCTGCCTGACAGAGGCCAGAGGGGGTGAGTGCGAGAGAGATAGGTTTGGCAGCCACTGTGAAAGCAGCAATGCGGTTAACTTTAGGATCTGTGCTTTGTTTTTGTTTTTACCCCTCCAAATATGAGTGTTCTATCCACAACATTCACAGTCCTACATGTAGACATATGACAGGTGTATTTTCTGTTTTCAGATTTAGATCCACCTACGAAATTACCCTATGAAAGCCCCATCACTCACAGAAACTACTGCCTAAGAGGAGAGGACGATTTTATTTAGCTATTTTTTTTTTTAACAAATCTCCAGTGTTGCCCACATCTCCTGAAGCTGGGAGGAAGGATAATCAAGTCAAGCCCCATTGACTAGGAGAATAGTGAACTGTGGAAAATGAGTTCTCAGCACTCCACAGGGCCACGACTCCATTTAAAGAACACGTTCATTATTCATACACTGGGCCTTCTTCTGGGGCTGTTGGCCTGCCCCCAGGGCTGCCTCCATTTCTAGGGGCCCTGCAGTCTCCTGGGCCAGCCTCATACACATGTTGGTGCTGGCAGCTGGTGTGGAGCAACTCCAGGCACCACTACAGTGGATCCTTGTAGCAGCACTGAGAAGGACACAAGCACTTAACTACTGTTTTCATTTTACAGATGGGGAAACAGGCTCTGACGGACTCCGTTGCTTGCTAGGGTCATTCAGCCAATCAAGACTAGCTGTACCCACGTGTTTTCACTCCAAGACCATTGCCATTTCTAATGTGTGAAGCATCTTCCCTCCACTGGTCCAGCTTTAGAAGATGTGATTCTGACCAGCTAGCCTATGTTAAGATGGATATTTAAAAACCAGCTGTAAACAAACAAAAATAAAAACAGCAACAACAAAAAGACAGACTTCCAAAATAATTATTAAGTAAAATATATAAAAGATCGCAGTTTTGAGCTATCTAAATGTGAGACAAGCATAAAGGCAGACAGAGCTGAATTTAAACCCTAGCTCAGCCACTGCCTAGCTGTGTGACCTTACACAATATACTTAACTTCTCTGAGCTTCAGATCTCTCGTTAATTGTACAGGGATTGTAAAATCTGGCTCATGTGCTTGCTGTAAGGGCT
This sequence comes from Colobus angolensis palliatus, assembly GCF_000951035.1. NCBI lineage: Eukaryota > Metazoa > Chordata > Mammalia > Primates > Cercopithecidae > Colobus > Colobus angolensis. Next base: position 5,565,512 of record NW_012114622.1, read on the forward strand.
TAGCAAGATAATGCAAGTAAAAACTCTCCTTTCACACTGCACATACAGTAGACCCTCAATAACATATAGTTAGTTTCTATCTCCTCTTCCTCTGCCTCTCCCTCCTCACTTCTCATTTTTTTTCACTGACTCTTCCAGTAGTTCTGAAAAGGGGGGCAGGCTGATTCATATGTTCAATAAACATCTAAATGCCAAGCATTATTCTAGATGCTGGGGAGAGAGGGCACTTTGGAGACTCATAACCCCATGTGGTAACCATCAGCAGGAGTGCCAGAGGGGCTTGCACCTTTGGAGGGCTGCATCCACTTTGCTTTTTTACTTTATCCATCCAGCTCCTGCAGGCATTCGAGTTTATGGCCCTGATCTAAGGTAACATTAATCAAGAATTTTCTAAGACTCAGTGGATGCTGTTAGGTTACTCCCAGCTGGATATAGTTTCAGGAGGGACTCTAGTTGCAAAGCTCAAACCTATCAAAGCTGGCATTCACCCTTTGCTGGGATGCCTGGGAAAGACTAATAAGTGAAGTGGTTGTCATTAACTATGTCTTAATTCATTCATAAGTCACCCACCTCACAATATTAGTCGTAATAGATTCTAGGCACATGCAGGGTGCTAGAGATGTATATCAATGAAGAAAACTTTGTCCCTGGTCTCAAGGAGTTGACAAGTTAAGCAGGCATACAAGCTTATAAGAGCATGAAATTTGTGAGTCTGGGTATAGGGTACACATGGGGAACCACGGGAAATGAGGCTGAAGAAACAGATAGTGTTCAGATCACACAAGATTTTGATGACCCTTCTAAGGAGCACAGATTTCTTCTGAAGCAAAGAGAAACCAATGAGGAGTTTTAATAAATGACTTCCCCTCCTCCAAATCCATTTTCTTTCCATAGTTAATTTATTTATTTTTTTTGAAAGTACTAGAAGGGGACTTAGAAATCATCTAGTCCAGAGTTAACAAACGGGATTCATCTGATTAGCCAACTCTGATCAGAAGGTGAGAGCTGTCTGTGTTGAGAAGGACTCTGCAGCCAAGTCTAGGCTCAGTAAAACCACAATTGATTCATGACGTCTGCCACATACAAAGAAAGGATAAGGTGGCAGCCACCCTAATAGTTGAATTATCTTCTTTTTAAAGTAAGGACATTTCTTTGTACAAGTCACACAACTAGTTGGTGCCAGAGCCAGGCCTAGAACCCAGGACTCCTGGGTTGCAGCAGAGAACCTATTTTCCGCCCCACATGCACCACCTTCACTCAGTCCTCCTTTGTGAGCAGGAGCAGAGCAGGAAGCCTGGTTCCCATGACAACCAGCCTCCATGTCTCATAGGGTATCAAGACCATCCAGCCAGAGAGTGCTAAAGTAATAGGTGGAGCGCTTCTGTCATCTAACACTGTGTAACAAACCACCCCAAGCCTGAATGGCTTACAATAGCTTGTTATTGTCTCTCATGATTCTGCGAGTTGACTGGACTCAGTGGGACAGTTCTGCTGGTCTGGCTTGGGGATCTCTCATGCAGTTGCAATCAAATGGCAGCTGGTGTTGGAGTTATCTGGAGGCTCCACTGGCTGGGACTGTGAAAATGGCTTTTTCCCTCACACCTTCCCAGAGCACCTCCATGCTCCTCCACATAGTTTCTCTCTCCTTCAGGAGCCTCACCCGCCATGGCCTCTGCAGGGATCTTTCTCCAGTGAAGTAGCTGGACTTCTTACACAGTAGATGGCTTGCGAGAGCATACAAGTGGCATCTGCTAAGCCTTCTGAAAGCCTGGAACCAGCAGAGTGTGATTTCTGCCACATCCTGTTGGTTCTGGTGAGTCACAGGTACAATCCAGATTGTTTGGAAGGGTGGGAGGGGACTGCACAGGGATTTGAACATCAGGAGTGCTTCATGGGGGCGGGCCTGGGGGACAAACTACCACTGGAGTGAAAGCAACGGAAACCCAGCTGGAGTCTCAGTTGTTCTACCAGTAAGCAGGTGGCCTTGGCGAGGCCTGTCAGGATGCACGTTTCCATCTCTGGATGGTGTCCCAGAGGGGACAAAGCTCTCACCCTGGCAGTGAGTGCTTCTTCTCCTCTGCCTTTTTCCATACTCTCCACCAAGACTTAGGACAGTTTCTTCCTCAGCACTATTTTCCTTGTGGTGGAGTTGAAAGGATAGAAACTCTAACCAGCAGTCAGAGAGGGACTGGCACTGGACCCAACGTGAACATCATTGTGCCAAGCTAAGGGAAATGGTGTGGGGTTGTTTTTTATCGATGACACATCTTCTCCCAAGAGTGGTGGGCCCTTCCATCGACAACACAAAGTGTGCTTGCTCCCGGCCCCCTTCCCAGCCCTGTGACTCATCAGGCCTCTAACCTCTTTTTCCCTCCAATTAGAAATATCCAAGTTGATAACAGCAAAAACTTGATAATGACTAGTGTTGGGAAGAGATTAAACTACTTATAATTCCAAATTGTTCAAAATCAACTCTCCTGACCTGCCAGGATAGTGAGACTTAGAAAAACCTAACAAAAGTAGAAAACCAAAGCCGCAAAAAGAAACAACTTCAGGACACAAATTTAAGACACGAATTTTGCTCTGTTCCTAGTTTTGACTGAGCAATTGAGCTATTTCTAACCAAAGGGATATTTAAATTTCCACGTCCGTCCTATGTTTGGAATATTCACTGGTGTGTAATTCCTAGAAGTGTGCTGAGAAAGATTTCGATAAAGAGAAAGGTGCTTGACTTCTGAGATGCTGAGAATGATCTGTTTTTATGGAATGTTTTTAAAACGTGAACAGGCCAATGAGAGAAATGTACTGCCCTCTGTTGGACAGAGATAGCAAAATCAGTCAGGGCCGGAAGAGGAAGCTCTGTGGCTGTGGCTTCAGCCTTCTTGAGAAGGTCCCCTTGGGATCTTTTAATTGTGATGACACAGACCTCTCATTTAAATGTGGCCCAAGAAACACAGAAGTAAAAATTTTAGAGACATCCACATAGATAAGATTTGCATTTCTACAATGTATCCAGCTAAGTGTTTTCAGTTTTAACAGAGAGAAATGTCAAAAAATATAATAGTAAAGTGCAGGGTTTGGGGAGATATATATGTTAATAAGTGTTTGAAGTTGAAGAATTGGGACTATAACTACTCTATTCCTAAGTTTATCAAACACAGAAATGGCTTAACTGACCTAAGATGCTGTATCCTGCAATGATAATATTACTGCAAAGGAGTATTAGAAACTCAAACTGCCACTGTCTCTTTGAGGAACACAGTCACTAATTAAGCTTAAATGATGCTCTTCCCCACAGACATCCATGATTATTATTGTTTTCTGCTGACCAGGTCACCTATGGAATATGAAGAAAAGCAAATCCAGGCTTTGGCCCTCCCAGGGGAATGATCATGTCAGCAAGAATTCACAAGGATGTTGACTCCTCCTTGTGAGGCTATTTTTGTTCATTTACTGGGAGCTAGAGCTGCTCAGAGCAAGAAAGATTCAGTTATGTTCTACTTTTGCTTCCTTTCAAAACTAGAGAGCTATTTTCCCCAACACCTGTTACCCTTGCTTTAAAAATGTCCTGAGAAGAGTGGAACTAGAGAAAAGGAGGAGTGTGAGGGAAAAGATTATAGATGAGAACATGTCTTCTGTGTGAGTGATCTTCACAATTCACACAACAATTAAGAAATTCGCAAGAAAAGGCACTCATCACTTGGACTCATTAACTCTACTTCTAGGAATCTATTCACAGAAATACTGGTAGAAACACCCCAGTGTGGCTACAAGGAGATCCACTGAAGCATTGCTTGTAATAATAGCAAATTAGAAACGACCAAAATATCCTGAATAGAGAACTGCTGGAATAAAGATGTTACACAATGGAACACCACGCAGCCATTTAAAATAAGGAGGTTCTCTGGGGGCTCACGTGGAAAGTGCACCACAATAGGTTAAGTTATTAAGTGACTAACACATGTTGCCTAACAGAAGTGCTGTTTTCCATTTCCGTAAATACAATTGTATTATTATTGTAGTTTGTTGCTTAAAAAGAAACCTGGAAGAATATACACCAGTCCATTAACAGTGGAAATCTCTAGGAGTCGGGATTATGAAAGGTGGCTACTTCTTAAATGTAATCAGCACATATTGTTTGGCATTTTTACTATTAGCATATACTACTTTTGTTATCAGAAAATAGAGTTGACATTTGTCTAATTAGATAGATATGATTTTCTCTCAGCAGAAGTACTATAGGAAGCTACCCATTCATAGGTAGGAAGCACTTCACATTATCACTCTAATGATAGAATTAAATTGCTCAAGCATATCACAAAAAGAAAAATCAGACAAAATATACGATGTAAATGCCCAATGCCTGGCATATAACAGGTATTCAATAAATATTTGCTCAATGAAAGAATAAATAAATTAATGAATGAGGAATTGTTTTCCTATGTGCTTTGTTTTATTTGCCACCTGTTTAAAAAAACTGTCTGTAAGTAAATATGTTCCCTTTGAATAATATCTCCAACAGATTTCCCTGATTACAGAATTCATTTTTTTTCTCTCATACATCACCAGAAACCAAAATGCTAGGGTAGGGAGTGTGGGGAGTGGTGAGGGAGACATAAAAATCAAGGTTTTAACATGAGGGAAAAGGGATTTTCACAAACCACCAAAGTGCTCCTTCTCTTGGAAGAAGTGCACCCTGGATTTTTTCCAGCTGAATTCTGCAACAAAACCCAAGGAAAATGAACATTAATCTTTTATGAACTAAGCCCCCAAACGAACAGGCTTGGAGCTCAACCCTAATTAGGTTGCATCTCAATACAGAGAATCCTTAACGAATAAGGACACATAACAACACAGGCAAGCTCTCTCTGCTGGGACTGCCTCAGAAATGCAGGGGCGGCCCAGGCCACTCTCAACTGCTCCTGTGCATCAGGGGCTCCAGCTTCACCTGGGAAATACACGTTCATCTTGGAGAGAAAGCAAATGGAGTTTTCCTTAACTGAAATTCTTGGCCATCTTGCTACCTCCATGGCCATCTAGGGGGTCTGTGGATAAATGAGAAGAGAAAGAGACAAGAAGCAGTGCTTTTTGAGTTTCAGCAAGTCAAGGTTTCTTCTGCTTTGTGCCCCGTAGAGCAGCCAACACTGGCTGTGCTCAGAAACAAGAAAATCCGCATATGCATTACGTGCGTGATGTGGGAGGGTGTGTAGTGGTGCCTGAGAGACCTGGGTTTGAATGCCAGCTTAGCCACTTTCTACTCATGTGACCTGGGACAAGTTGCCTACCCTCTCTGAGCCACAATTTTCTCATCAATAAAATGGGGATAAAGGTGCGCTTGGTCAGGAGAATTAAATGAAATGAACTAAGTAGCTCTCAGATTGTTCATTGCCGACCAAGACCTTATTTCTCCAACCACAGCTTCCGCAGCCCCATTCTTTCACACAACCTGCACGTCTCTCATTCAATCCCAACAAAACCGCGTAAGATAAGTGTGATAATCCCCATTTTAACAACTGAGGAACTCGGAACTCAGAGAGCAGAGGTCATTTGTCCAAGAAGAGACAGCAAGGGAGCAGCAAAGCTGGGATTTCACCTTGAAACCTTCCAACCCAAATCTCGTGCTAACCACAGGATTGTGGGTCAACAGGGCTGATTTCAAAGACAGGGAGGACTGCTAGTGTTTGATGTCTCATAGTTATGGAATTCTGGATTCCAGGATCCATAAGCATGTTCCAGAGTCACCAGAGGACCTGTGTAGAGAGGATTCAGGGTGGGCTCTGATGGTGCTGTTTTGCTGAAGGGTATGTGGGGGGCTCCCTGCCTAGGGCAGCTGTGCTGCTGTATCCAGCCTTAGGAAAGGCACCCATGTGAGCCTTCAGTGTACCTGGAGGACTGCTCCAGAAAAGCTTCTGGATAACTCATGGTCCCGATATAAACCCACATTGTCTCATCTTGTCTGCATTGCTTCTGTCTTCATTCAGAACATTTCCCCATTTTCTTTCCCACAGTCACACATTGGGATGGTCCTTTACCCCCATGAAACAGTTGTGCTGACATCCTCCCCACCTTCCCCATGAACAGCCACTTGCCCCACTCCTACCCTTAGACCACTGCAGTGGACACTGCCATCTTCTAGAGTCTCTGATGCCATTTATTTGGCTTCTACTAAATCCCTCTCCCCCTGCTTGCTGTCCCACACTAGCTCAGCATCCCCTTGCTGCCCAGAAATGCCTTATCCTATTACTGCAATTAACTGGTACCACACTAGAAAGCTGAGCCAGACTCAGAACTCTCAGGTGAAGAAGATTTGCCAAGGGTTACAGTGCATGAGAATTGGAGTGGATAGAACTTGGCACTTGAAACCTCTTCCCTCTATATAGAACCTTATTCTAGAAACTCATTAACTCTGAGCAGTGCAGCCACATTTCCAGAAGAAGCTGGTGTCTGGGATTGCCTTTGGATTCTGCAATCCTGCTGTTTTCAATTACCAGTCCCACAATGTTTCCTCCTCCTCTTCTCATTGTCAGAATGTGCTTCATTATAGAATTCTATGATTATTTGTTGTAGTAAATTGCAATGATTTTATATTACCCAACATTTACTGTACTTCTACTATGTGCCCACTCCTGTGCTGAATATCTTATACATGACATCTCATCTGACCCTCACAAACAACTCTGAGAAGGTGCATTAGTTCGTACTCATGCTGCGAATAAAGACATAACAGAGACTGGGTAATTTATAAAGGAAAGAGGTTTAACTGACTCACAGTTCCACGTGGCTGGGGAAGCCTCACAATCCTGGTGGAAAGTAAAGGAGGAGCAAAGTAATGTCTTACACGGCGACAGGCAAAGAGTGTGTGTGCAGGGGAACTCCCCTTTATAAACGATCAGATCTCATGAGACTCATTCACTATTATGAGAACAGCATGGGAAAGACCCACTCCCATGATTTAATTACCTCCCACCAGGTCCCTCCCATGACACATGGGAATTATGGGAGCTACAATTCAAGATGAGATTTGGACAGGGAGACAGCCAAACCATATCAGAGGGGCAATATAGTTATTCCTGTCTTATGGACGTGGACAGCAAGCTCAAAGCATTAAACATCCTGGGTGTTTCCAACACAAATTAATGTTTGAAAACCTCTGGCTTGAGCACTGCAGGAACCTAGAAGGAGAGAGGTGATGTCCCGCCTGGAGAATCAAAGTGAGAAGTGAGACCTAAAATGGGTCTTGGAGGATGGGCTGGAGGAAGACAGGGAGAAATAAGGAAGAAAAGCATTCTAGGTAGAGGGAACAGCATGAGGATGACAAAGAGATGGAAAAAGATACAAAACTGTGAAGACTACAGTGCCTGCCATAGAGGGAGCCTTTAAAACCCTGTGGAACTGAGTTCCGCTGAACTGCTAGCTTGGCTGTAGCAAATGGATCTCACATGATCACATGCAATCTAGAAGCAGGTGCTTGCAGAGGAAGGGAGAGGCAAAATGCCCACTATCTGGGCTTGCTGGCAACTCACTGAAGTCTCTGAACAACCTGGTGAAGTAGCTTTCATGGGCCCTATTTTACAGACAATAAAACAGTCTCAGTGAGATAACTTGCTTAATTGGGTCAAAAGCCTAGAAAGTGGTAGAATCTGTATTCAGACCCAGCTCTGTCTGGCTCCACAGGGCCCTGGTTCACCCTCCAGGCCATGCTGAGGAAGGAAGTACTGCCCCCCATTTGTGGGCTCCACGAACTTCTTTCTGGACCAAAAATGAGTCTGACACAGACTAGCCTTGATGGGTCACACTCCTCTCCTTTAAGAAGCTACCGCTTTTCACTTTCTTGGCATTTTCTGTATTAGATGCAGCCATGACTAGCTTCTGGGTGCCCCTTGAGAAGGAGAAGGCTACAAAATGCCTTTGGGCAGGCGAGGAAGCACCCAGGTTCGGGAGGCAGCTGCAATCAGCTGAGAAGGCTGTGTTGCTCCAAGAAAAGCCCCAGATGGAGCCTCCAATGAGATCACCCCCATCCTCCCTGGTTGCCAATTCAACATCTGCGCCTGACATATTGGCCTGCAAATATTTCAGATCCACACCCGTAAATCCAGATGTGTTTGTGTCATGAACTCTCTATATTCTGCTAGAAATTACTGAAGTCTGAAAAAAGAAATTAGGCATTTGCTCAGGCACACGTGAACCAGTGACCCAAAATTCTCTGCATGTCCAGGGTTTGGGTGCTCACACTTAGGGACTCTGAATACCAGTTTCCACTCATCTCCTGGCCCTATTTACACTCACAGGATATCATATATAAAGGGGCTTATGTTTGCTTTCAATTTCATGCCTCGTGGAGGGTTTATGAAGGTGGACGTTGCCTTTGCATAGTGGCTAGGCATTGTTTTGTTTTTACGTATTAGTAGTTAGGTTGGAACTTTGATCTGGTTTTCAAGCACTGCATTTCCAGCAATAGAGTAAACCAAGGAGCATGGCAGTGCAGCCCTGGCTTCACATAAGGGTCACTTGGGGGGCTTTGCAGACACCAGTTATTCAGCCCCCATAAGAATATCTGGATGTAGAAACCTGGCACCAGTGTTTATTTTCTCAAAACTCCCCAGTCATTTCTAATCCATGGTTAGTGTTGAGAACCTCTACTATGGAATCTACCCTTCTAGACTGTTATAAAGCAATCAAAACCAAAAACAAGGTGGGAGTTGGGAGGGAGCAGGTGTAGGGGTTAAGACAGGAATGGTGCATATCAAAATAGTAACTCTGGTGAGGTGGGCATCGGCTTTACCTCGAAAAGTTCCAAATCAACTCTCAACTCTCATGGACTGATGGGCAACTCTGGACAAGGCATTCCATCTTACAGAGCCTGTTTCCTCATCTGTCAAGGGCGTAATGATACTTGATTGGGCTGGAAGAAAGCTGAAATAAGAATATGTTGGTAAAGTGCCTTGCAAAGTGCCTGGCACAGAGTGGGCATTCAGCAAATGGTACCTATTATGGTTAGGTTTCAACATACACACACATGAGAGACAGAGACAGAGAGAGACAGAGACAGAGAGAGAGAGAGAAAGAGAGAGAGGGAGAGAGAGAGAGAAGACTGGAATGATATATATCAAAATATTAATACTGGAGAGGGGGATTGCAGATGCATTTTTTTCTCTTTTTTCTTTCTTCATTTACTATGTGTTTGACAATGACTTTTTTCCTTCTAATAAAGGTAATATAAATTATTTCTTTATGGAAGTTATAATGATAAACTATGAAGGACAAAAGCAGAGTGAAAACAATATTTGTAATATAAATATAATTTTTAACAGAAAAAAACGTCAGGAAAGTACCTGGAAGGATGTCTCACACAATGTTGAGGCCAGATTCTGCACACAGCCCTTCTTGCCCTTCCTTCCTTTCTTCCTTTTGTGTTCTCCAATTCATTCTGTAATGAGAAGCTACTCATGTTGGGTTCTGCCTCCGCCGACCCTCTGAAGATTTATCCAGGCTGGCGCTATGTCCCTGAAGCTTGTGATACAAAATCTTGTCCTGATGCAAAGCCTTCCACGGTTTGCCAAACCTGGACTAGGGCATCCTTCACAGACCAGGCCAGAGCATCTGGAAGCAGGCACAGGCCATGCAGCCACTATATGCTATGTCGGCATCTCCAACAGGGCCCCCAGGCGGTATCTCACTCTGTAGTTCCCCGCAAGTCCCTTATAGTAGCTTCAGAGGCAACACTTTGCTCCTTGTTAGTGTGGGTGATGACAGCAGCCCTCAGACACGAAGATGCACAACCAGTAGGCCAGAGATCCTTTAGCAGCAGTGGGAAGGCTGCCACCATCATGGTGGGCCTGCCCTCAGCCCAGTGGCTTCCCAAGTACACACAGGTGCATGGATTCCCTGAGTGGCTGTGGATGGGATCTTCAGTGATACAGATTTTAAAATAGTGGAGAAGCTTTGAGGTGCTAGAAATTCCTTCTTCAATACTCATGATTCCATTCTCTTCATCACCAAACATTTTTGTATATGCCAGGCACTTCTATAGAAGAAACCATGTGCCACAGCTCCTAGCATGTGCCAAGCACCACATGGCCAGTGGGAAGGCAGATAAATCAGACACAGTGCTCCTAAGGCGCTCACGGAGGGTGGGGCATGCCAACCTGCAATGACAACACAGAGGGAGAAGTGCCTTGATGAGGAAACTGGGTGCTGAGCACAAGAGGGGCACATAATGGGCCTGGGTCTGGGGAGATGGTCAGGGAAGACCCTGATGCCTGAGCCAGTCCTTGTAGGATAAGCAGAAATTACCAGAAGAAGGTGGGGAGAACATTTCAGCAGAGGGAACCCCAAGGGTGGCTGCTCAGAGTCACAAGGCATCTTCTGGAAACTTCAGGGAGGCCAAAAGGGCAGAAGGGAAAAGAAGAGAAAGAGTGGGATGGGCAGGGTTGGGAATATTCCCAGAACTTTCCCCTAGAATTTCCCAGATCTTGGTCATTTCTGTACTTCCTTGGTGGCTTTTGCCACATTTGTATTCCACCTCTATTATTATTTTAAAGATATTTTTAATAAGTCATTTTTCAGTTAAATGCTCCACTTAAATGTACCCTCAAAGGAAATTTAGCTTTGTTACCATAAATAGAAAATCAATAACCTTTTCTTGCTATCAATGGAAGCTAATTATAAAGACAAATAGAGTTCCAAACTACTAAATTCAACACACACACACACACACACACACACACACACGAGAGACAGAGACAGAGAGAGACAGCTGTGAAAACAGGGTGGGCTGAGTCTGAATCCTGCCTTCTTTGTTCAAAAGGGAGGTTAGCAAGTGTTAGAGGATGATAAAGAAAAATGGAGATTTTCTTTGGGATAATCAGAAGGCTTAAAGGAGAATTATGAAGGGAATACATTTCTCACCATATGTTTCAATGTTCCTTAAGGCCCAGGCACTGGGTGCCACGTAGAACATTCACTCCTGCCACTAGACGTGTGTGTCCCATGTTCTGGATAACAACCCAGGGAAGGGGCCTCCGTGGGAGGATGGTCACATTTCCGAAGATAGGAAAGCCCAAGAAGGAGCAAAGAGAAGCCCAAATCTGTCCCCACAAACACACCCTGAATTTTCCATGCACTGTAAACAGTGTCTTCAGACACTAATGTGTGAAAGCCGTGAGTGGAAGAACCTAGAAGCTGTCTCAGCCTCTTCCATGGAGCCATGAAAGGGGCTGGAATCCCCTGAGCTCTCTATAAACAGTTTTGCTGGCAGTGCTCACCACTTCCTAATTGACTGTGCTGAAAATTATTCCTGATGCCCCCAAAGTGAGCTTTTATCTTATCACAGCTTGGTAAATATTATGAGACGTTGTGGTTTTTATTACCACAGAAGTATACATGTTAACTTTCCATTTATGAGAGGGGTGGCCAGAAAAATCTCGGTGGCAAGAGCTTGAAAGCAATTATATCCTTGCTATTGGGAGATTTGGCCAGATGTCAAGGGAGTTTATAGCCAAACCACTACTTTGGTGGTGTTTTGTCCCCCAAAGTAATCCAAAAATTAATGTACCAGAAGGAAATAATATGTTTGTATAGTACATTGTGAGAGCTGAGGCTTGCTTTTAAAGGGAATATCATGGAAATTCTTTAACCAATAAGGAGAAAAAGTCCATTTTGGTTGTGCTTTTTTACTTGGGTTAATACGTCTTTCTTCAGTCCGTGGTACTTCTAAAACAGTAGAAAGCTCAGGAAAAAAAATTTAAAAATATTATATTATGTGTGTTTGTGTATGCGTACGTGTATGTATACATAGATCTCCATACCCCAAATTAATTAACTGGCTGGCATCAGCAACAATAAACTGCTCCAATAAAACTCAGTTTGAGAAAATGAAATAAGAATTTCTCTCCCTCAATTCCCATACAACAGCAGCCTTGTGTTATGTAGCCGGGTGAAACCTCTGGAAGACAAGAAAACCTTCGGCCTCATCAAGTCCACTTTGATGCCGCTGCTAGACTAATCCCAATGGAGAAAATTTGGGTATTTCTGGAAATAACCCATGTGACAGTCATCTCCAGAACCCATGGAAACCTGCAGGAACTTCAGTACATTGGACAGGATCTTCTTTACACCCAAAGGTGGCTTCTTAAACAATAAGGCCCAAAAGCTGGTAAGATTTTAGCTAAATTCAAGTAGCTTGGTTTGCTTTTCTCACATAGGTAACTTGTGAGAAATTTTGGCAACTTGTCCACAACCTGTCAGACACATTTGCTATATTGTGATCAAGGACCTCTTTGCATTTTTAAGTTTGATAACTTAGTTAAAAACAAGAACAGTGAATAAGCACACAAAGTTGTGTGCACAAGATGTTTGTTCCTTTGTTTTTAGTTAATAATGAAAGATTGGAAACAACCAAAATCTAAGAGATTGATTAAATATTCTATTGTTGTTAAGAAGATAGGTCGTTATGCATTAAAATGGAAAGGTATTCACCAAGTGGAAAGGAAGTACTTCACAGAATAGTCTGTCTCTCTGTCTTCCTCCCTTCTAACCATATATATAACATATTCTTCCAACCTAATATATATAATATATATTCTTCTGACCTAATATATATAAAATATATATTCTTCTAACCTAATGTATATATAAAATATATATTCTTCTAACCTAATATATATATTCTAACCTTAGATATATAATTCTAATGAAATAATATGTATATAAAATAACCTTCTAACCAAATATATATACAATATTTTCTATTAACATTAAAATATGTATAGTTTTGTATATTCACATATGCTTAAAAGTTCTGAAAGAGTGATATGATATGAACCAATCTTAGGGGGAATTTGGATCATGGAGGGATTTAAACTTCCTTCATATACTGCTTGATTTTTTTTTTTTTTTTTGCAAAGTGCTATGCCTTTTCAACAACATTTTAGTGGAATTTTTTTTAAAAGAACAAAATGATGGGTGCTTGGTGAGGGATTGAAAAAAAAAGAGAACAAATTGAAAAGAAAATCTTTATGTGCTGTCTTCCATTCCATCACCTGAGGAACCATTAAGCAGATGGAAAGAAATGAAAGCAAGATTATATCAGAACAAAGACTCTTCTGCTCTAGACTTAGCTCTCATTTTCAGATCAAATGCTGCTTTGCTTAACACAAAATCTTGGTCCTTGATTACTCAGCTAACTCATGAATCTACAGAGAAACTCAGACTCAGAAATGCTTTGTAATATGTAGTCAATACCAATGGCAGCAGGGAGAACATCATCTCAGTCTCTGGCTTGATGGAGTCGGCCACCAGTTAATTGATCCAGCAAGCCCAGGTTCACCTAAAATCCCACTTCTTAGAGCATCTAATAGCCTCTGAAATGCACTGGACATTTCATTTTCATAACATCTGTCATTTATTAAGCACCAACTATGTCCCAAAGACTGTGCTAAATTATATGTGTTAACGTTCATCTTCACAAAACGTTTGGAGATGGACATTATCATTTCCATTTTACAGATGAAGAAACTGAGGCCCAGGATGCTTAAGTAACTTGGCTAAAGTTATAGGCTCACAAGTGACAAAGCCTATACCTCGATCTCTGCCTGTTTGCCTTTGTTTTCTAATTTTCAGGCTATTCGATGCAGGGCTTCAAGTCCTATCTTCCTAATGACCGTGGAATGCTAATATCGCTCTGAAAATCTTCAATATATACAAAGACTTACTTATTCACCTGCAGTATCAGTAAATTTTCCCCCTTGGTTTGTACAAATTACTGTAGCAATCAAGATGCATGCATCCCATTGTTCTTTGACATTTAGATATTACAAGCCTTGGATAGTTTTTTAACTAAGGCAGCAAAATCTTTTCACAAATGAGTTCACTTCAGGGAGAAAAATCTATTGGCAAGGAAGAAACTATAACTTGTCAAAGGCGTGCGTACTTTTTTTTTTTTTTTCTAAATTCACGTTTTCCCTTGTCAACCAATAGATGAGCATAAAGACTTTTGTAATATTAGTGTTTTTTGTGATTCACTAGGGATATCATTATGATATAATATTCTCTTGGCAATAAGGAATAATTTACAGATACTGGGGATGAGGCTTTTAATGATGGTGCTTATAGGATGTTGACTCATGCACATCTTTTTCTGAGTTAAATTCTTACATCTTTTTAATAAAGTAAAATCAAAGTACCATGCAGTAAGTGCTTTGGTACTCTCTCGAATGTCCCCTGCTCCCCTCCCCACTATGTTGCAGTCTAGTGCTGCAGGAGTTGACTCTAGCTCCAGGGATGGACTTTGAGCAGTCCAAGCCAACCACCAGGGGAACTCTTTCCCTGCTGGTTTAGAAATTAGGAACTCAGGTATAACCCAAACAGAACATGGCATTCCCCTGGCCACCTGAATATTCCGGTTCCAGAATAAACATGTGATCTCATTTGAGCCGATAAGATATTTAAGGAAGTCCATGGGGACTCCCTGGAAAAGTTTCCTTTCTCCTAAGGGATATCCATAGAAAAAAACCAGTCTCTTGGCTTCTGGACATTGTCTGGCCTAGGATGCAAGACTTGCAATAACTGTAGCCACTTCAGTAACACCCAGAGAATGACACTAGGATGCAGAAGAGGACTGAGACAAGAGAATATTAGAAAAGAGGAGCTGAAACTGCTAGACTAAACCAACCTGTAGCCAGTTCTGCCTTTGGGTGTTGTTATACATGCCAACACAGTTTATTATTATGTCAGCCATTTTGCATTTTTGTCACTGTAGCCAAAGCATCCCAACCAATACTGACCACAACCATTTCCTCAACATAATTCCCACTCTACCATGATACTGTTACAAAAGTCTTCAGTAAGTACCTCCTCTTCAGAAACAAGACCATCAGCAGCCATTCAATTCCATGAACTAGGAAACTAAGACCCAAATCAAAAAAGGCAGATGACTTAAGCCTACCCAGAAATACGACCTTATTTGGTTTTCAGCTTTCTTGCTTTCTCCATGAGGATGTCTAAGTCACAGCCACCAAATATGTCCAAAGAGGGTTTCTAAAGCATTGGCAGCCCATGCAGAAGAGTACAGGCATTGATTTCTGTTCAGCCTAAATTGAGGCCCAAATCATGCAACTTCCTACACTGGGCCTATTGATGGAGATGAATTCTAGCTCTGAAACCTTATTTCAGGTGGCAAGCATAAGGCACTTTTGTTCTTGCAGATCTCGATAGAGCAATCAATATTATAGGTATCTTATTTTATTTTATTTAGTCATTTATATGTACTCAGGCCAAATCCATGTCCCAGGTATTCTACAGCTCAATATAGCCATGGACTAAATTTTTACCAATGAGATATGAGGAGAAGTGATATGTGTAATTTTCAAATAATGCCTTTAAAAGGAAGCACTAGAATCTTAATAATTATTCAGTCTGGATGGTACACATATGGAGATTAATTTTTTTCTACTTTGTATATGTTTGGAATTTTTCAAAAGTGTTTTTAAAGAAAGTTGATTATCTTCTATTTCTTTCCCCTTTCTGCCAACTGGAATGGGGATGTGGTGCTGAGATAGCTTTGACCATATGGCCTAGGGAGGCACTATAGAAGATGGTGAAACAATCAGAAAGAAGAAACCTGATCCTTGGAACACGTTGAAGGCAAAGCTACCTCCCTGGAGCATTGATTGGCCTGGAATTCTGCAGCAGACACACAAAACTTTCTATTGTTTAAAGTCATGGCTATTTAAGTCTGTATTAAAGCTCAAAGATGAATATCAGAATTAATCATCAAATTTCTCCATGCCTCCCAAGTCTAGGAGTACAAAATAATTTCATTGTGAATAATGCCTAAATGACGTTTGCCTCCACTTGCTACTGTAGGACTGTGGCCAACAATATCTTCAAGATTTCCCAGAAGCATCACATATGTGTACAAACAAGATGGATCAGCTCACCTGTCAGTGACCACATGCTATCTCTCTATCTGCTATTTGTTACTGACCCTCCTGCTCCCAACTCCTTCCACTGGGTACTGCTCCCTCCCCATAGGCATTCTAACTCAGTTGAGGCACAGACCAGAGTTATAGAGTTCTGTTCAAGATAAGAGAGAAAGCTCCTATCCCTCTTTTGTGTTAAATTCTACTAGGGGTCCCCACAGCAGGGCTGCTTGAGCCTAATGCATGCCAGAATGCTTCTCTGGCATGCATTAGGGCTCAAGAGTTACTTCTAGCCCTGCTCTTCTCCTGGGTTCTAAGGCATGTATTCAATGGGGCACAGAAGACAAAACCAGTCAAGAGATACCTCCATGCTTTATATTGCATCTTTTTTTTTTCTGATAACCAAGGCTTTGCCTCTGGGTCCAACTTTTCTATTTCATTCCTTCTTCCCTGCAATGCATTCTCTCCTAGGAAATCACTCATTTCTTTTGCAAAGAAGTCTTTGGGAGAATCCAGCCTACCAGTTGGCCAGGAATGCCCAAAAATGAGTTGCAGAAGCAATGAGAAACACTAAAAATAGAGTATTTTCATAGTAGAAGGAAAAGTGAGCAGACATCAAGGAGGGTTTGTGTGTTTGAAAAGGATGTTCCCTTGAATATCAGTCCCAGGTAATATTCAAGAAAAAAGGGGCCAGATATGGTGGCTCACACCTGTAATCCCAGTACTTTGGGAGGCCAAGGTGGGAAGATTGCTTGAGCACAGGAGTTTGAGACCAGCCTGGGCAACATAGTGAGACCCTGTCTCTACAAAATAAAAAATAAAAGAATTAGATGGGCAGGATAACATGTGCCTGTAGTCTCAGCTAATAGGGAGGTTCAGGTGGGAGGATCAATTGAGCCTGGGAGGTTGAGGCTGCAGTGTGCTGTGATCGTGCCACTGCACTGCATCCTGGGTAACAGAGCGAGACCCTGTCTCAAAAACAAACAAAAACAAAAAGAAAAAAGGTTCTATGGTCAAATTAGTTTGGAAAACACAAATAACTATAGTTGTTCTCCTCTCATACCCTTCACAGTGCAAATTAACTAGCCCTTCACAGTGCAAATTAACCCAATACAGTCTTGGAGAAGCCCTGCAATAGCCTGTTTATTTTTGTTCGAGCCATGATTTCTTAGGCACATTTGAGCACAGGGTCTCCTCTTAGGCCCTTGCAGTACCTATTAACATTTTGGGAAGCACCCTTGGGAAAATGGCAGTTGTGAATTGCAGCACCCGCCTTTTCAACTCTCTGCATTGTGATTTTGGGGATGAAAAAAGAGTGTGTGTGTGCATGTGTTAAGCTGTCACTTGGGGTGTCAGTGGCTGGCTTCAGTAGCAGCATTAATGTGGCAGCTCTGAGTGGCATATTCCTCCAAGCAAAGGAGGACGGGAACAGGTCCCCAAGGCTGGGAAACACACTGAAATATTTCCCCCACCGCATGCCAGGGTTTCAATACCCAGAAAGTTGCCAGGGTAAGCTTTGGCACAAACAGCCCATCAGACAGAATTGCTCTTTTTTGGAACTGAGGAATTCACACCCACACTGAGGCTGGCGTGGGCACATGCCTCTCCCAGCTGGTCCCTTTGGAGGAATCACAGCTTCCAGAATGTTTGAGCTGCTTGAGAGATACAAGAATCTCAGAGATGCAGCAAAGCTGTTCTTGAAACAACACAAATCCATGTCAAAGGCATTTTAAGAGAGAAAATGAAGCACCTGAACCTCCAAGCTCTCACTGGAGAGGTTGTGGAAACCAGAAACTGCAGGAGGGTCCCGCAGGAAGAATTTCTCCACTCTACATGCCTGCATTTGGACACTAAATGTGAACACTCTGCTAAACAAAAGAGGCACGGGGGTTTTCTGGTCAGAAAGAATGATGCAAAGAGCAAGGCAAAGGCTGGCAAAAGCAAATGCTTTGTCCCCTGGGTGTCATAGATCTCCCGAGACATGTGATTCTAAAGAAAGCTTAATTAAATTTAATGGACAAACCTCTCTCAGTGCTAGGAGACATTTTAATGTGGTATTCCGGTTCTGGGTGGACAAAAATCAGTCTTCCTTGCCTCACTGCTCTCTCCTTTAAATGAAACAAACTTCCTGATTAGTCTCGAAACTCTCAAGACTGCCCTGTGTCCTCCTGTCTGATGATCCTCTCTACAGGACACCTGACAGGGGGTTCTCTCTGAATCTGCAGGACACTGGCCTACATAAGTCAGAAGAGAGCATCCCACGTGAAGGAGAGTGGCATCTTGACCACCAAGGTACCTCCAGTATCCAGCACAGCATCTGGTGCAAAGAAATTCCTTCCTTCCTTCCTTCC
>NW_012114622.1:5584115-5598079 GCF_000951035.1 Colobus angolensis palliatus
ATTTTTTTTGTATTTTAATAGAGACAGGGTTTCACCATGTTTCCCAGGCCAGTCTCAAATCCCTGAGCTCAGGCAATCCACCCGCTTTGGCCTTGCAAAGTGCTAGGATTACAGGCATGAGCCACCACTCCCAGCTGCAAAGTATATTTGATGAATAAATGAAAGGAAGAAATAAATAAAGAAGGAGAGGGAAGGAAGAGGGGAAAGAAAGGAGGAAAGAAAATACATTGAACTAAGAAGAGCCGTAGTGGGAGGAAGTGTCTCAGGCATAGCCTCCTGAGACAGCAGGAAAGTGAGGCTGTGTTTATTTAGCAGACAGTGCTAACAGAACCACAATACTCCTATTTTGATCAAGTAATACTTTTTCCCATCCCCTGTTACCCTCCTCTTCACCTCCTCTGCCATCCCTGTGATTCAGAGAAACTGACTCCACTCCCCGGTAGGTCTGATTGGCTGAGGTTAACCCCACCCTTTTGCCAGTGATTGGTTCAGGAATGGTTGTATGATCCAGTTGGGTCAATAGAATGCAAAGATGGTTTGCTAGGGGTTGCCAGGAGTGATCTCGCTCTGAGAGAGCCCCCAGAAGGGACTCTTCCTTCTTTTGAGGCCCAGAAAGATGGCTACTATGCTCCTACCAGACACACGGAGGCCGACACACGGAGGAGAGTGGATTCAAGAGAATCACAGGAGGTAGATGCCACTGGATGAAATCCTCCCCAAAGCCCATCTGACTCCTTGACTTCTAGTTATGGTTCAAGGTTTCTGGGTTGGTATTTACAATAAGAGATTCTTAGAAAGATCTTCAAAGAGCTACACATAGCTCTGTTTCTGACTGTGTGACCTTGAGAAAGACAGCCCCTCAGAACCGCAAACTGCTCACAGCTAAAATGAAGGTTAAAAAAGATTTCTATCTCAAAACATTTCTCACAGAATTTTTAGGAAGATAAAATGTAAAGTAACTGCAAGGGGCTGCAAGTCTCAATAAAGATATTATTATCTTTATTTGATTTGATTTTCATTTTTTTCTGTCTCCCTAGTCTGCCCACTGGACAATGATAATATTTGATAACTTCAGTCTACATTTAACTTAATCATATAGTACTGACTCCATTTCAAGCTGTATATTATTTCTACTTGCCCATTTCCAAAACAGATTTGGGGTAGCTTATAACAAAAGCCCCTGGCCGGGTGCGGTGACTCACACCTGTAATCCCAGCACTTTAGGAGGCTGAGGTGGGCGGATCACGAGGTCAGGAGATCGAGGCCATCCTGGCTAACACGGTGAAACCTCATCTCTACTAAAAATACAAAACATTAGCTGGGCGTGGTGGCGGGCGCCTGTAGTCCCAGCTACTCGGAAGACTGAGGCAGGAGAATGGCTTGAACCCGGGAGGCGGAGCTTGCAGTGAGCCGAGATTGTGCCACTGCACTCAGCCTGGGTGACAGAGCAAGACTCAGTCTCAAAAAAAAAAAACAAATAAATAAATAAATAAAAGCCCCTAAACAATAGAATATAAAAAAGAATTCAAGGACAAGAATCAAATAAGGAAGGTGGACAATCATTGTCCCAGAAAATCCAAATGAAGAGCTTCTCTAACTGAGCTCAAAAACTTAGTTCTTTTTTTTTTTTTTTTTTTGAGATGGAGTCTCGCTCTGTCGCCCAGGCTGGAGTGCAGTGGCCGGATCTCAGCTCACTACAAGCTCCGCCTCCCGGGTTTACGCCATTCTCCTGCCTCAGCCTCCCGAGTAGCTGGGACTACAGGAGCCCACGACCTCGCCCAGCTAGTTTTTTCTTTTTTGTAGTTTTTAGTAGAAACGGGGTTTCAGCGCGTTAGCCAGTATGGTCTCGATCTCCTGACCTCATGATCCGCCTGTCTCGACCTCCCAAAGTGCTGGGATTACAGGTTTGAGCCACCGCGCCCGGCCAAAAACTTAGTTCTGAGCTTCCTGTCAACCAAAGCAAAAAGGGAACTTATTTTAAAAGCTAATATCATGCTAAGCATTGTGCCAGGCTCTGTGAAATTTACAAAAATAAGTAAGACATGGCTCCTGCTCTCAAAGAGTTTGAAAAATAATGAGGAAAAAAATCCACCAGTGAAAATAGTAATACAGGAATATTGGTACACTACAAGCATTGTTAATTACCACCTACAGAGAATCCATGGGGGTAATGAGGGGAGAAAGATTAATTCTAGTTTTGCAAAGGTTTGATGGGAGAAATGGTATTTGAAGTGGACCTTAGGTGGGGTGGGAATCTAACTGGGATTGTGGAGAGGCATTCTGGCATGAGCAAGCATAACAGCATATTTAAGAAAGAGTAAGTAATGTAGTTGGTCTGACATGATCTAGGGTGTGGCATGTGTATGTGTATGTGCGTATGTGCACACACACGTTCATTTGTGCACATTAGGGAGAACAGGAGATAAGATTGGTGAAAGGGTTTGAGGTGAGTTATGATAACCTCTGAATGTCATGCTGAGGAATTTGAACTTTATCTGGTAGGAAATGGGAAGTTACTGAGAGCGTTTCAGTAGGAAAGTGACATGATCATAGTTGTTCACCAAATAATGTATTTTTGGTCGTGATTCCCCCCCAGAGATCAAAATTGAAAGTGTGGTTCTGCTGTGAGCTAATATATTTCCGTCAGAAACTTATCCTTCTCCTGTGCCATTCTGTGTTCACTTGACAATTTTTCATTACATTGATTCTAAGTCAGTTATTCCCAGAGAAAAGACAGAAATTCATCATCTTTCCCTTTATGATTTCCTCCTCTGTCATCAAACACATCAGCAGGCATGAGTTTTATCATAATTCAATTCCCGCCTTCCACCCACCTTAATTACATGCATTTCCACTTGATAAAAATTCACTGGAGTAGTCAAGAAGATCAGGAAGTTAAACTTCTCTTGGCTTGGCAACTCTTTTGGGAGAGTTCCTATAGCAATACACAGGACAGGAACCCATGAACAAAAGATAGGTTTTGTGGCCTCGAAGACTCAGAATTTCTCCACTTGGCGGAACCATGGAGTTCAGCATTGGAGGAGGCTTTAGGAATCAGTGCCTTTGATGTAGTAATGAGAAGAAGCACTGATGATGGTTTTTTGCCCTCAACTAGCACCAAGAAATTTGCTTTCCCTTGCCCAAGATAATAACCTTGATATCAATCATTGCCAATAAAGAACAAGTGAGTCAAAAATTTGCTGGTCACTCAGGATCAGAATCCTAGTGACCTGGTAAAACTCAAATGTGCTCACGTTTCCTTAACCCACCACTGCTTAATGGAATGCACTATGTGAACAGCCAACTGATCAAGAGTTAGAGAAATGTCTCTAAAAGGCCTTCCCTGATTCCTCCCAGCTGAGTTAGATGCCCACCCCACCTCCTTTGTGCTCTCATATGATGTTTTGTGCATCTCTCTATTGCTATATGACCCACACACTGTTATCTAACATTTGGATACTTGTTATACACCATTTATTTTGCATATATTATTTCATTGTCTCTCTAATGACCCTATGAGATAGATATTTTTGTCATCCCTGTTTTAATGATGAGGAAAATGAAGCAAGGCATGGTTAAATGGCTTTTCTAAAGTCATGCATTTTTTGGAAAAATCATACAGCCAGTAAGTGCTGGAGGTAGAGTTTGATACCACATGGTCTGACGCCAAGCCTTGCCTTGAAGTTGTTTGCTACAATATTATCATTATTTGTTTCTGTGTCTATGACTCTCCACTTTCTCCTGACTCTGCTCCCAACACCGGGGCAGAAGAAGAGATTCCCTCCTGCGCATTGGTTTTTACCCCTTCTCAGATCCCCATTGCCCAGCATAGCACATAGCAAATGGCAGGCGCTCAACCAATGAAAGGAAGCTACACGGATGAAAACGTGAGAAAATCAAGTGGTAACTCTTCCTCCTGGGGCTCACTGGTTTGTATTGATTCTATATTTTAATTCTGGTTGAAAACTTATCACATCTTCAGAGAGGAAGCAGAGGAGTCCCTAGGCTGCATCTCTCCTAACTGGGAAATTCCCCCACGACATCTTCCCTATTGGTCAGGTGATCCAGATGTGACACATCTTCAAAACTATAATGCAAATAGAATTTAAAAAGAAACAGTTTTCAAAAGTACTTTTCACTAAGCTTTCCCCCCAATACATGTTATCCCCAGCCAGATTTGACACATACAATTTTATTTGTTAAAAAAAAAGGACCCATTTCTGGAGCCACGTGTCCAAGTCTTTGCATCAGTGAGGATGTCTCCTTGTCTCCAGCCACACTGTCCCACACTGCCCTCCCCATGGCCCAGCAGGGGCCCAATCCTGGGATCTGGCTTTTGGCAGGACCCTCACTCCTATGGGTGACTCCAAAAAAAATTCTGGCCAGTATTTCCTTCCTTTTTTCCCTGGAGGTTCTTTCCAAGTGGTACCCTAAACTGGGGGCCAGTGACCGGACATAATCCCAATGCATGTATCAGGCTGAGGCTCCAAGGAGACATCTAACCTCAGAGTGCAGATAGCTTCTTCCATGTGAGATACAGGAAATATAACAGCTGAAGGATGACCTGTTTTCCAAAGAAGTCCATGGTGAATGACGCTGAGCATCTCAGAAGTTCTGTCAAAACCAAGGGAGCTGGGGAGTGTCTTGACCCCCACCACATGTCCCCAAGATGCCAGGGGCTTTCCTGGTGGAGGGCAGTGGCCTTCAGTATACTGCTTCACTGTTTCTGTGTGGTGGCAGAAAACCCAACGTGGTAGTTTCAACGATGACAGCAGAATTCCTCTCAGGAAGAGGGAGGCAGGTCTTGAGGATGAAGTCCCCTGGGCACAGCAGGAGTACATGGAAAGGAAAGGAGGACAAAGAGAGGACCGAGTGTTCAATCCAGCAACAAACAGGAAGCTGGGAGCTGGGAGGAGATCAAATAAAGAAAAGGAGGTTGTCATCAACACAGCAATGGAAAAACTCTAAGAATTTTCCAGTAGTGAGAACACATGAAGTGCTTTATTTTGCTTTTTTTTTTTTTTTTGGAGACAGGGCTCACAACCACAGCTCACTATAACCTTGACCTCATGGGCTCAATGGATCCTCCCACCTGATCCTCCCTAGTAGCTCAAACTACGGGTGTGTGCCACCATACCGGGTTAATTTTTGTATTTTCTGTAGAGACAGGTTTTTGCCATGTTGCCCACACTGGTCTCCAACTCTTGGGCTCAGCCTCCAAAATCCTGGGATTACAAGAGTGAACCACCATGCTTAGCCAAGAAATGCTTTTAAGAATAATGTCTAATGTTTCCTTTTAAGTTTTTTTGCTGAACTGTGAGGTCATTGTCTCAAACCTTCAGGAAGCACTTGCTGCTCCAGAGCCTTTGGTCATGAGGATTCTGGGGATGAAAGCCACTGGGGTTGTGCCCAATGGAATGGCCTAGCACAGAAATGGTGTGGTAGACACAGAAGGCAAAGTGCAGAAAAGCTGTAGGATTCAGCAAAAACTGGCATTCAGATTGGAGATGTCTGTGGGAAACCTGAGTCACTCCAAGAATCACTGGGAGATATTGAGAAGAACACTGTGTTTCCCTCCATACGCTCGCTGGTGAGGGCTCCAGATGAAAAAATCTCTAAGACCAGTCCCAGCGGACTGACTGACTTGGGAGTATCCGTGTAGCTACATTTGAATTAAACATGCATGACATAATCATTAAAAATGCTATGGTCATATTTTTTCCTTTTAAATATAATCTTGGTAATTTTTCTGAGAATACAATAATTTTAAGCCTCTTTTAGAATTCCAAAATGCCTAAGGGAGGGTGGATAAGAAGTGAGTTTGTATCTTTTTTTCCCTATAAGAAGATTCAGTATTTTTTTTTTTTTAAGGAGAAATTATTGACTTAGGAGAATCTTGGTTTGCTTCTGATTGTCTGGAACAGGGAGTCACTATTAGTTATGACACATTGAGTGATTTACAGATCAGCTCAAATCAAATCTGATTCATTTCATGTCTTTACTTGTGTGTGCAATGGGGGAACAAAGGGTATAAAACACAGAGCTGAGAAACAGAACAGTCAAGGTTCATGCCCGGGAGAAATACTGACTTCACATAAGGGGGTCTTCTCGTGCTTAGCCCCCTCTGCCATGTGGGCTGTGCTTAGCTTAGGATGCTTGTCTCAATGCTTGAATATCTTCCTCTGCAGCCAACGCTCTCCATGTGTTTGGGTGGAGAGATGCATTAATGAAGAGAGGCAGGAAAATAAGGGGTTTGGAGAAGAAACCAAACACCTGAAAACAAGTCATCTTTTAGGGTTCAGATGCTCATGAAACTTTAAGCGTGAAGTGAAAAATGACATGATTTTCAAGGACTGGATTTTCTCTTCCCTCTAGGACCCCTGAGACACACACACACACACACACACACACGCACAGGATCATCCACTAGTGGACTCCTACTTGGCTATGTGAAGTCAATTGGTGACTGCTAGAATTCTGGACTAGCTGAGGCTGAGGCAGATACAAAACACAATAAGCATTTCAAAAAACATCTCACAATGTGATCATCAATGTATAATATGAGTGGGGGTTAGTTAAATAAAATGTGAAAGCCGTATTAATGACCCTTCTGGCTGTCCAACATAGCATTTCATTTTCCTTTCCAAGGAGGATAAGAGTAGGGCTGGTGAATAAATTATAGATGAAACCCCCATCATATGTTTATAAATACACTAACATTAGCATTTTACTTCCTCATAAATCTGCAGCAAATACTCAGGCACAAGATAGAAAGCCCTGTAAAACAATGATATATTCTCTGCTCTCAGGCATTGACTAGTGGCCCATTCACTCCCGGTGCTGTTCTTCAACCATGCTCCCTCCGCTCATGCCCCCCTCATTTAAAATCCATTTTAATTTAAAGATGCAGAAGGCAGTGCTCGTGGTACATTTACTCATCCTAGTTATACATCATGGAGCAAGGAAAAGAAAATTGTTTCATCTAGAGATACGGTTCAATGTGGTCACCACTGAACAGTGGAGTAATTACCATATCAGGCCCACTCAAAATGCACTCAGGGTGTTCTGTGACCTATCATTTGCTAATCTGCATAGTGAAGTATAGCTTCATAACTATAAATTGCTGACTTAATTAAAACCAGGACCTTTCTGTCATTTAATTACAGGGAGAAAGGTTATTGCTTAAATGCAATTTTCCAAATGTGATTTCTTAACAGTTATTAACTGCTTCACCATCATTTATTGTTTCAGATTTTTCAATTTGAAAATACTCCCCGTGACAGAAGTAATGACTTCATGAAAAACTCAATCTAGAGGGAGGCCAGCCAGCCCATTTTTTTCTCATAAGTGGAGCCAACAGGAAACTGGAAAATGTCACTGAAGGATCCTGGGATGGCTCTCACTTTCGGGGAGCAATTAAAACCCAGAAGCTTGTATCAAAGATGGGGAGAGGTTGTCTGCAGACATTTAAAATGTGGTCTGTCTTTCCTATCCTAGCTGTCAGGTGTGTTTGTCTTGAAAAATATGAGGGTGGCGGTGGTGGCCAATGGAGGGTCAGTCAGCTTCTAGGCTCTTAGGCACCCATTTGAATGTGTAGGTCCTCTTCCAAATATTTCTCCACCTAGAATTTCTTCTCCCACAGAAGACAGAACCGCTACAAGTTTGGACATGGCAGATAGCCACACAGTGAAGAGAATAGTCCACCTTTTCTTCCATTCCCTGTCTTGCTTTAATCCTTGAATAGTTGTGTCTTCTCTTTTTCTCCACGTTTTAATAGGTAGCCTGGAGGTTATGCAGGTAAATTAGAGTGACCAGTGAAGTGGGAGATCAGTCAAGAGAATTTAACATCCACCAAAGCACTTCTTTAATAACAGGGGATTTAGTTATTGTCTTAATTC
Source organism: Colobus angolensis palliatus (assembly GCF_000951035.1). Taxonomy (NCBI): domain Eukaryota; kingdom Metazoa; phylum Chordata; class Mammalia; order Primates; family Cercopithecidae; genus Colobus; species Colobus angolensis. The sequence goes on from NW_012114622.1 coordinate 5,592,014, forward strand.
CCATGTGCACGAAATGGAGACTTGTGCAACTGGTCAACTTAATGCTTTAATTCATGTTATAGCTCTATCTGCAGCAGAGAAGCCAGGAATTTCACTGTGATGGACAATCTAGTCTTTTCCTAGACCCTGACAGCTCTGTGCTAGAAAATTTACAAAAATGCACAAACGTGCTTCCTGTTTACAGGGACCTAAATATCGATTCCAGGCAGCAGCTGCCTTGCTTGCTGGTTAAGGAGAACACTCTTAGGCTCTGCTTTCACTTTAGGATATGGTTGAAGTTAAAATTGCTCAGATAAAGAAGTGAAAATCCACCCAATTTCTCTCCGTGTTAGCCATTTCTCTTGGTTTTATTCATTGTGGCAGATACACAAAAATGACTAATGGGGATTTCATAAAATCTGAGTCAGATTGTTAATAATCCCTTCTCTCCATCAGCAGCGTGCTTCAAAGTTTTCAAAGCATCTTCACACGCTTTAACCAATTTCAGTTCAATTAAGCAAATATTTCAGCAACACAAAGATTAGAAAGGCAGTGCTGCTTGCCCACATTCAATCAGGGGAAGTCATCTGGACCTTCGTCCAATTCTATATATGAGGTAGCAAGGAAGATGCTTTCAGGAAGGCTGCATTGTAGCCTCCCTCCACCTTTTTTTTTCCCGAGAAACAGAGACACACTCAAACTTGATCAAATTAAGTCAAAGTGAAGCTCAGCTCAGTATAAACATTTAGAGACCTCAGGAAACCAGGAAGGCTGAGATCCAGCGCTACTGTGTCTCAATAGACAACATGATCCCCCTTATCTCTACTTCTCGAAGGCTTTCTGCTCTTGTTTTTCTCTTTCTTGATCATTTCCCCATCTTTTTCATTTCATACAAGGCAGCAATCCTCACTTTTCAGTTTGACCATGCACCACTGCGATACTGTGAAATGTCTGCTTCACAGTAGATAGTGTCAGAATTGAATGGAATCAGAGAACATTCTCCTGGCCTGCTGGAAAATGTGCTGAAGAATTGGTTGCTGGTGGAGAGAAATCCCCACCCACTTGTTGGTGACCAGAGGTGACATGCTCTATGTTGAGTGGTTTTGGCTGTGTGAGAGCAGGAAAAAGACCTTGGGTTTTTCCTATATATGTCTTAGATTCACAATGGCCAACAGCCTTGTCTCAGTTCAAATTCCTGGAAGAGGTAACCTGGTTGTCTGAGTGCTTCACTCTTTAAAAACTAACAAATCATGGGTCACTGGCTAGCTGGGCGTTTGGACAGGGCAAGCAACAATTGACACATTTAAGATGGCAGATCAAAAATTATGATCTTTATTTGAGAGGCAAGGAAACTAAATCTTGCCAGGTTAAGCAGCCTGCAAAGGTTCACATGACGTTTATGCAGCTGGGTCACATCCACATTCTCTCCCTGTCAGTTCCTCTCCCGGGAGCTAGAAATATTGAAGTCATTTAAGTAGGAGATGATTATTAGATATATATGTACAACTATAGGTTTTTATATTTATGTTTCATTTTAGCCATGAACACTTTCCTTCCTAACAATTGACAAGAGTACAAATCTTCTAATTAAAGGAAAAATTGCATTGACCTAAAATAAGAGAATAAATTATTTCTTTTTGGTAGTTAATACAACTAAAGCTCTCATTTGTACCCTATCAGTTAATCTATTGACATTAATATCACTTAATCAGAAAGACGGCAGAGGAGAGTAACAATGACAAATACACAGTCAAGATTTTAATTTGGAAACCGAACACTACATCTTTTTACATACTAAATGCACAATACTGACAATTAATTTCATTCTTGCTGTGAGTGCTTTATATGGCAGCCTCATATTGGGTCTAAAAATCTGGCTCTATCATGAACGGGATCCACGGGATAGGATGGTGCCATAGATAACTTGTTATGCTTCTGGAAAGAGGAAATGATTTACATTCCCTTCACACTATCACCACCACCACCACCACCAGAAATGAGATGGTTTTGTAGAAACATTACCATATACTTTGTAAAATGATTGGTTGCTGTAAAACATTGTCCAGGGTGGAATATGCAATTTGCAAAAAGGCTAGGGGAAGACCATTTCTGGATGTGTGTGTGGTTGATTTTTGTGTTAGTGGACACCCCAGTTTGGTCCACCACATTGAGGCCTGATAGCAATGACCACAAACACAGCAAGCCACAAACCAAGCCTTGCTCAATCCTGCAATTTAAAGAGATTGCTCATTCAAACTCACCGTAGTTAGACAACTACACCGATTCGAGACCAATTTCTTTCCCCTCAACATGTCAGTGTGGTTTTGTTTTTGTTTGTTTGTTTGTAACAACTTTTATTACTCACATACCATAAAATTCACTCATTTAAAGTGCACAATTCAATGGCTTTTAGCATATTCACAGAGTTATACAACCTTCACCACAGTCAATTTTAGAACATTTTCATGAACCACGAAAAGCCCCTGTATCCCTTAGCAGCAACTTCCCAGCTCTCCTAATACTAGGTAATCATTCCTCTACTTTCTGTCTCTAATTATTTGCCTATTCTGGACATTTCATACAAATGGAATCATAATATGTGGCCTTTGGCACTGGTTTCTTTCACGTAGCAGAATGTTTTCAAGACTCATCTGATTCATGTTGTAGCATGAATCAGAACTTCATTTTTTAAAATGACCGGATAATATTCCACTGTACGAACATGCAGTTTTATATATCCATTCACCAGCTGATGGACATTTGGGTAATTTCTACTGTTTTGGCTATCCTAAATAATGCTGCTGTGAATATTCACGTACAAGATTTTATATGACCATATGTTTTCAATTCCCAGGAGTGGAATTGCTGGGTCTTGTGGTATCTTGGTCAGCTTGGGTTGATATCACAAAATACCATAAATGGGGTGGCTTATCAACATCAGAAATTTATTTCTCACAATTCTGGAGGCTGGAAGTCAGAAATCACACTGACGTGGTCAGGTAATGGTGAGGGTTCTTTTTCAGGTTGCAAAAGGTCCACTTCTCATTGTATCCTCATATGGTAGAGAGCAGACAGAGACAGAGAGAAAGCAAGCTCTCTTTCCTCTTTGCCTTTTTTTTTTCTTTTTGAGATGGAGTCTCGCTCTGTCGCCCAGGCTAGAGTGCAGTGGCCGGATCTCAGCTCACTGCAAGCTCCGCCTCCCGGGTTCACGCCATTCTCCTGCCTCAGCCTCCCGAGTAGCTGGGACTACAGGCGCCTGCCACCTCACCCGGCTAGTTTTTTGTATATTTTAGTAGAGACGGGGTTTCACCGTGTTAGCCAGGATGGTCTCGATCTCCTGACCTCGTGATCCGCCCGTCTCGGCCCCCCAAAGTGCTGGGATTACAGGCTTGAGCCACCGCGCCCAGCCGTTTCATTTATTTTTCTAAGGGCACTAATCCCATTCATGAGGGCTCCACTCTTACGACCTAATTACCTCCTCAAGGCCCCACCTCCTAATGCCATCACATCAGTGTTTAGAATTTCATCAGATGAATTTTGGAAAGCAGACACAAAAATTTAGTTCACAGCATTTGGTAACTCTTATGTTATTCTTTTGAGGAGCTTCCAGACTATTTTCCAAAGTGGTTGCACCATTTTATCTCCCACCAGCAATTCAGTATCTTTTAATAAGTGGATTTTAGAGGTTCCAGCAGCAGCTCTGTTTATCCCCTGGCCTTTTTACACTCTGGGAAGCTCATAAAATAAACCTTTGTGGGTGCTAAGTAAGACAGGTACCCAGAATCCCTCCACTTACCAAGAGCTTTCAGAAGGAACCTTAAAGAGTGCTTAGTCCAATGTTTTTCAAAGTGTATTCCCAGGAACACTGATTTCATGGAATGTTACTAACAAAAGAACATCTCTTCTTTTTTTTTAGAAAAAAGGTAGTTCTTTGCTCAGATGTGTTTGGGAATCACTGGGTTAAACCAATTTAAACAGACTCTTTTCTTCAGGATTTTTCAGAGCTATTAATATGTTAATGTATATAATAAATTTCCAAAAGGCAAATCAAGAATTTCTAAGCAATATTTGACCATAGGATGAAAGCTTTTCCCCATCTGGGAGCAACTTTCAGAAATTATAATCCTGAGAAGATGAGAAGACACTGAAATGTTGATCTGGTCCAATTACTTCCTGTGACACCTGCCCTCTCTCAGGAGTTCCTAATGATCATAATCTTCTTTGCTACCATTTACCAAGGGTCTGTTATGTGTTAGGTGCTTCACATGCGTTAATTTGAATGATCCTTTCCAAAATTACCTCAAAAAAGTTAAGAAAAAATCCTTTCAAAAAAATGGGAATGATGTTAGTCCCCTCTCATAGATGACTAAACTGAGGCTCAGAGAAGTTGAGCAACTTTCCTCCGAGGTCGCACAACTAAACGGTAACAGCACCTGGACTTGAATCCAGGTCTGGCTCTCTTCAAAGCCTCCATTTTGACCACTACGCTGCATCCTGGGAACTGCGCTTCACATTTTTCTGCTGGATTTGATACCCACTTAAAGTAAGGAATAGCAGGGGCAAGACAGAGGCCAAACTAGAAATTTAAATATAAAGGTCAGTCAATAATTGAACGATTCTCAAGAGATAGCCTAGGTATTGGCAAGACTGTTACCTCCTTAGACTCATACACAGCTTCTTACACACACACTCTCACACACACATATACACACACTCACACACACTCATACACATACACACTCACATGCACTCACACACACTCACACACTCACACACACTCACATACACACTCTCACTTGGACTAATTACTTGTCTTTTCCAAATGGCTGTTTAATCCATTAGTGTAGTTTTTTTTTCAACTGGAGCAAAAACTAAGTACTGGGATATTTGGAGAAAGTAGAGACTAGAAAATGCAACCATGTCCAATTCAACTGCAAAATTACTTCCTCACAGAGCAAAATGGCTGGCTCTGACACCCAAGTTGTTCAGTGGGACATAATGGGCAGAGTGAAAGAGGCATCAAAGGGCTGTGGCCTCCGAGGACAGTCACTAATTCCTCTGGATTGTAGTTGTCTCATGTGTGTAACCCTTAAAAATCCAAGTCACCATGTGGCCCAGTATCTGCAAAGAAATACAAATTCAACATCTAAAAAAGTAAAACCAATGTACATATTGTCCACAGTATCTTAAGAGTGAAGATGAGAAGGTACATTAAAAAAACATAATAAGGCTGGACGTAGTGGCTCATGCCTGTAATCCCAGCACTTTGAGAGGCAGAGGCAGGAGGATCTCTTGAAGCCAGGAGTTTAAGGCTATAGTGAGCTATGATTGTTCCACTGCACTCCAACCAGGGAGACAGAGCGAGACCCTGTCTCAAAAAATAAAATAAAATAAAATAAAATAAAATAATAAATAAATAAATAAACAGAACAAAACATCTGGAAATGATTTTTTCCATAACTCCTCCTCTTTCTTTCTACCTCTCACATGTACAGGAGAGCCCTCAAAGGTCTTTCCTTCCCTCACTCTAAGGACCCCAAAAGACTCTGTCTAGAACTCATGGCTTAAAGAGGCTCTTTCTTCTTCATCCTTCTCTTTTCCTTGTCTATCCTGTACTTCCCTGTCTTTCCCAATTTAAATCTTGCTTCCTTGCTGGCCTCTCTATTCCCCTCTACTCACTTTTACCTCCAATGGCACAGTGAAAGCTGAGGCATGTAGGTGATCAGGAGTGTACAAGTGTGTCTGTGTCTGTGAGGGGTGGGGGTGGGTAGGAGGTGGTGGGGGTGGACTGTGAGAAGATCACAGATACTATATAATCAGGCTGCTTCTGGTCACTGCTAACATTGTGATGTGTGTGCACACAAATTCAATTCTAAACAAATATCTTGAAAAAGTAATACACACTTAAGGCTCCCATATGACTACCAAAGGGGAGAACTACATAGCATGACCTCCAGCCAGTGTCGTAGAGCCAACTCAGCCTGACAGCTGCTCCCATTTCTGGCTTCTTGGCCTCCTTACAAATCTGTGAGTTCTTTTTTTTTTTTTTTTTTTTTTTTGAGACAGAGTCTTGCTCTATCACCCAGG
>NW_012114622.1:5598150-5611568 GCF_000951035.1 Colobus angolensis palliatus
TTTAGACAGGGTCTCACTCTCATCACCTAGGCTGGAGTACAGTGGCACAGTCAAGGCTCACTGTAGCCTTGATTTCCTGAGCTCAGGTGATTCTCCCACCTCAGCCTCCCAAGCAGTTGTGACTACAGGTGCAAGCCACCAAACTCGGCTAATTTTTGTATTTTTTTTGTAGAAACAGGGTTTCTCCATATTGCCCGAGGCTAGTCTCAAACTCCTGGGTTCAAGCAATCTTCCTGCCTCCACCTTCCAAAGTGCTGGGATTACAGGTGTGAGCCACTGTGCCAAGCCTATGAATTGTTGTATATGAAGGTCTTGAATCTTATCATATGTGTGAAATAATGACATTGGACTAAACACTCTCTTCCATCTGAGAAGCCAATGATTCCATGAGATCTGTGTTCTCCAAGTGTAAGTTCTTTGGAAGGGGAAATCCATACCCCGAAAGAGCTGAACTATGGAAACCTTGTCTTTTCTGTCTCACCAGATCTAAATCTTACGCCTCGGGTAGTGTTATATGTAGGGTGAAGAGGTACCACTCAGATCTGTGAGCTCTGCTCTTAGACTTCACCTAATTCTTCCTTTCGGGAAGAAGATAATATCATTTTTAGCTGCCCAACATTGCCCCTGTCTCACCTCTTCTAGAAACAGATCTTGCTCCTTTTGTGCCAGTCACAACCCCCGACTGTCTGGTCACATTGGCTGACCAAAGAAGGTGGCGAAATGACCCAAGGCTCATCAGGGTGTATCCTTGGGGATTTTTCCAAATATAAGTTGGGGAGAAAGAGCTTTTTTGCATCTTTGGTAGGAAGCTGTAAGTATGTAAGCCTATCACTTGGAGGATCTGGTTTAGGGAAATGAAGACAACAGGCAGGGAGATGCAGAAAGGAAATGGGAGAGCACCCAACTGGTGACACAGCTCCTGGATCCCAGCTTCTCCAAGCTCAGCTCCACTCTATGCTTTCTGCAGTTTGAGTCTGTGAATCAATGAGGCCCCCTTTTTTGCTTATGTCAATTTCATTTCAGTTTGGGTCACTTATATCCAAAGAGCCTTGCTACTCAGTGTTGGGATGAGGAGTTGGCAGTTAGTATCTGCAAAGGGCTTGAAGATTCCAGGGACGTGCTATGCCCTCTTCTATCTGCTTGCAAAATGTAACAGGATGCTAACTCTTCGTTCTTTTGTCCTGGCCTTTTCTGGATGCTTAAATAAAATATCAAATAATCTTGCTATCTTCCATCTCTTCTCTGTCCAGTTTGTGGAAAGCAACCTCTGCCTGCTTGTACTAGGAGCAGCTCTTCTAGATGTCATTCACTGGTGCTCCCCAATCAGAGAGACCTTCGTCTACAAGTTAAAGGACATTTGCAACTGCCACAAAATGCAAATTCAGGCTGCTTCCCTTCACTTTCTGGTAGTATTAATATTTGCATTTCTTAGATTTCCACATTAGCCACAAAATGGTCTACCAGTTTAAAGAAGGTAGAAACTGCAAAATGACTTTTTAAGACCAGGTGATCCGACAGTTCTTATGCATGCTTGCAGTCCTTGAAGCATATCCATATAGTATTAATATTGTTTTTAATTATTTGTGCCCAAGGAGGTTTTGTTTTGTTTTGTTAGTTTTTAATTAAAACAAGGTGTTAAATTCTCTGCTTTCTAGGGAGAACTGCAGTGCCCGAACACCCACCCTTCCCTTTCTCTTGGACCTCAGTGTTATTAGATAAGGTTTGGGAAAGTTTTGTCAGCACTTTTTATCATGACACTGGCACAGGAGAGAAAATGAATTCAAGCTCTTCCAGGGTTCCAGTGTTAAACTTGGAAGGTTCTCAGGGCCACGCTCAGCATTACTGTAGGATATTACTTGGGTGAGTGCACACCCTCCCCACAAACTGAAGTTCTACTGCATGCCTGCACTCATCTCCTACCACTCTTATTGGGTTGCATTTCAGCCTTACTGGCCTGCTTTCCTTCCTTGAACTTGCTAAACCCGTTTCTGATTAGGATCTTTCCACCGTTTCCTTTGCCCAGAATGTTCTTTCTCCCCTGGTTCCTTCATGATACTGAGGTCTTCAGCATAAGCGTCATCTCCTCAAAGAAACCTTCTTGTATCACCCTGTTCCAGGCCTTCATTGTTGCCACACAAAAACAGTGGCTTAAAACATTAATAATTATTTATTTGGCTCTGGAGTCTGAAAAAGTGAGATCTCAGCTTAGGAGTTCTTACTCCGGGTCTTTCATGTGGTTGCTGTCCAATGAGCATCTTGAAGTTTTTTCCACCATATATCTGGGCTGGGAAAATTCAAACTTTTAGGTGCTGGCACTGCTAGCTGCTCAGGTCTCTCTCTCTCTCTCTCTCTCTCTCTCTCTCTCTCTCTCTCTCATTCCTCTGAGTCATCTGTCCACACAGTGGCCTCACGATAGCTGGACTTCTTACATTCAGCTGAAGGCACCTAGAGTGAATGTCCCAAGAAAAATCAGCAGAAGCTGCATGCCCTTTTCAAACTGAGAGCCACTTCCTTTGTGTCCTATTCTTCCAGGTAGGTACAGAGGCCCCTCACGTGCAAGGGGAAGAGACACAGACTCTACCTACTAATGGAAGAGTATCGAAATACCTGAAGAGTTGCCTTAAGACCACCACACACCACATACTTTATAGAACAGACTCCCCAGCAGCATATCAGTTCACTTTGTTATAATTCTTTGCATAGCCCATAGTGCTATATGTAGTATTTTCTTATTTGTTTCTTTTCCCAAAAGAATACAAATTGTGAAAATAGGGGCCTTATGTGTCTTATTCACCACTGTATCCTGGTGTTTAGTGGAGCAGTGCCTGGTACTTAGTAGACAATAAGTATCTATCAAATATTAATGAATGAAGGATAAATGGCAAGGGCTATTCTGAAGAGACATCTCACTGAGATTGTTATTGGGGGCTCCATTTTGGATGACGATGGACCCTCCTCACCTTCCTTTTCCTACTTCCTTCTTTTACCTCCCTTCCTTCTCTCCCACAAAATAATTTCTAATCACTAGTGTCAGTATTTCAAACCTGGAGTCCTTAGTATAATTGTGATGCACTGGATTCAGCTTTTACCGCCTTGTTTTTGAGAACAAACCTACCGAAGCATGCCGCTCTCATCATTTGGATATGTCAAGGATACTTACACAAGCCTGCACCTTGCTTATTTTACAAATCACAGATTGGCTTGAATCTGTCTTTTGTTTCTTAGGATTTTTTGGTTTGTTTTGCTTTGTTTTTTTGCTTTCCTTCCAGCCAGATAAGCTGAGATCTGGTCTGTTTCCACTGAGGGGTAGCCATCAGTCTACCCTTCTCAACATTTCCGTTCCTGAGATTTAGCTACCGACTTCACAAGCTGTAACATTCTAACTACGTGTCATCGCCACCATTGTCTCTTGTCACAATCCTAATTCTATGTTCCGATAATAAAACTTCATTAGTGTCTGCACCTCCTTTCCCGTACCTTTGAAACACTGTCTTCTGCTGAAACGATTAGCGGCGCGCTGCGTCAGATCATTCGACTGTCTGACAGCCATTGTGAGTGAGCTAAATTGTGAGAAAATGAAAACTTCTGACAATTTCCATTATCATCAAGTGGAGATCTTTACTTGTACAAATATTAAAGGTTATTTAAAGATGTAAACGGACTTCATTTCATTAGTGGTATCCATCAGGTAATAATTTAAAACAACTACCCAGCCTCATTCGAATAAATTACCAACTCATTTTCTGCAAGAAAAATGTCATTTCTCTAGGCTGTATTTTTAACTGCTTGCGATGGTAGAAGACGAAAAAAAAAAACCTATGAATATTTCAGAGCAGAAAATGTTCAAGTTCTCATATTGTTTAACATAAACCAGACAAAGGGCTATTGTTCTGAGAACCTGACTGAGAGTTGCCCAACCAGAGGAGACAGTGAAAGATGAATGACATCAAAATGGGCCTTAAAAAAAGGAATAGTAGCAATGGTGATTAAATCCTCCTGAATTCCAGTTCTAGAAATTTACTAGAAAAAAATCAGGATGTGTGGAAATACTTATCTACAAGGATGTTCATCCCAGTATTATTTATAATGGCAAAAAAGAAGGTAGGAAATGAAAAAAACATATGTATACAAGACTAAGGGATTGCAGGTGTTCGATACCAGCCTAGTCAACATGGTGAAACCCCATCTCTACTAAAAAACAAAGAGAAGAATACAAAAATTAGCCAGGTGTGGTGGCGGGCGCCTATAGTCCCAGTTACCAGAGAGGCTGAGGCATGAGAATTGCTTGAAACTAGGAGGTGGAGGTTGCAGTGAGCCCAGATGGTGACTCTGCACTCCAGCCTGGGTGACAGAGTGAAACTCCATCTCAAAAAAGAAAAGACTAAGGGATTGGACAATATATTAGACTACAGCCATATGATGGTCTGGAGTAAAGATGATTAATAAGTGTATTGTGGAATAATTCCTTATAAATAATATATAATAAATAGGGCACAGGGGATCATGCCTGTAATCTGAGCACTACAGGAGGCCAAGGCAGAAGGGTTGCTGGAGGCCAGGAGTTCAAGACCCACCTAGGCAACATAGTGAGACAGTCTCCATAAAGAAATTTTTTAAAAATTAGCTGGGCATGGTGGTGCACACCTGTAGTCCCAGTTACTCAGGAGGCTGAGGCAGGACGATTTTTTGAGCAGAAGAATTCTAAGATGCCTTGAGCTGTGATGGTGCCATTGTACTCCAGCCTGGATGACAGAGTGAGACTGACACAAGAAACAAAACAAAACAAACAACAACAAAATAATACATATACTATGGTATCATTTATAAAAAGATAAACATCTATATTTGCATTGACATGGATGCAGCGAGGGGAACATCACACACCGGGGCCTGTGGGAGGGTGGGGGGTTAGGGGAGGGATAGCATTAGGAGAAATACCTAATGTAGATAATGGGCTGATGGGTGCAGCAAAACACTATGGCACACGTATACCTATGTAACAAACCCTCACGTTCTGCACATGTATCCCAGAACTCAAAGTATAATAATAATAATAAAAATCTTAGTGTAATATTGGACAACAGCAAGAAAAAGAAAAGGACTAAGAAGAAATAGATCAAAATGATTACTTGGTAGTGATTACAAAATGATTACCAGTGATCACTGGTAAGTTTTTAATTTTCAATTTTTTAATTTTCATGGGTACATAGTGGATATATCTATTTTTGGGGTACATGAGATGCTTTAATACAGGCATACAATGTGAAATAATCACATCATGGAGAATGGGGCATCCATGCCCTCAAGCATTTATCCTGTGTGTTACAAACAATCCAGTTACATTCTTAGTTATATTGGTGATTTTTATTCTTGTGCTTTTATAATGAGAAATATACCAACAATCCAATAACCATTTGCAACTTGATGTTAGGGCAAGTTATCCTTGCTTAGCTGGGTCAGCTCCTCTTTCCTTCTAGTGCAATGGAGAATACTCCTGGGACACCCAGTGCATTAATGCTCATACTGTGGGTGTTGGCAAAAGAGACATGGAGAGAGTTGGTCTAATGTTACACAGGAAGATGTTTATGCTTTTAGGATTTGGCACCTTGAGGTCAGTCCTTTCTGTTATGACCTTCAATATTACACCAGTAAAATACTGTCTGATTTGCAAATTAAAGTATTTCTTACAAAACCCTCAGGGATGAATTAGTAAGTGCATCACAACCCTCCTCTACCTCCTTAAGCTTCACCCTCCTGTAGAAAATAATGTCTTATGAAAGATGGTAGTTTTCTCCCTTTTAGGAAGTCAGGGCTAGTAAGGCATTCCAACGGTTAGGGATTTCAGCAATTTCTATCTTGTTGCTTTGCTCAACATATTGATTCCTCTTCACAGTCCAAGCTCCAGCCATCATAAAACATTCCAGCCAGCAGGAAAGCAAAGAGGAAATGGGGGCGTGCCCCAAGGTCATGGGGCAACACTTCCATTACACCCATTGTCCAGAAGCTGGTCACGTGGCCACTGCAAGGGAGCATTCTGGAAGGCTGGGAAATGTAGTCCTTATTCTATATGGCTCAGCTAAAAGTTGGCAGTTTCAATTTTTAAGGAAAAAAGAGAAAATGCCCTGGAGAGCATGCAGCAGCCTCTGCCACAATCATACATGTGGGCATCACAGGGAGACATGAGTCAGAGAAGACAAACCAAGTGTAACAATTTGAATCTCTTTTGCATCCACTCAACCTAGAAAGCATTTCTCACATTTATTTGAAAACACTCTGCATACTACAGAATTCTGAGATGTGGCCTCTGGGGAAGAAATAAAACAGCTGCAACAAATAAAGCAGATGGGAATTAAGAATGCTGGAGGAGCTCCAAAATACAATCCCATTGTCCACTAAGTGCCCACCCTACAAAGAATGTGTGCTCCAAAATAGAAACTTTATGAAACTTTGAAGCATTTGATTAATGTAAGCCTTCATGAATAATGCAAGGCTGTGTGCCAGGGTTTCATGTGAAGCTGAAAGAGGAGAAAGATTAGCATGCGCATCTTGGCTTTAAAAAAATTAAGAAAAATTCACAAAGGGAACTCAAGCATTTGGGGGCAAGAGGTGTTACTACTCAAACGGCTTCTGCAGACATGCTCCCTGCGGTGGTGGAGGGTGGGGGGTGCTCAGCAACCACTGGCTGGCTCGCCAGGGAGATTCCCTGCCAGAAGGTAGGTACAGTTCACCCTCCTAAGGGCCCCCCAGGTCCAGTCCTGTATGCAGTTGGGTAGGACGGTCAAGGCCAGTCATGCATGTGGCTGCAGGCAGGCCCCAAAGATTCCTCTTTCCCCTGAAAATATCTTTCCCACCTACAGGTTTCTGGAACTAGATCTTCCTCCCTCAGATATTCTTTATGTAAATGAATTGTCTTCTGTTGAAATGCAAAGATCTTTCGGAAGGACTGTACACAGATATCACTTCAAAATACGACTCTTTCTATTCTGCCTCTAAAATGTATTTTACACATTTTATTAGGAAATATTTAAGGCTCACAAAAGGTATAAAGAATTTTTCATGATCATAAGTTAAAAGTGAAAAAGAATATGTATAGTTTAGGAACTATCTGAGTACACATTACCCAGTTTAATATATAAAATACTATCAGCGGAGTTGAGGCCCCTTTGACTTCTTACCCGGTCACATTTCCTTTCCTGCCCCTAGAAGTAGCTGCTATCTTGAATGTAATGTGCATGATTCCCAAGCATGGGATGTTGCAAGAATGTATGATCTGGCCACTCACCCACATACATCCTGTCCTTCTACTGGTTCAGGCCATTATCATTTTTCATCAAAGCCATGCATTCAGCATACATCAACCACTACCCTGGGCCAGGCACCATGACCACTGTCTCCTACTCAGTATCCTTGCCTCCAGTGTTTCTCTCCATCCAATTTACTTCCCACATTGCAGACACAATATTATATCTCTGCTCAAGAACTTCATATGGCTCCCTACTGCCTATATGTTAAAGTCCAAGCTCTTTAACATGGCATCCAATTGTATGTGAACACATTACCAGGGCCACTCCCAGAGCCTTGGAAGGGTTAGGGTAAGGATTAAGGTGGGGTTAGGGTTACCACTAATTTCACAGTAAACGGGCTTCTGTACACATTTGCGTGGCTGCAATAATACATTCCTGTGGTGCGACTTCTCATTTTAGGAAGAAATTCAACAGACTTGTTCAAATCACAGCTCTGCTTTTTGCCAGACCTTGAGCAAATTGCTTTGTGCATTAGTCTGTTCCTACACTGCTATAAAGATATTATCTGAGGCTGGGTCATTTATCAAGGAAAGAAGTTTAATTGACTCACAGTTCCACATGGCTGGGGAGGCCTCAGGAAACTTACAATCATGGTAGAAGGTGAAGGTGGAAGCAGGCACCTTCTTCTAACACAGCAGGAGAGAGACAGCATGAGGTGGGGAGCTGCCGAACACTTTTAAACCATTAGATCTCATGAGAACTCACTCTCTATCATAAGAACAGCATGGGGGAAACTGCCCCCATGATCCAATCACCTCCCACCAGATCCCTCTCATGGCAGGTGGGGATTACAATTCGAGATGAGATTTGGGTGGGGACACAGAGCTAAATCATGTATCAATATCACTTTGCTTCTTTGAGTTTTCATTTCCTAATGGAGATAAGAACATCTATGAAAGAGACTGTTAGCTAATCATCGAAATCCCTTTTATCCTTCTTCTATAGGTCTAAGATTATAGCTAAGACATGGCTACCCAGGTAGGAACCATATTTCTCAACTTCTTGCTAAGCCTGGGATTTGATTCTACCTTACTGAAAGCTAATAGGTTAGCTTCTGACTGTTTCAGTGGTGCTAATGGAAGACAAAAGACCCTTAGGTCAGAGACAAAGGAGTTTAGTACTCATGACACATCAAGCAGCAGGAGCATCAGCATATTTACATTGGTTCTTCTTGCTCTGGGTCTCATGGGGGATAATATGATGGCACCAGATGGATGTTATGCATACAGTGGGTTTACGTTGCAACTGAGGAGCACCAATCTTAGGGAATTCATCACTTTTATAGTAAGCAATAAGCAAGCCTATTCATTGTCCCTGGTGGTGTCATAGGGAAGGATGAGTAGATGTAATTTCATTTCCTAAGGTAACTGTCTGCATAAACAACCCTAATAAACAGCCTGAATAAAAGAGCAGTGAGGTCCTTGAAGTTCTGGCATATTCAGCAAGATGTGTAGGAATGCAAGAGGTCCAAGGAGGACTCTCTCCCAACAGCTCTTTTGAAACTAGATATGGCCATGTCACTTAGACCTCTGCATTACAATATGAGGGGCAAGATATGTGTCCCTTGTGGGATGACACCTTAAAACCAGGCTATGCCTCATTTAATTCCTCTTTCCCCCTCCTGTTTGCTGGTTAATGGCAATGACAAGAGAGATTTTGGAAGATAAGTGTTGAAAAAGCTGCCCTCAGCCTGCGTCTGGAATGACTGTGCACAGAAGAGTTGCCCATCAACTTAGAACACTCACTTTAAATTGTCACATGCACGAGACATACACTTTTTATTCTGCAAGCTGTCCAGAGATGTCATGTGTTACAGTGACTCAGTCTACCCTTCACTAATAAAACATCTCATGCAGAAGGATCGCAAGAATTAAATGAAATTCCAGTGGCTAAAGTTTGTGCAGAGCTAACTCTGGGCCAGGTTCTTGCTAAAAGCTTGACTGTGTTATTTCATCAAATAATTACAATAATCTTTCAAGGTAGGTGTCATCATCTCCATTTCATAATTGGAGATCAAAGACAACAAAAAAATATTCTTAAGGTTCAAGGATGAAAAAGTAGCAGGACTGGGACCAAATTCAGGGCTGATTAATGCCAAGCCCATGATTGTCTTCAGTGTGCCACATGTTTTTCAAGGTTTTGATTTTAGGTTCCAGGTTCTCTCTCTCTTTCTCTCTCTCTCTTCTCTCTCTCTCTCTTTAGCCATCCCATCTACCGTTGATCTTCCCTCTTCTTTTTCTCTCTCCTTGCTCCATTTCTTAGTATTGAATTATATTTTCATGCCAGATAGCATACTGGAATGCAAAAAATAACTCCAGTCAGGAGATCTGATTTTTGGTTTCAACTTCTGCAAATCCTAGCTGTGAGTATTTGGTCAATCATTTAATCGCTCTGAGGCTGAGTTTTCTGGTCAGAGTAAAATAAATAGATCAGTAATAGTTGTCTTACCTATCTTACATGATAACCAGAAGGTTCAATTAAAATACATTGCATCAAAAGTCTTTACAAATTGAAAAACATTCTAGAAATGGCAGGTGCTACTCTTTACCCCCATCCCATATGCCAGTAGTTCACAAAGTATAGTCCCTGGACAGCAGCATCAGCATCACTGGGAGCTTGTTAGAAGTGCAGATTGTTAGGCCCCACCCAAACCTGCTGAATTATGAAATCTGGGGATGGGGTCCAGGAAACTGTGTTTGTCAAGTTCTGCAGGTGATTCTGATGCACACTGAAGTTTGAGAACCACTGTCACACATGCCTGGACATGTGTTCACAGGCACACACACTCACATTCAGGTAAAATCAAGTTAAAATAAATATGAAATAAAAAAGAAGTCATATAAGAGTTGCCTGTGGATGGTGTTTGGGAGAAGGAGGTAGTGAGCAGTGCTAAGAAGAGGCTTAGGAGGAAGGAGTGAGATGATGGCAAGGGTAAGTGTCAGGCCTCTTTGTTCAGTGGAATTTCTCTCCTCTTCCCCCAGAGCTAATGCTGTGAGCCCCACTATAGCAACTAGAGGAGGAGCAGGAAATGTGGGTCTTAAGGAAATAACTCATTATGTATTAGGTTTCTTTCCATTGTAAATAAGAAAAACCCATCACAAACAGTTTTGGTCGAAAATGCACACTTAATGGCTTACAAAAATTTAAAAGTCCAGAGGTAGATTGGCTTCCTGCATAAAAGCTAGATTCTGAGTCTCAAACGTTGTCATTGGAATCTATTTCTCTCATTGTATTGGCTCTAATTTTCCCTGTTATTTTCATCACTCTTGGGGTCTTCTCTTGCAGTGGTAAAAATAGCCAAAAGCCTTCTAAGGCCCATGTTTGATCATGTTTAGCCACTCCCATGTAAGAAGGAGTGTCTGTTTCCCCATGGTTCCAACAGAAATCCTAGGCTGACTCTCTTTGGTCCTGCTTGGGGCACTGGACCAATTAACATAACTCTGATTGACCAGACCTAGGTCATTCCCAATCCTGGAATCTGGCAAGGCCACATGAACTGGGTCCTGAATTACCTGATGGAGCAGAGATACCTTGAACTGCTCACTTTAGGACTGCCTAGTGAGAGATACATAAAATTTCTCTTTTATTAAAGCCAGTGTGTTTCTGGGTTTCTTTGTTCTAGCAGCTTAGCCCTCATGCTAACATACCCTGTACCAAGGAAGCAGCATGGGAAAATGGGCTGGTTATTTAGAGCTCTGGGATCTCATTGGTTCTACAATTTGCTGTGATGTGACCAGTTTCTTCTTGTGTAAAATAAGCCACGTGGATTGAATCTGGGACGCAGGAAAATGGAATTCATCTTGAGCAGAATGGGGAAAATAATCGTATTTACAGTCACTCCTCTGTATCTGTGGGTTCTGCATCTGTGGATGCAACCAATCACACATCAAAAATATTCATGAGAAAAACAATTAAAATTAGCAATACTACTATAACAATGATAAGAACCAATATAGTATTACATCTATTTACATAGCATTTATGTTGCATTAGGTATTATAAGTCATGAGACTTACATAGAGATGATTTAAAGTATATAGGAAGATGCACATAGGTGATATGCAAATACTACATCACTTTCTCTAAGGGACTTGAGCATCTGTGGATTTGGGTATCTGTAGGGGTCCTGGAGCCAATCTCTCACGGATACAGAGAGAAGATTGTACTTCATAGGGTTGTGAGAATTAGAGGAGCTAATGCGTAGGGCCTGAGACACAATAGATGCCCTATAAGTATGAACTATAATCATTATTATTAAGGTCTGCCCTGACTGACTGCAGGAGGCTGCCCGGAGTGCAGAGCTGACAAGCCTATGAATCCCAACCATGACCACATCAGAGCTCACTGGAAATGAGCACCATTGTCACCCAGCAGTGTTCTCCATGGACACAGGACGGGGAGTTCCTTGTAATGGAGGAGGCCCCTTCCCTTCCAACTTTAGAGAATGGTATCTATTTGTACTAAGCCAGCATAGAAGTGTCCTCTCTTTTCTCCTTTACCCTACACCACCCACACCACCAGCGGCTTCAAGTAAAACACAAACACAGGAGTCTCCGACAGCCTTTCACTCCCTGGCAGGCCTTTTCTCCACCCACTTTCTCATTTTCTGAGCCTAATCCTTGCATCCAGAGACTGCAGACTTAGGAGAGATGCCTAGACTTCTCAAGCTTCTCTTTTTAAATTGTTTTTACTTCCCTCTCGTTCTGACTCAAATCTCTTCTCAGGGACTGGAAATTGCTGTGTTAAATGACATTGTCAGCCTGGTCTTTGAAAGATGCGTTTCAAGGACGGTGACCTCCCCACAGGTCCAATCCCATTTGGCATGATTCTGCCTCTGCTGGCTCCATTAGCCTATGAAGTTCTGGGTCCAAAGAGGAGCCTTCATGGGGGTTCTGGTCTGTTGGGAACCCAATCACTAACACAATTTGGAAAATAACCCAAGTCAGAGAATCCAAATCTGAATTCCCATCCCCAATCTCTAGCTGTATGCAGGTAAATTTCTTATTTTGACCATTTTCAAAAGTCACAGAAAGTGGGGAAATGATGTATGGGTGAGGGCTCAGTTGAAGAAAATAGAACCTACCCTGGAAAATAAAATCCAACTAGTTTAAACAAGGGATCGTTCGCAGAGGCTAAATCCACTCCAACAGCCCTAGTCTTAAATCTTTAGACTCCTTCTTCTATGTTGGAGTTGGCAAACTATGGCCTGCTTTTGTAAATAATGCTGCCACCTGTTTTTGTAAGCAAAGCTTGATTGGAACACAGCCACGCCATTCATGTACATACCGTCTATGGCTGCCCTAGTACTTCCGACGGTGGAGTTTAGTTACAGCAGAGATCTCATGGCTCACAAAGCCCAAAACTTTTACTGCCTGTCTTTTTTCAGAAAAAGTTTTTCCAGTTCCTGTTCTATGTTATATCAACTTCACTTAGCACAGGCCATCATTAGCCAACGAAGCTAACAACTGCTCCCAGCCGCTCATGTGTGTACTTACTCTAGTAGCTCTGGAAGTGGCACCCATAGCAACGACTTCAGTCTGAACTGTAGTTATGTTCCTCCCTCCATGGTCTAGCATCCTCCACATCCATTTCCACACCCATGGATAGGAAAGAAAGATGATTTTTTTAAGGCAGCCATAGACACATCCTGGTTCTCAGACAGAGCCAGGAATATACAGCTCTGAGCCTGTCGTTTTCTTTCTGTAAACTCTCTTGTTCTTTTATTCGAAGTCAGTCCGTCCCATTGTGTCATTGGCAGTAGGGAGTCCTTTTCTACCATGAGGAGAATGTATGAGAAGTGGAGACAGAGCAACTGGAGAACCTGTGCTGATGGAATATGGGCACCGCTACTCAGCTCCAGCTAATGGTTGTTACAGGGGAATGCAAACCTGTGTTGTCAAATCTTCCAATTTGTCAAGAGAGGCTGGAAATATTATTTTGGTTTGGTTTGTTTTGTTTTTATAGGTAGTCATTGCACACTGAGGTTTAAGGCTTTACTGGCTGGTGATCTTGGGCAAGTTTGTGTGCTTTTATTAAGCTTGGTGTCCTAAGCTTAAAAGAAAGAAGGAAGAGAGGGAGGGAGGTAAGGAGGGAGGGAGGGAGGAAGGAGGGAAG
>NW_012114622.1:5611632-5651323 GCF_000951035.1 Colobus angolensis palliatus
GAAGGAAGGAAGGGAGGAAGGACTATATCTTGTAAGGGTTTTGTGATACTTATGTGTGATAATTCATATCAAGTTCTTAGAATGGAGTCCAGCTTGTACAGAGTACACAATCAGCAAATTGCTAGCCTCCTGTTTTTCATTAGGCACTGGAGGAGGCACTAGATTGGGATTCCATCTTTCTTGTCTGTACCTATTCAGAGTGCAGAATGTTCTGTTTTCATGGCAAGACAGCAGAGCCCACCTGGAAGAGAGCTCTAGGGCCCAAGTGAAAGTCTTTGGAGCTCCTTCTATGATGGAGTGAGGCAGATAGACCCAAGGAACTGCCCCAAACAATATCTATGGCAGATGTTTGTTAGGGGAGAGAAATAAATAAGTAAAGGGAAAAAGAAGAAAGTAAAGCAGGAAGAAAGGAGAAGGAAAGAAAGAAGAGGAGGAAAAAGGAGGGGAGAAACTAGACTCAGTAAAAATCAAAGCATAGAAACATTGTAATTAATATATAGGAACAGACTCTAGGTGTATGATGTAGGAATATTTAAAAACTACTAAGCAAGACTCATGTTGCAGGTTATAATTAATGATAAGTAAAGATATTTAAGATTTATTGTTAAGTTTAACAAGCAAACTATAAAATAACATATATTGAGTGATACCAATAGCATATATGAATTTACATACATCCAACTAGAAAAAAGACTGGAAGGAAAGCCAACAAAATATAAACAATGGTTATCGCTGGGTGACAGAATTATGGATGACTTTTGTTTTGTTTTACTTCTGTGAACTTCATAAATAGTCTTCAATGAACCTGTGTAACTTGTGTAATAAGACAAAATGGGAATTATGAAAAATAATCATTTTGATTGTGAAGCCACTAGTTGGATGGCTGAACCCTGAGTTTCAAATTCTTTTTCAATCTTCCAGCAGGTGGCGCAATGGCAATGTCCGCCTCATTGGGAGAATTTCACTCCGCAATTAGAATCTCAGATCTCAGCCCACACCAGTCATGGAGCAGAGGGCTTGTTCTCTGGCGGGGAGGGGGAACTTGAAAGAAAACACTCAAACCCAGAAGCTGCCCACACTCACATTGCTGGCCCTGTGGCTCAGTTCTTCCCTCCGTAGGATAGACAAGGTTTTTGGGTAAATGCTATGACATAGGCAGAAGTACATTTTCTCTTCCTCCCTTACCCTCCTTATCCCCTGTAATTTGGACCTAGGCAAAGTTCAAATTAGTCTTTTTTGGTGGGCATTTCTAGATTACATTGGATTTGCAGCTCATTCAAGCCCTAATGGTAAGTGAGAGCTTGGGCTCAAAGGTGAAGAAAAAAAGCAGATAGTCATCTTATCCACAATGCTGTCTGGTCAGAGGATCTTTAATGTAGAGTACACATTGTGCATGAAGATGGTGGACACGCTGGCCACCCATAAGCTGCTGGGGAGTGCTGAAGGCAAAGGGAGCCTGCAGCCCGGCTAATGAGTCTACGAGGAGTGAATGAGACAGAATCTCTCCAGGCTTGGACACCCCAGGAGGGCGCGCTATTCATAACCAGGGTACAGCCTTAGCTTGATCTGGAAGTGGAGAAACCCTCAGAGAAGTCAGCTGCACTCCATCATTTTGAATTTTATTTTAAATCTTGAATTTGCCCACTTCCAAGAAAACCACTCCAAAGACAATCCAGCAGGGGAAAAGCCACCAGAGTCCACCAAAATGGTCCACATTTCCCCCAGATCCACAGGTACACATACCATCTGGAAACAAGGAATGCTCTGGGCCTTCACTGCTATTTCTCATTGCTCTTCAGTAAGCCTCTAGTGCCCTTCTCCATAATGACGTGGAAAAGGACAAAAAGAAAAGAAATGAGGGAAGAAAGAAAGGAGGGGAGGGAGGAAAAGGACAATCGCAGCTCATTTTGGCAGAAAGAAACTAGCAGACTCCTCCCTCCTTCCCCGGAAGTTTTCACTGACTGATTCATCACCATTGTGATCTAGATGCCATCACAGAGGACCTGCTTGCATGGGGCACTCCCCTAGGTTTTGAGAAAAGTCAATCAGAGTCCTTGACATACAGGAGGTTTCTATTTCAGACAATCCAGATGATCAGAAGGAATCACATACAGTGACAGGGAACAGGGATCTGGCAGTAACTACATGTGCCTCTCCCTTCATCCTACAGATATTCATTCTAACTCTCTCTCTCAGACACACATACACACACAGACAAACATGCATGCACACACACACACACACACACACACGCATTCACTGGGGTGCTACAGTGGTAGGGAATGCACACTATGGTTTAAATTTGTCCCCAAGGTTTATGTGTTGGAAACTTAATCCCCAGTGCACTGCAGTGTAGGGGGTGTGGGGATCTTTAAGACCTTTTACTTCTGTGCACTTCCTAAATTGTCTTCAGTGAACCTGTGTAACGCCACCTGATTAGGTCATGAGGATGCTGCTCTCCTACTGAACTAATGTCACTTTCATAGGAGTAGATTTGCTATCAAGAGAGTGGTTTGTTGTAAAAGTGAGTTTGTCCCTCTCTTGTGCTTTCTCTCCCTCTCCCTGTCTCACCTCTTGCCCTTCACCATGGGCTGATGCAGCAAGAAAGTGCTTCTCAGATGCTAGCACCTTGATATTGGACTTTCCCACCCCCAGAACCATGAGAAATATATTTCTTCTCTTTATAAATTATCCGGTTTGTGGCATTCTGTTACAGCAACACAAAATAGACTAAGACGTCACACAATAACAACAGCAACAAGAAAATGAACACATATAAGACTATAACCAGTTTAGCTTAAAGGTTAAGCACTTTGGAGACCCTTGGCCTGAGTTTAAAGCCAGGTCTGCTGCCTTCTAGTGGAACATCTTGAACAAACTACCCAAACTCTTTGAATTTTGGTCTGTACATCTGTTAAATGATAATGATAATAATGGCTACAAGTCACACTATTACAGAGAGGATTCAATGATATCTTGCATACAGAGCCCTTGGTGCGGTGCCTGGCTGTGACCAGCACTCAGTACATATTGGCTATTGCTGTTTTCTGAAAGCATATTGATAAATGGGCAGTTTGGGATTGCCAGGCTGGAGTTTGTTGATGGAAAGGAAATTTTATCAAGGGCAGTGATGTCCAGTGACAAGACTGTTTGGCACTGAAATCATTTTATAAGGAGCTTCAGTATGCTTTAAAATAGAACCCAAAACATTCTTCCCACAGGTGTTCGAAGTGGCTATATGTAAAAAGCAGTGTAATTAATTAGCTGAAAGCGTCAGGTGATCTTCAAACTAATGAATCAATGTGGCCCAAGAACCAGTTAATCAGAAAGAACCCTGGCTCTAGAGCCAAAGCAGCCTCCTGGACATCCCTGGGGTGCCAGGCCCCTTCTCTTGGATTCCGGGGAGTCCAGGGGACCCAGAGAAGAGGATGGGCAGCAGTAACACAGATGGGCATTTGGCAGTGACTACTAACAAGCTGATACAGATATATTTCAGTATTTTAATAACCTGCATGGACATGCTGGTGCATCCTGGCTAAATGTCAGCTCTAGGTCAAGATATGAGTTTCATCCAGGAGCAGTGGCTCATGCCTGTAATCTCAGCACTTTGGGAGGCCGAGGTGGGCGGATCATTTAAGGTCAGGAGTTTGAGACCAGCCTAGCCAATATGGTAAAACACTATCTCTACTAAAAATACAAAAATCAGCAGGCTGTTGTGGCATGTGCCTGTAGTCCCAGCTACTCAGGAGGCTGAGGCAGGAGAATCACTTGAACTCAGGAGGCCGAGGTTGCAGACAGCCAATATTATATCACCACACTCCAGACTGAGCAACAGAGTGAGACTTCATCTCAAAAAAAAAAAAAAAAGATATGCATTTTAATCCCACCCTGACCTGAGCATTTCTTAGTCCATTAGGGATGGACCAGAGATGGCACAGCAAGAAAGAGAAGGTTCGAATTGATTCAGTAGAAAGAAATCTCTCCCTAATTCTGGAAGGACAACTCAATGCCAAAATGGTACATGGTTGCTTCCTATTCTTGTGTAACTGGTGGGGGCTTAAGTATTCAGAACCCCACCTTCTAGCTACTGAGAGTCCAGGAGAGAGCTGTTTCCAGTGAGGATGAAAGGATCAACCACTAACGCACAGGGATCTGCTGAGGTGGGCTTGGTTCACAGGGGTGAGGAAGAAGACAGAAAGGAATTCCTGACCTCAAGTGATCTGCCCTCCTCAGCCTCGCAAAGTGCTGGGATTACAAGCAAGAGCCACCATGCCTGGCTGAAACTCATATCTTGACCTAGAGCTGATGTTTTCCAGGGTGCGCCAGTGTGTCCCTACAGGTTATTAAAATGCTAAAATAAATCTGCAGGTGCTCATGGGCATGGAGAGAGGAGACTTGGAAGCCAGTCTCCATGGTTTCATGTATGGACTTGCAACAGAGAGGGGCTACCAAGAGAAGCTGGAAGAATGGTTTGCCCACACATTCCTCAGGAGACCCTGGGAGAGTAAGGCAGTTGTCCTTCAGAACTGATGAGAATGGGAGAGGATGATGGGAGACATCCCCCCATCACTGCCAGGTGGCCTTAGTATAGCTGACACAGTGTGGCCTCAAAGCCAGCAGCAGAATGGAGCCCTAGCAGCTGGAAGCAGCAACAGACTTGGGAGACATTCACTGGGCTTTGGAGGCCGCACAGGGGCTGAGAGTCCTTGTTTGGTGGTATTTCCAAGACTTTCCCCAGGGTTTTTCCCAAAAGGGTTGCAGGGCTTTGAGGAGAGAACTGGAAGACCTGCCGCAGTAGGGAGGTAGGCTAGAGGAACATCTGTCACTCAGTGGCAACGACCCCCATATTTGGAGAGCATCCTGCAATTTCTAAAGCATGGTCTCATTCCTAACTCTTCCCAGCAGAGATAATTATTCCTGTTGTGTAGATAAGAAAACCAATTCCCAGAGAGGTAAAGGGACTTACCCAAAGTTAATCATGCAGAGCCTATTCACACTGGATCATCATTCCATGTTTTCTGTCAATTCAGTACTCAATCAGAGGGGGAAACAGAGGCAGACAAGGTGCCTGGGGTGCAAAACATAAAGAGGCCAGGTCCTTAAGAGTGAAGTGACTAGGACACAAAATTTAAAGGCACATACAATCTTGGGTCATGAAGTGCCAACATCCAGGCCTTGCTTTAATTATCACTCCCATTCTGCTCCAGCATTGAGGGCTTCACCAGAGAAGCCTATTGCTGGCATTGTACCCTGGATATCTCTGACCCCCATTTGCCTGTTGAGCAAGCCTTTGGCTTCACCACATCCTTCCTCAGAAGCTGCCTGGAATCTCCATCTGTTCTTGTAGTTAGGAGAAGGGGAGTGAAGGAGAGTGTTGCCACCAGATATGCCGGGCACCACAAACAAACAACAAAAAGGATTCATGTGTTCAATGGAGCTGAATTTTAATTGATACTTTCTCAAACAGTGGTTCTGAACCAACATCCCTCAGCCCCCGAAGATGATGAAGGGGGTGCGGTTTAACGCCACAATTAGCAGACAACCCCACAACAAATACAGTAAACATTAATCATATTAAATATTGAACGCAGACTTTGGTACGCTTGAAGAGCAATGGGTTTTTAAAATTTTATTTTACAGAAGACAAAGCAATGATTGTGGAGGAATTATTCTGATGTCAGTGCTGAAGGGAAATAATGTAACATTCTGGAATTTATATAAAAATTACAGCTTTGTTGTGTTTCACACTATATATAGTAATTTAATCATTTGCAGCTGATTAATTTCAGTGAAGGAAAATGTAGCATTATGCATCCCTAATGGAGTTCCAAGGTTTGAATTCTAATCGTGAGTTGGGCACAGTTTAAGTCTAAATTAGCAATTAGCTTGGGCAAGGGACATTTAGGTTGAACGGAAGTCATCTGTTGACATGTCCTGAGTCAACAAGAGAGTAGCAATGAAGATCATCAGAAAAATGCTTGCCATAGAACACTCTTTGCTGGCTTATTAATTATAGTGCCGAACATTAGCAGAGTGCCGTTCCACTTTAGAAAAACTTTTCATGTACATTTATCTCACTTGCTTTGGTCTTCATCTAAGTCTGTGAAGTGGGTGTTTGTGCTCCATTTTATAGCAAGGAAACTGAGGCTTGGAGAACTTAAGGCCACATTGAAGAAGAGAATCTTGTGGCAGGATTTGAACCCAAGAGTTCAGGCTTCAAAATCAGTATCCTTTCTGCATCAAGATATTTTCTGGGGACAAATTTGATCCATCTTGAGGTCCTCCAGAGCTAAGTGCAAAGATAGTAACAATGCTAGTAAAAGTAAACCTTGATGAAACTCTCAGTATGTACCTAGCAAGGTGCTAAGCACCTTACAGGTATTAATCAGCTCGGTTGATCCCCAAACACAACTAGAGGCAGGTACTGTTCATATCCCCTTT
This sequence comes from Colobus angolensis palliatus, assembly GCF_000951035.1. Classification (NCBI taxonomy): domain Eukaryota; kingdom Metazoa; phylum Chordata; class Mammalia; order Primates; family Cercopithecidae; genus Colobus; species Colobus angolensis. Next base: position 5,618,074 of record NW_012114622.1, read on the forward strand.
TACAGGTAAGGCTTGCATGGGTCAAGTTACTGGTCCAAGCATGCAACTGAAATTGAAAACCTCGTTCTTCATCATAATACTTAGTACCTCTCAAAGATGGTTCTTAAACACCAGGCTGAGCCTTCTCGATCTTGTAGTGCACTTGGGATTTGGTGTGTTTGGGTGTGATGGCATATTTTGGGCCAGTAACTAAGGAGAACTAAGGCACATTTTGGATATTCTCAGATCCCACCCCCCAACTTCTCCACCATGCTCTGTTCCAGGAGGGAGGAACTGGGTGGATCTGTCAAGCCTGGGGAGTGGGAGCAACAGCAGGAGAGAGGAGGTAGAGAAGCCAGCAGTCTCTGTTTACTCTTCTGGTTTTCTCACTGCAGGGTTGCCATGAGTCTGCTATGTCCCTTACCCAAAAGTCATGGTCCCTCTCACTGCCCCTTCAGATCCAGAGTGGTCATGGTGCCCAGTATTACCAATCCTGAGGTACTGCACACTCCTTTCTTGTCTTTTCCCTGCAGTCTGCCCTCCCCTTTGTAACTCATTCCTCTATCCAAAAACCCTGACTGATTGATGGACAAAACTACAGTACAAACCCCACCCTTCACATCAAAACTAGAGATTTGGAGTGAAACTTACTGAATCAGCTAGAGTCCTGGCCAGAAGCAGAAGTTTTCAGATGGGTTAAAAAAGATATTTTTTAAATGAAATGACTATTTGTAAAGGTGTGGACAGGGTTAAGTGAACAAAGAAATATCAAGGCACCCAGAGACTGGAAGAGCAGGAAGATATTACTATTCCTAAGGCTGGAAGGGCTGAAGTTGGAAGCCAGGAGGGTCCCCTGACTACTCTCGCTTCCTGCCCTTGGAAGTCTTGGCTGTAGCAGGCTCTCATGGGTGACACCCAACCAGAAACCTGACTGCAGGAGAATGTGGATAGTGCTGGGTTCAGGATCACCCTCTCAGGGTACAAAATAGGACAGATAAGGTAGAAAGTGGAACACGGTAGAAAAAGAGGGAATAGCCTATGTGTTTATCCTGTATCTTTGCAGAGGCTGGAGGTTAGGAAACATTAGTACTCGAGAGTGTCTTAGTTTTACAAGAGAATTTCTTAAGTATTTCATTTCCAACAAAACAACGGATTCAAGCAAGGATCATCAATAGATGCTAAAATGACTGAGTAAAAAGTTGGTCAGATAAAGGATATTTACATGATCTCAAAGTATCCCCCCAAAGATTGCTTGTTAATTATAAACAAGTAGTGAGATCTGTCAGATGCTGGCTTATCCAAGCAATCAAGGTTAGCATCTTCAATAATGGGACAAACTGATGCTATGTGCCCTGTCATGGGATGCAGTGAGAAGCACACAATTTTACCTTTGTTGGATTCTTACCAAAATGCTTACACTGAACCTAACCAAGAGAAATATCAGACAAATCCAGATCCCAGAGCATTCTATAAAACAACTTGCCTGGATGCTTCAAAAAGTCAATGCCTTGAATAGCAACAGCCACAAAGACAGAGCTAAACAGAAAAAGAGAACTGCACAGAAAAACTTGGATGAAGCTGGCCAACATACTGTTGAGCAAAAGAAGCCAGACTCTAAAAAGAGCATATAAAATGTGATTTCATTTACATCAAGTTAAAAAACACACAAAACCAATTTAGTCATTAGAAGCCAGACTAATGGATATCCCTGGGAGGTGATGTCAGAAAGGGCACCCAAGAGGGAATTCCAGGGGTGCTAATGATGTTCTGCTTCTTGATCTGAGTGCTGGTTACAAGTGCATACTCAATTTGTGAAACCTCATTATAACTAATACACTGTGTGTGTGTGTGTGTGTGTGTGTGTGTGTGTGTGTGTGTATGGTGTGTCTGTGTGTTAGAGAAGGAGAGAGAGTATTAGTATGGTAAAATATTAACAGTTGATGAAACTAGCTAGGTGTTGGGTATGTAAGCATTCATTATCATTATACTATTCTTTTAACTCTTCTCTAGATTTAAAATTTTCAAAAATAAAAAATATAAAAATCGTTTGAATCATTTTTGTGTGAATTAATAGAATTGGCCAGCACACTATGTACTAGCAGTGTCCTCTCCAGCGATTTTCCCTCATTTATACACTTATTTAAATATATGCAAACTATTCACACTTAACCAACATAAAACAAACAACTCAAAACCATTTTTGCATTCATCATAATCCCTGAACACAAGCCAAATACCTCATCTGGTGCTCAAACACAGGCATAGCAATCTGTTCACATGTTGAGAGAAAAGCATCTGTGTTAGACATACTAAGCTCTAGCTTGGGATCCACAAAGCCGTATCTATGGGACTTCAAATTCTCAAGGGTTATTTTAATGTTAGGCAATTTTTACTATGCTCACTGTCTTTATTTATTTTTGTTTAACTTTTATTTTAAGTTCAGGGGTACATGTGCAGGTTCATTATATAGGTAAACTTGTGTCACAGGGGTTTGTTGTACAGATTATTTCATCACCCAGGTATTAAGCCTAGTATCCATTAGTTATATTTCCCGATCCTCTCCCTCCTCTTACCCTCCACCCTCCAATAGGCCCCATTGTGTGTTGTTCCCCTCTATGTGTCCATGCATTCTTATCCTTTAGCTCCCACTTATAAGTGAGAACATGCAGTATTTGGTTTTCTGCTCCTGTGTTCATTTCCTAAGAATAATGGCCTTTGGCAAGGTGCAGTGGTTCACGCCTATAATTCCAGTACTTTGGGAGGCCAAGACGGGCAGATCATGAGGTCAGGAGTTTGAGACCAGCCTGACCAACATGGTGAAATCCTGTCTCTACTAAAAATACAAAAATTACCCAGGCGTAGTGGTGAGTGCCTGTGATCCCAGCTACTCTGGAGGCTGAGGCAGGAGAATCACTTCAACCCAGGAGGCAAAGGTTGCAGTGAGCTGAGATCATACCATTACACTCCAGCCTAAGCGACAGAGCAAGACTCCATCTTGAATAAAATAAAATAAAAAAAAGAAAGAAAGAAAGAAAAGAAAGAATAATGGCCTTTAGTTCCATCCATGTTTCTGCAAAGGACATGATATCATTACTTTTTATGGCTTCAGAGTATTGCATGGTATATAAGTACATTTTCTTTATCCAGTTTATTATTGATGGGCATTTAGGTTGGTTCCATGTCTTTGCTATTGTGAATAGTGCTGCAATGAACATATGCATGCATTGTGCGTTTGTAAACAGAACAATTTATATTCCTTGATTGACTTTAGAATCCAACCTGCTTAACCTGTGACACTACTGGCAATGTTGACCAATATTGAAACCTCAATTTGCCTTCAAAACACACACCCTTGTTAGGGTAGAAGGAAAAAGAAAATTCAGCTCCCTATTCTCTGGTGTTTTCAGTTTCAGGCATGGATTTTACAAATCCCAAAAGAGGGTAATGATAACAACAAAAACAAACAAACAAACCAGGAAAGACAGAGAAGCTCTACTCTGTCTTTGTCTACTCCCATTCCAAAATGGCACCCTGGCCAGGCCAGTTACAGAAAACCTGACGTAAACATCAGACAAAATGAGAAGCAATAGTCTTTACTCTCAAAGACCATAGTTGCAAAATTCTTGTGCTTCTCCCCACCCTCACCCACCCCTTTAACTGCCAAGGATTCAGGGAGGGCACAAGCCCTGTGACCTCTTGGCATCCTTGGTCTGAGAAAGATGCAGATTCTTTTCCCCAACTCTTCAACTTTTCACTGCCAACTGAATAGACACCTTTGGTTCAGCTCACCTACCAACCACCTGTGAGATACTCTCTACCACAGTGCTGGAACATAGTAGATGCTTGATAAATATTTGTTGAACGAGTGAGCTATAGAGAGAAGAGCTGTGGAAGAAGCAGAAGTGGTTTTCATGGAGGATTCTATGCAACTTGGAGGGCTTTCCCCACCCTTTGCTGAGAACCCAGCTCTGGAATTCTCAAGGGGACAATCTCGGGATCAGTACAGTCCATGTGTGGCGTGGACATTAGTATTCTCAACTTAAGTGGATTTGCAGGCAATTAACATCTGCAGTGAGCCAGGGTAAGAGAAAAATACCATGGCTGTGTAGCAATTGCAGAGGATAGGCTGATTTCCAAGTTTATGTGTGATATGCCTTTGGGACTCCTTGACATGACTAACTCAGCATATGTAAGGTGCTGAGGCCCTGAGGCAGCATAAGAGAGAAAGAGAGTTGACGAAATTTGTGGTATTATAACAATGAGTTCAATTTTGTGCTTAAAAATCTGTTTTGAGAGCAAATTTTGTGCTAGATGCTATGCTAAGTCAATACATTATTTTATTTAATTCTCACAACAACCAATTAGGTATCTCATTTTACAAAGAGGTGACTAAGGTTTGAAGAGGTAACTTGCCTAAGTGTGATGGTTAATTTTATGTGTCAATTTGACTGCTGTACTGGGTGCCCTAATATTTGGTTAAACATTATTCTAGGTATTTTGATGAGAGGGTTTCTGGATGAGATTAACATTTGAATCAGTGCAAAAAGTAGAAGAGATGGTCTTTCCCAGTGTGAATGAACCTCATCCTATCACTTGAAGGCCTAAACAGAACAAAAAGGTGGAGTGAGAGAAAATTCGCTCTCTCTGTCTTCAAGCTGAAATATTGATTGAGCTTCTCCAACCTCTGGACTCAGACTCTTACTATACCATCTGCTTTCCTGAGTCCCCAGTTTGATGACTGCAGATCTCAGGACTTCTCAGCCTCTATAACCTTGTGAGCCAATTCTTTATGAAAGATAGACAAAAAATAGAGAGATGATATATGATAAATAGATATATTAGATAGATAATAGACGGATGGACAGATGAGTGAGTGTACAGATGATATATAGATAAATGGATGGATGGATGGTGGATGGATAGATACATAGATAGACAGATAGATAGATAGAGATATATATCATATTTGTTCTGTTTCTCTGAGAACCTAAACTAATACACTAAGCTTGTGCAATTATATAGTAGACACTACTGGCTGCTTGCCTACCAACAATTATGAGACATCGCACTCCCCCCTGCTGGTAGGACTCATCCTCTACTCTGTAGACCTTAAATGTAAAATACTTCCCAGTTTTTACTGCATTCAGGGCACAGATGTGCACCCCAAACCTTGCCGTGTGGATTTAAGGAGAATTTGTTGGGGGCTATTGGAAAAGAGTTTCTTTCCTAAAAAAAAAAAAGAAAAAAGAAAAAAAAATGGGCATGGTGGCTCACGCCTGTAATCCCAGCACTTTGGGGGGCCGAGATGGGCAGATCATGAGGTCAGGAAATCGAGACTCTCTTGGCCAACATGGTGAAACCCTGTCTCTACTAAAATACAAACAATTGGCCAGGTGTGGTGGCATGTGCCTGTAATCCCAGCTACTCGGGAGGCTGAGGCAGGGGAATTGCTTGAACCCAGGAGGCGGAGGTTGCAGTGAGCTGAGATGACGCCGCTGCACTCCAGCCTGGTGAGAGAGGAAGACTCCATAAAAAAAAAAAAAAAAAGCCACATAAGAGGAAATCCCTCCCTCTAACTTTGTGGAAGATTGTGTTTGCTTTGTGTGGGAATCAGAAACTGCAGCAACATCTTGCAACTAAGAAGGAGAGATTCCCTTCATGCTTCGAAAAGCAGTGGCAGAAAGAAAGAAAACACTTAAATTCAAATAATATTGTAGAGCTGCTGAATTAACCAATTCTGAAGCCACTCTGCCTCCAGACTTCTTATGTGAGATAACAGATAACCTTATTGTTTAATGCCTTGTATATGGAAATTTGTTTTCTGTGCCCAAAAGCATCCTAATTGATCAGTTGATTAAATTTTCACTGTAAGAGCTCACATCAATGGAAGCCTATCTAGTCAAAGGTTTACTTATTATATAAATTCACTTAATACTCTTTATTATTTACAAATAGTCAAATAAAATGACAAATACTTCTATTTACCTATGCCCATATCCATCCCTTCATCCTTCCATTCCTCCGTCTGTTTATCTACCTATCTATCTATCAGTTGATTGATTGACTGGTCGATTGTTCTGTGGTTAAAAAATTTCAAGAAGTTGCTTCCTACTAATACATAACCCCTTCTGGAGAGCCTCTGAGAAGATTCTACAGTAAAACAAACAAACAAACAAAATCCAAAACAAAACATAAAAACTATAACTCAGCATTTTCTTGATATTTTGTTTGTTTAATCCCTTTTTCGGGCACACATTTTAACAGCAACCCATTTTTGGAAATGTGCATATGACTGGGTAGCTATCTCCTAAGATTCCCACACATATATTAAGAGAGCAATTGTTCCCTCTGAAGGCAACACTTGTTATTCTGAAGCACTGAAGCGAAGCTGCCAGCACACAGAAGCCACTTGGATGTTGCTTAGCAGATGTTTACAGACAGCTTGATGTTAATTTCTACATAAAAGATGTATTTCTGGCCTTACCTTATTGTTTATGATTCACGACTAAATTCTAGGAACCTTGAGTCTGGCCCATGATCCTGCCTGAGCTAACCATATTTGACACAAACAGTTTCCATTCATGGTGGCCACTTGCCCTGTCTACACCATCCATGCCCCAAGAGGTAATTCGGTGCTTGTGTTTTAACATAAACTTCAAGTCACTTGCATACTAATACTACTTCATGAGCAAGAAATTACCACGTCTGGTTCATTGACATTTACTTCTGGGAACCATTTCAGTCAGATTAATTCATTTATCTAAATAATCTTCCACTCACTTCACAGCATCAAAACTCACCAATACATTTTCTGTTGATGCTTCCAACTTTCCTTTTTGTAGAGTGAGATGCAAGATTAATTTTTACCTGGAGTTCACAGACTGGGCACTTATTAGAGTATGAGAGAATCAAATAATAACAACCTCTATCCCAACAGAGCTCAAGAAAAGGAAAAAAAAAAGCATGGCAGATGGAGATGCAAATGTCAATCTACTACTAATAGGGCTGCTGCAGAAAGTTGCTTAGATGTGTAGGAGCAACCGTAGGCCTCGTGTTAGGCTGGAGAGGCAGCTTATGTAGCGGTAACAAACAGCCCAGGAGTCTTCTTGGCTAAAAACAAAAGTTTAGTTCTGTATGACATTACGGATCCCCTGTGGCCCAGCTGAGGATCTGTTCTACGGCACCTTAACTCGGAGCACAGCAACTGGAACAGACACTATCTGGAACATTGTCAATTATCATGGAGGAGAGGGAAGCATAAGTATGGTGAGCCCCACATTGACTCTCAGAACTTCCACTTAGAAGTGACCCATCACCTCTGCTCAACTGTCATTGGCCACATGTTAGCTCTCTGACCACAGGCCCCCAGCATTGAACCCCAAAGCTAATCAGATGTGTTCCCCTAGAACAGGCATCACTAGAAAAGCTACAGGTTTCCTCACAAGCACGAGGGCAAAGCCTTTACTCTGACGTTTACCCTACAGCCAAGAGCCGAGTCAAGCACATGCTCTGTACAGACAAGCAGACTCCAAGGGGAATGGATGGAGGAACATTTCTCCACTCAGGTGAGAGGACAGAGAGTCACCAGGCAAAAGCAGTCAAGCCACAGTAAGATTTTTGCAAAATGGGTTACTCCACTTATTCATTGTCTTCTTTTTTAAATTCTCCCTTTCACTCTTGGCCTCTGTATTCTTCAACAAGTTCTACGCCTTCATCACTTACTTCTCCATTATCCTAGCCTTCTTCATTCTCCTCCTCCAAAAAACCTGAACCCAATTCCACTGTCGGATGCCTGACCACGTGCACCAGCAGTCCCATATCTGAGCTCCAAACAATAAATCTTTACATTGAGACCAGTCTGAGAAGGTTTCTTCTGTGATCGCCACCATAGGCTTCCAATGGGAAATACTGAGGAAGGGGTTGAAGGAAGAGATAATGTGCAGTGCGCAGGATCAGCAGGTGATCGTTCAATGGGATTTTCTCCCCATCAGCACTTTTGCTGATTCTGGTCCCCTCTGATGGCATGCCCTTTCCTTTTCCCTTTCCTTATCCAAATCCCAACTATTCTTCAAATGTCAAGCTCAGGTCCCATCACAGAGATGTGAATGTGCTATGGGGCACATTCACATCTCTGCAGCCAACCCATAGCCATACCCTGCCTACATCCCTGTGCTAACGCTTGGAGCTCACACTGTTGTCTGACTTCAAGTGTGATGATTTGACTCTACAAGTCACCTTGGAGGATGGGGACAATGCTTTATTTGCTTTCTGCCTCTCTGGCAGCACCCAGGCCAGCATTAGGCACAGAGCAGCCTCTTGACTGTTTCTGATGCATAGGTTGTGCAAGGTGATTGGTGAGGTCTGCTCCCGTCACAGCGAATGGGGAAGTGACTGAGAATCTGCCTCTGTCGCATAGACATTCGATCATGCTGATAACTTGGGAATCTGTTTTTGTGCAGGTCCTGTACTGTGGTACTGCTGAGACCCTGAGTTCTGGAAAACATGTCACAGATACTAAGAGGGTGTTTCTCAGCTAAAATCTGCAAGAAAGTAAAGAAAACACAGTTGTGTTATAATTATTGTACTACTCAGTTCTTCCAGCTTCTGGGTTTCTTGTTTATTTGTATTCACTGCATGCCTTTTACCAGGTAAAGAGATGGATTTTTGTCCTGTTTATTACCTAGTAGTTGTACTCAATTCTGGCTTGACGTCAATGACCTTTAGTGACATCCTGATGATAAACTATCTCTCTTGCCTAAGTTACTGGATGTGCCAATAGTAATAATAATAGTAACAGCTAAACTTGCAATGAGCCGGTTACTGTTGCATGCACTTTACTTGTAATAATCCATTACTTTTTTATAAGAACTTTACTGAAGTAGGTGCTAAGAATCTCAACGTCCTAGGGTCACAGAGAGGTTGGGTTACTTGGCAAAGTTTACAGAGCCTGGAGGTGAATCAGAGTTTGAACCTCTGTATTCTGCCTCCAGAGGCCAGACCTTAAACCTCTACCAGGGATGTCCAATCTTTTGGCTCCCCCGAGCCACACTGGAAGAATAATTGTCTTGGGCCATGCATAAAATACACTAACACTAGTGATAGCTGACGAGCTAAAAAAAAAAAAATCACACACACAAAAATCTCATAATGTTTTAAGAAATTTTATGAATTTGTGTTGGGCTTCATTCAAAGTCGTCTTGGGCCATAGGTTGAGTAAGCTTTCTCCACATTAAAAAGCAGATGAAGAAAGAATGGGAGAATTCAGGTCTTCTAAAACCAGTCACATGGGGCATGACTTTTGCAGCCACACAGACCTGGGTTCAGATTGTTGCTTTACTGTCTTATTTTGGACAAGTCACTTAACCTTTCTATACCTTAGTTCTTTCATCTATAAATGGGGTTAAGGAAGATTAATACTATATAATGTGTCTGGCACATAGTAGATTCTTAATAAATGTTAAGCGTGGATTTGTTCACCTGTTCCCTGGTCTCTTAAGATCGGAATCATTAGATCACTGAGATTTCACACCATCTGCTCACTCTTTTCACTCAGTTCTGTGACTAGCAAACACAGGACAAAGCAGGAAAAGCGTCAGATAGAGGAGAGTTTTTAGGCTGGCCAAGCAGTGAATAGACAATCAGGCACTTCTGTTCAACCTCTGCACTCATCAGCCCTTGGGTCCTCCTAGAAGACACCAGGTTCCAATGGTTTCAGCTTGGAGGACAGGCTTATGGCTGAGAAGAAACCCAGTTTCTTGGGCATTTAATGTTGCCCCCTCCTTAAGTGCCTTCCTCCCTTTCCCCTCTCTGGCCCTTAAGCAGATATTCCAAATGTATTAATAGTCCCAAGTCCAATGACTGCGCTACAAACAGCAGAACAAACTTGTGTTTCTTCACAAGTCCATTAAAAAAAATGACAGAGACCTGGCCTAGCTGCACAGAGGGGTGATTTGGTTAATTTAGTTTTCACTTCCAAAAATATTCAAGGCAATTTAATAGCTTCATGCAAATAGCCATGTCTGGATGTCGAATCATCCCTTACTTGATATGAACCATGGTTTGGTCTGTTATGCCTTTAGCAGGACAAGTGTGGGTTGGAGGGAGTCTGCCTGGGTTTGAACCCCACACTTGCTGTATGACCTTGGGTGGGTCCTTACCCTCTGTAGTAGGCTAAATAATGGCCAAAGGTATCAGATCCCAATCCCTGGAAATGGTGAATGTTACTTTACACAGTTAGGTTTTTGCAGACATTATTAAATTAAAGATTTTAGACGAAGGGGTTATCCTGACTTATCTGGATGGGCCCTGAACGCCATCACATGTCCCGAAAAAAAGGAGAGGCAGGGTATCGGGCTCACTGCATCAGAAGGTGCAGTGATGATGGAAGCAGAGAGAGATCTGAAGATGCCACACTATTAGCTTTAGAGATGGAGGAAGGGGCCACGGGCCAAAGAATGTAGCTCCAGAAACTGGAAGCAGCACAGATTTCCCCCTAAACACTGGAGGGTACCATCGTGCTGACATCTTGATTTCAGTCTGGTGAAGCTCATATGGGACTTCCGGCCTCCAGAACTGTGAGAGAACAAACTTAAATCGTTTTAAGCTACCAAGTGCATGGGAATTTGCTACAGTATCCTAAGAAACTAGTACACCCTCTCTGGGTCATGGTATCTATGACTCCAGATGGGATGGGACAGGGAGCTGATAGGGGTGGCCAGTGACCGAGGTGGTGAAAAGTGAGATGGGGAGACACTGACCACGAACACCACAGCTGAGCAATTTCCCAGGGACACAGGGCAGACGTCCACAGATGCACTCCTTGAATGCAAGAGCCTGAGGTAACTCTCTGCGCACATCCCAGCCATATTTGTGACTTTGCAGTCAAAATGTCACTGCCACTGGGTGACCTGGAGCAGGTTATTTAACCCTTCAAAGGCTCAGTTGCCTGAGCTGCCAAATGTGTTAAATAAGATAACAGGCACATAGCAAGCACAAGGCTGGTTTCCTTATGGTCCTCTCAAAGAGTGAAGAAGCAGGAGGGGTTTCTCTTATCTTTCTCTCCACTCCCTTCCATTCGAACACTGATGAGATACAAAAGTTACGTGAAGTTGACTCCCATAGCTTCACTGCACACTACCAAGATGGCCCCTAACGTCAACTTGCAGACCAGATAGGTCCTTGATGGAGTTCCCGTTGGCCATTCAACATCCATTAAGCACATACTTATTGAGCACCTACTAAGCGCCAGGCACTGGTCAAAGCACAGACCCCGTGAAATTTTTTAAAGCAGAACAATGTAGAGCAGGGCCGCTGCCAGCTCTGAAAGTGTTTTGCACAGATTAGAGAAGGTTGCCCTTTCTGGGCAAACACAGTCCTGTCAGCACATGGGTTGGCAAGCAGGGAGACCTTTTGTGTAAAGAAAAGCAAGCCTCTTCATCTGAGTGGACACAGCCCGTGCAGGGGGCATGGCTTGGCAAGCAGAGAACTGGATTTGGGCCCTGCGTGCCCCTCATCCAGGTGTGCCAGCTGTGCAAAAGCATCCAACCAGACAGCATCCCTGAAGTCGTGCATTTTTCTTAAAGATAAATGGGTTCTGTTTAAGGGCTTCTCTTTTATTCTATAATTTCAGACTGTGAAAGTGTCTTTTCTTTCACAAAATGAGGGTGAGAGTAGATGGTAGTTGCTTGTTTTATCTCTTTTGTTAAATGTCCTCACTGAGCAAAATAAAAAGTTGACAACTTTCTTCCAGTTCTCTATTTTGGACATTTTACTGGTCCACAAAATTCAAAATTTGGGGAATGAATTACTGATTGATGGGAGGTGTCGCATGGTAAGAAGCTCTGTGTTCAAGCAAAGGAAAAGTCACCCAAACAATATAGACCTAGGCAGGTACCATCAGTGTCCCTGAGCTGCAGTGATTCACATGACATGATCTCGCAGAACCTGCTGGGTTGCTATGGTTATCTTGCCATACCTATGTATTAGCTTTGTGACACATGAGGTTCCTACCACATAGATATTCAGAAAGATTTTTTATGTGTTTCAGAAATGAACATGCTAGCAATAAATATCATTGCTTGAATGCAGCTGCACACACACATGAAAATATTTATGCACACAGGAGAATCATTATTTCTTGCATGCGTTGGTGATTAGATGTACCTCATCTGAAGTTCACACAGCTGTGGAATGGGCAGACCTTGGTTCCAGAGACAAATGTAAATTTTCTCTCTTAGGCAGGATCCCTTCAGTTGCCAGAAACAGAGAACTGGTCTTGGTTAAAAAAAAAAAAAGAAGAAGAAGAAAAGAAAACAAAAGAAAAATATGAAAAGGTGGGGATGGGATGGGGGAAATGCATTGCCACACATAGTTAAGAAATGAGGTGTTTATTTCACATACAGCTTGATCCAGGGCTTCAGGGACAGACAGTATCAGGACCGGGGCTCCTCCCACCCCCATGCACTCTGCCTTCCCTTGCATATAATGACCACAGGCTCTTCCCTGGTGAGGGCCCCACCACGTGTTCAGTTGGCTGCCAAAGTTCAAACCTTTGATGGAGCGATTACTTCCCAACAGCTCAAAAAGTTATGTGCCTGTGTCTCATTGGCCCGAATTAGATCATCTACCTATCACCTGAGGGGGACGGTTAGTTGTTTGGAATAAAGTCATGGTGCATGGCCAGGGTCAAGGGATGCTGCCAGTCACGCTGAATTTCACTTCAAAAAGGTGTGGGTCTAAGAAATTAGTCCCCAAATAGACGTCTCCACGCGGCTCTGCCTCCTTTTGCGTCCACCCCACCTCCTCCCTGATCTGTTCTCCACTCGGCTCCACCTGCTCTGTGCTCCAAGATGCTGACCCCGGAGGACTCCAACACCAAGCCCCTTGCTGGCTGGCCCCTGACTGAGTTAGACAACGGGAGGCACCAGCAGGAGATCTGAAGGAGGGAGGAGGAAGAGGTTGGGGTATTTCTTCCCTGCATCCTCTTTGCCTTAGTGCCTCTCCAGAACCCACTCCCTCTGGGTGCTGGTCACGCCATGTCTATAAGCCTTTGAGGGAGTAATAGCCTCCTGCTGCTGCTAGTCTCTAGACATCTCAGCATCCCATGTTTGTTCCTTTGACCCTGACCAGGTATCTATACGTTTTCCTTTAAGTCTTTTCATTTAAACCAGGAGTTAGCAAACTTTAGCCCACAAGCCAAATACCACCCTCCCAGTCTCCTTTTGCAAAGAAAGTTTTACTGGAACACAGCCACGTACATTGTTTAGGTATGTCTAAACATACCTGCGACTGAAACTGTATGTGGCCTGCAAAGCCAAAAATATTTACTATCTGGCCCTTTATGGAAAACATTTGCCAACCCCTGGGTAAACCACCTGATGGATTTGGTTTCATGCTGGGACCCTGACTATTACATCTCCTTATAAAATGTAAGGCGAGAACACGGCTTTTGCTGTAGGATTTGTATGTGAAGGTTGGGACGATACTAAAATGATCGGCCTAGCTATCCTGATGGTTCAAGGGAAAACCACACAGGGGAAAGACAAGTTTTCTTTTTAAAAAAGACAGTGAGTGCTGCTCTCTCCTATCCTTGGAATTAAGGGGTCTCAGGGCAGAGAATGCTCCCCACTGCCCCCGTTCCTGTCCCATGCTCATATAGACAGCACACCTGAGTACTCTGAGTTCATCAGGGGATGCCAGTGAACAGGAAAATCAATATGTGAAGAAACAAACCAAAATGCTGGATGAAAAAGATGAACATCGCTAGGTTTAGAAAATAAAAATGTTCTAAACAGATAAACAGTAAGCCAAGTGCTTTGATTTGTACTGTTTTCCAGTCCATAAAACCCTAATATCCACCGACGTTTCATTAAGAGCTTCCATGCCACTCGGCATGCCTGCTGTGGCTTGAATAGATCGCTGCAAAAATGTTATCCGAGCTGCAGACCCAATCTTTTGCAATGTTTTACATGGGTGCTAAATGGGGGAGAAGTCTGATCAATCACAAACAGAACGCCAGTTTAGGGGAGAAGCAAATGTTGGCGTTAAATGAACAATATCCATCATTCTGCAATGTGGTTCTTCCAGTCAATCAAAAAAAAAAAAAAAATACGTAAGCAAAGAGCATTTATTGGAGTGAAGAAAAAAAAAAGAGTAATGAACACATGCAACCATATCCTTCAGCTTTCAGAAACAGAGAGGGCTTGTGTTTTGAATAATACATAGTGAAATGAATGTTCAAATTATGTTGGAAAACGGTTCATTTGGACTCCTAGCCCCTTCCAATCTCTAACCCAAATAATACTCCAGTTTATGAACTCCCTTGCTAATATATCAAAGACTCTCCACCTATTGTTGCGTTCATTCCCTCAGTGGCCCCTACTGGAAGCTTGCTGAATGACCAGCCAGACTGGAATGTACTGTGCGGGACTCTTTTCTTTAATGACCTCCATTTCTGTGGCTGCAAAGAGGAAGAAAAAGCCCTGGTCAGGAAATCAGCACCCTGAAGTGGATCCTGAGCTTTGAAGCTGAGAGGCCTTGAACAATGATTAAATCGTTCTCTGAATCTCAGTTTCTTTATCTGTAAATTGGGACCAACACCTCCCTCCTGCCTCCACCCCAGATTCTGGTAAAGTTATTCATTCGCATTTGGTGAATATTTGCTAAGCACATTTTATGTGTCAGGAGGGTGCTGGGTGAGGAGGAAGAGGCAGTCCCTGCCTTCTGGAAAGTTACATATAGAGGAGAATAGTCAGTGACAATATGATGTCTTAAGCCCCAGGAGAGCAGCAGAGAGAGTTCCTGAAGTCACTGGGAGGGACCTGTGAACCAGGAAGAACTGAGGGAGGAAGGGGTCTCTAAATGCATTCTGAAGAATAAGTCAGTGGGGAGGAGTACAAAGGAGAATATTATCACCACAGGGAAGAGGACAGAGAATGTGACCCTTCAGAGGAGGTACTGACAGTATTTTTGCACAGCTGAGTCACAAGATTCAAGGTAGGGTGAGATTCAAGGTAGGGTGAGATTCAGGCCAAGAGCCCTGAAAACAAAGGACAGCTAAGTAGGATCCAGATATCAAGGGCCTCCAGGTTCTGTTAAAATTTTGGACTTCTCCCTGAGGACAGTGGGGAGCCCACTGAAAGGTTCCTGTTGGCAATGGCGGCCTGCCTCCATATGTTTCAGGCCACCCCCACGAGCCCACCCCAATAACTTCCAGGTGGAGGAGTTACCGAGGGCAGACTGGAGGCTTGGGATCCGCTGAGAGATGTCAGTGGCTCTTAGGAGAGAGGAGGCAGAGGTAAAAGGCGGCATTACAGGAGGACTCCATCCATTGGGGAGAAAAGGGAGAGGAAGGCATCACCAAGGAAACTAGGTTCTGGCTTAGATGAAAGCGCAGAAGCTGATTCTATTCACTGAGAGGGCGCATGCCTGAAGGTGGTGCCTGGTGCAAAGCAAGGTACACAGTAGGTGCTCAGTAAGTGTTTGTTGACTCAAAGCAGAATCTTTATTCTCCTAGCTTCATTCTCCTCCTACCCCTGTTAACATCGCACTCCCCTAACCCCGCCTCGGCCCCACCCCCACCTCATCCTGCACATCACTGCCTGGTAAATCTTCTTAAAACACCAATTTGTCTGTCAGATTTAAATGGCTCATTTAAATGGCGCAGGATTTCCCAAGACACCACTCAAAGCCCCTCTGCTCAGCACCCCCCAAACCCAGGCAGCCTTGCTTCTGCTCTGCTTCAGTCAGGCCTTCGGGACATCAGCCACGTGACCTGCTCGCCTCAGGGCCTCTGCTGGGGTAGTGCTCCCTTCCAGGAGCACCCGCCTTTCTTTCATTCTGCCACCGCAAATTTGAATCAGAGAATCACAGTGGAGACCAGGGAAAAAAGAAAAAAGGTCAATTCCTCTGGATTCCTGTTGCTTCTGCTAATTCAAGGCAGCCTCAATTCTTTGACATCCAGGCAACTCATCGGGTTTGTAGCTGTGGAAGCTGCAAGAGAGGAGAAATAGGAAGTAAATTTATCTAGATTAGAGATGAATTGGCAAACAAGCTATGTCTTAATATATCCTTCTAGCATATCCCAGACTCTTGGAGTCCTTTTGATTTTGAAACATGTTTTTAAAGCATGAGTGGATTATGATTGTCAGAAAAAAAGCGGTTTCTTCCAGGCCTTAAGCTATAAAAACTGCTATTCCTGTTCTCTCTGCAAATGAGCCCACTTTAGTATGCCCTGCTGGGAAATGAAGGCAATTGCTTTATTCCTGGGAATTACCAAAGATTTACTTGAAAGTGCTACCTCACACGCAGTGGGTAATAAGTCTAAATGAAAAGGAAAACAATTAGCCCAAATGTGCCAATCTCAACAGTGTTGATTGGTTGGTTGATTTTGAAAGCTCAATTTTATTTCTAGAATCAAAAATTGCAAAAACAAACAACAAACAACAAAACCCCCAGTGGTTAAAGTCCTTGAATGAGAAGTCGCTAGGAAGAACACAGATGGGGTTCCTTTCAGGGCCACCTACCTTTGTGCTTGAGCCCACCTGGGACCCTGGCAAAGGTGCCCATTTGGACAAACTGGGCCCCTAAATTGCAATCCATCAGGTCAAGAAAGCTACAGAGCCACCAAAAATAACGAATAGATCCATGTTCTCTTGTCTGTCCTGCATACTTCCCATTGGAAATGACAGGCCTCCAGCCCCAAGCCGGCTTCACTGTCCATCCAACCACCAGGGAAGCGTTTCTCAAGGTATGGTCTAAGAACCGCGTGCACCTGCATTAGTATCACCTGGACTCCTTGTTAAACACACAGATGAATGATACCCATTCCACACTTACCAAGTCCAAATCTCTGGAGGTTGTTCTTTTTTCTTTTTTTTCTTTTTTTTTGAGGTGGAGTTTCACTTCTGTTGCCCAAGCTGGAGTGCAATGGCGCAATCTTGGCTCACCGCAAGCTCTGCCTCCCGGGTTCAAGTGATTCTCCTGCCTCAGCCTCCCAAGTAGCTGGGATTACAGGCATGTGCCACCACATCCAGCTAATTTTGTATTTTTAGTAGAGATGGGGCTTCTCCATGTGGGTCAGGCTGGTCTCGAACTCCCGACCTCAGATTATCCGCCCATCTCGGCCCCCCAAAATGCTGAGATTACAGGCATGAGCCAACATGTCAGCCCAGGCAGAGGTAGTTCTAGTTGTCAACATCATCAGGGTAGCCACACTAACAACACCTCTTTTTCCTCTTAGTCCATGGGCATTTTCCTTCAATTGTTCTCAACATATCCAGCTTAAAGTCCTTGGTCCATTGTTTCAATAACAAATCTTGCAAGTATTGTAAACTTCCTTGCAATTCTACTGTGTTCCTCCAGTAAACACACTCCCCATCCCCCTCAATAACTTTGTCAAATCTCTTCAAACTAAAGATCTACCAATGTTCTTGTACTTGACCTCACTTCTAATTCTCTGAGATTTTGAGGCTACCAAATGAGATGTCTCTCCTCTTTCAGACACCAACACATGTACCCCTGTCTCCATGGGCCCCTTCCTTCACCTTGACTCAGGATCCCACCCCAACTCCTTCTTGGAACCTTACACTATCAACATGCCTTCTGTCTTCCGGGTGTTCAGTCACCTCCTTTCAATCAATCCTTCCCCTTGGCTCTTTTTGGCTTTGTAGAGTATCATTAGTGGCAATTAGTATGAGTGTTCTCTCCAATATCCCAGGAGAATTATTACATCAATGAAGACATACTATATACCTGGCTACCACAATAGAATGTTAACCTGATTGTTACCTTTAAATCTTTTTTTTAATAATAATAATGTGTTTCAATATAGTTTTAAAAACTTTTTATTATAAAAAAATTTAAACTTTTTATTATAAAAATTATAAACATTTTCAAATACATTCAAAATTAGAGAAACTAGTAAAATGAACTCCTACTTACCCATCAGCCAGCCTCAACAATTGTCACCATTTTATCAATGTATATATTTTATTTATTTTATTTTATTTTATTTTGGAGACAGAATTTTGCTCTGTTGCACAGGTGGGAGTGCAGTGGCACAATCTCGGCTCACTGCAACCTCTGCATCCCAGGCTCTAAGATTCTCCTGCCTCAGCCTCCCAAGTAGCTGGGATTACAGGCATGCACCACTATGCCCGGCTAATATTGGTATTTTGATAGAGACGGGATTTCACCACATTGGCCAGGCTGGTCTTGAACTCCTGACCTCAGGTGGTCCACCTTCCTCCACCTCCCAAAGTGCTGGGATTACAGGCATGAGCCACTGTACCTGGCCATATTTTAAAGAAAAGTCTATATATTGGGCCATCACATTATGCATCTCTAATTGATAAGGGCCAATTTTATAAAACATAACCTCCAGGCCGTTATCACAGCGAAATAACTATGATTCCTTAATATCACCTAATTCTCAGTACATATTTTATTTTCCCAGTTGTTTCCAGGATGTCTTTTTATAGTTGGGGTGTTCAAATCAAGATCGAGCAAGGTTCTTATACTGTATCTCATTGTTTTGTCTCTTAAGTTATTTTTGTCCTCTAATAGTCTCCCTGCCTTTATGTTTTTTAAATGCCATTGATTTTTTGGGCCGTTTGTTACATAGAGTATCCCACACTCTTGATTTGGCTGATCACATCCTTAAAGCACTGATAACTTTGTCTCTATCCCCCATATTTCTGCCTTTTTTCTTTCTTTTTTTTTTTAATCAAGAGTACTTCATAGACAGTACTTTTAAACATACTCCCGTGGTGGAGACCACTTTCAGAAAATCTGTCCCTCATCCTCACATCCTCTTCCAGCTCCAACTTTCCTCCTCCCCATCCATAGCTGAATGAGTCTCCAGAAAGCCGCTGTGTTTGCTTTCTTAATTTCTTCAGCTTTCACCCTCTCTTCAGATCTGGCTTCTGCTCCTGTCACACCCAGAAACAGTAACGACCTCCATTCCTTCAAATCAAGCAGATATTTCTTTGATCAATTTCCATCTTATTCCAGTTATAGACTTCAATAGCTTAAGGCAGGAATTTATTTTGTCTCTCATAGTTCCATGGATTGACTGGAATCAGCTGAGGAGTTCTCACTTGGGGCCTCTTAAGAAGCTGGCATCATCTGAAGGCTTCATGTCCTAGATGGCTTCTTTCTTCACAAGGCTGCTATCCAGGTTGGATCTCAGGAACAACTGGGGCCTGGGATCTCTCCCTCACTCTCCTTGCCCTTACATAGGGTACCTTCACCTTCACATGGTAGTTTGGGCTTCCTCACAGCATGGGGGTTTATGAGTAAACAGACCTCTTACATGGGGGCTGGCATCGCACTGAGAAAGTATTTCAAGAGACCAAGGTGGATGTTGCAAGGATTTCTGTGACCTTGATAGTCACGTAGTGTCCCCTCTGCTTCAGTCTAGTGATTGAACGAACGGGTCCTGCCCCCCTTCAGTGTTGGGGGCACTACACGAAAGTATGAATTTCAGCAGGCATAGTTCCCTGGGGCCATCTTTGGAGACTATCACACTTCTCCTTTGACTTTTCAACAATTATCAGCACCTCAGTGAATTATCTGATTTTTGAAATACTCTGACCCCTTGCTCCCACAATAAGTTACTTTTCTGTTCCTTTTCTACCTCTCTGACAAAAACCTCTCAGTGGTCTTCATAGGCCCCATCTTCCTCTGCCCAGTCCTCCAGGCCTGGTCCTAGATTTCTTCTCTTCCAAGCCTCTTCTCTCCCAAAGCCCTTTCACATGGAGGTCCATGATTTCAATTAATTCCTAAAATGGGCATGACTAAAGTATTATTCACTCCAACCCAAAACTGTCCTCTAAGCACCATATCCCACCTTCTAGAAACCTCTTCTTGAATATTCCAAAGGCATATTAACATGTTCAACTAAACTCAGAATCGACCCCTGCCCCAAATTGGGCCCCTTACAGATTTCTTCATTTCACCTAATGGCATCCTCACTGCCTCCACTTACAGAGAAACTTGAGGGTCATCTCTTTCTCTCTCTCTCTCTCTGACTGAGTCTATTAATTCTATCACCAAAATATTACTTCTAAAATGTTTCTGCCCACTCTTCCCCACCTCCACTGCTGTCACCCTCTATCCAGGCCACCCTCTGGGGCTATCCGTAGAAGAATATGGTACCCATGGCAACTCAAGCCAGTGCAGAGTTTATCCAAAGTACTGGCCCTTAAAAGGGAGCTACTCTGTACTGGCACTGGCATCTTTTATTGGCTTTGGGAGATACTGTTAAAAACAGAAACTCAAAATTGAATTTTAATGATGGTTCATTAAAAAGATATGCATTTTGCAGCCTCTCACCTCAAGTGTGGGGCCCAAGGCAGATACTCCATATTCTCTTCCTAAAGGAACGGTCTGCTAACAGGTCTCCCTTCATCCACTCTTGCCTCCTAGAACTGCTCTCCACACAGCAGCAAGAGTGAAAATGTGAATTACGTCCTCTGCTTAAAACTCTCTCATCACTTTTCATTGATTTTTGGGATTAAAAAAAAGAAAAAACAAAACAAAACCCTTAGCATAGCTTGCAACATAAATAGGAAACTGTATTAGTCCGTTTTCACACTGCTTATAAAGACATACCCAAGACTGGGTAACTTATAAGGAAAAAGAGGTTTAATGGCTTACAGTTCCACATGGCTGGGGAGGCCTCACAATCACGGTGGAAGGCAAAAGGCACGTCTCACATGGCAGCAGGCAAGACAGAGAATGAGAGCCAAGTGAAAGGGGTTTCCCCTTATAAAATATCAGATCTCATGAGACTTATTCACTCCCACAAGAACAGTATGGGAGAAACAGCTCCCATGATTCAATTATCTCCCACTGGGTCCCTCCCACAACATGTGGGAATTATGGGAGCTATAATTCAAGATGAGATTTGGGTGGGGACACAGCCAAACCATATCAGGAACTCAGTCTATCCTCTACAGCATTTTGACGCAAGTAACAGAAACTCAAACTCAATCTTGCATGAACAATAAGGAATTCTAATATCTCCTAGAAGTCCTGAGGTAGGGTGGCCTTTAGGGCAGACTGATTCAGCAACCCAACCTTTATCAAGGTGAAAGATTCTTTCCATATGGCTATTCTGCCATCCTTGGTGCTGGCTTCCTCCTGAGAGGGGAAGATAGCTGCAGCAGGCCCAGGCTTCACATCCAGATTTCCCAACACTCAGGGGAACACATAGGGGCCATCTTTTCTTGTGATTTGTTCTTGAGAGTGAGGAAACGTTTTTTGGAAGTCCCCTGTGAAACTTTCCTTAATTTCTCTTTTGCCAGAATTGGGGCCCACCCTTATAACTAAACCAATCACTGCGTGATATGGTTTGGCTCTGTCCCCACCCAAATTTTATCTTGAATTGTAGCTCCCACGATTCCTACATGTTGTGGGAGGTAATTGAATCAAGGGGGTGGATCTTTCCCATGCTGTTCTCACAATAGTGAATAAATCTCACGAGATCTGATGGTTTTATAAAGGGGAGTTCCCCTGTACAAGCTCTTCTCTTGCCTGCCACCGTGTAAGACATCCCTTGCTCTTCCACCATGATTGTGAGGCCTCCTCAGCCATGTGAAACTGTGAGTCCATTAAACCTCTTTTCCTTTATAAATTGCCCAGCCTCAGGTATGTCTTTATCAGCAGGTGAAAATGGACTAATAAACTGGGAGAGGAATGACTACCTGGAACTGGGAATGAAGTTAGCATCACCTGATGCAGAAAGCTGTGTTAGGGGACGTATGGATTCCTGAACAAAACAGGGATTCTGTTGGAAGGAAGAAGGGTGTAGGCACTGCTAGGGAGGCACGTCCAGTGTCCTCTACCTTATACCTCTCCAGGTGATCTCACTCCAGCTTCTCTGAACTCTCTCCACTGCAGCTGCAGCAGTCTTCACATCCTTGTCTGCACCTGCTTCCTTCTGTCACAGTCCTTGCACATGCTTGCCCTGCCCGAAGAATGCCTTCTCCTAGGGAAATCCAACTCATCCATCTGTCTAGGAGGAAATTTAATCTCTCTTTAACCCTCATAAATTTGTACTTGGGACAGACTCCTGTTAGCAACAGATTAACAAGGGAAAAACAAGCAAGTTTATTAACATGTGCAGTGCACATCACAAGGGAGAAACTTCAATAAAAGGTGTCAACCTAACGTAACCACAAGGCTCAGGATCCAGTTCAAATGAATTGATTTAAGTAAAAAATGTGAGGTTGGTCATCCCAGGACACATGGACACCAAAGAATAGTGACCGCTATTCTCAGTGTGGGGAAAGGTGAAGATCATTTATACAGACAAAACTGGAGGCACTGAACAGAATTACAATATTTTCCATCCAAAGGCTAACATAGAGATATAAGATTGACTGGCTACTCTTAATTATGCTCTAAGGAGTTTGCTTAACATTCTGTCGAGAAGAGGTAACAGTCACAAGGATCTCTGTCTCCAGAGTCATTTAGTCTAGGTTTGAATGAAGAACAGAAAGTCTAGTAAAATATAACTCTCAACACAAAAGTCAGGAAGAAACAGCCATGCATCAGAGAAGAAAAACAAGCATGTTATATGACTCCATTTCCAAGGCTTAACTTTTCCCTTTGGCATAATCAATTTTGAAGGTCCTGAAAGTTTCTGTTCACAAAGGTAACTCCAAGCAGTGGCTTAGAACTCTGGCTTATGCAGCATCTTCAACAAAGAACAATAAATTTTGGAAAAGTGACAAGACAAAGGAAAGCAGTTGTAGGTTTCCAGAGGTGGGAAACTGTGGGAAGGCAAATATATGGGAGTAAAGCAAGGGAGTAAGGTTTGTTTCCAGATTGCTCCTGTGCCATATCTGAGTGGACAACAGCTGTTCCCAGTAGAGGAGAATTTATATCCTGTCTTTAGGTGGAAAAGCGGAGGAGGATAGAAAGAGCTTTCCCTCTGTTTGCTGCTTCTTAATTGCCTTTTGCTCAAAAATATTTATGTCAAAGAAGCATATTTTGGGATGACATATTCTAGTTTCTTTCACTTCCAATCTCAGCTAAATGCCTTCCCCTAGGGAAATCCAACCCATTCTTTTGTCTGGGAGGAAAAGCTGCTAGAATAAAAGCAGGCAGAAGAACATGGAAGGACTAGACTTGCTGAGTCGCCTGGCCTTCATCTTTTTCCCATGCTGGATGCTTCCTGCCCTTGAACACTGAACTCCAAGTTCTGCAGCTTTTGGACTCTTGGACCTACACCGGTGGTTTGCCAGGGGCTCTCAAGCCTTCAGCCACTGACTGAAGGCTACACTGTCGGCTTCCCTACCTTTGAGGTTTGGGGACTTAGACTGGCTTCCCTGCTCCTCAGCTTGAAGACAGCCTATTGTGGGACTTCACATTGTGATCGTGTGAGTCAATACTCCTTAGTAAACTCCCTTTCATATACCTCTATCCTATTAGTTCTGTCCCTGCAGAGAACCCTGACTAATACATCATTCTCCATCCCTCTCTGTGTTCACATTGTTTGCCCCATAAGTCCACTCTGTCACTAGCACATGGCTTGCTTTGGCCAACAGGATGTGAGCAAATGTGACACAGCAGATCTTTACAAAAGCACTTGCACATTTCTGCTTAGGCCTTGCTCGGCTGAGTGGCCATGAGCACATGCCTGGGCTAGCCTCCTGGAGTATAACTCACCTGGGACAGCCAAATTGTCCTAGTTATCCCAGCTGTGGCCATCCTAGCAGAGCCAATAGCCAACCAGTCCCAAGCTTGTAAGAGAGCATAGTGAAAACGAGGAAGACTGCCCAGCCAACAGCAGCTGACCGCAGAGGCATGAGTGAGCCCAGCCCAGCAGAGATCAGCCAAGCTGAGCCCAGGTCAGCTAAGACCCAGCACACTTGTAAACGATACAGTTTATTCTTGCACGCCAGTGAAATTATTGAGGTTGTTCATTACAAGGAAGCAGTATGTCAATGGATAACTGGAAACAAATGCGGTTTAAACATCCAGCAGCTGAGGAATGGTGCCATACCTTGCAGCAATTAAGAAAGCTGATACAAAGACTATACTTTCAGGGATCATTTATATAGTTCATTACTAAAGAAGTTTATCTGAACATGTAGAGCACAGGACACCACAAGGAGAAGGCACAACATTATTCCTTGAGCCTGAACCCGGCTCTTGGTATTGCATCACTAGAACAGCCATTTTTGACTGTTCTCTTCCAGGAGAATAAGGAGAGGATGCAGTTTGGGTGGTTAAAAAAAAAAAAAAGAATTCTGATGCAGATGAATATTGACTTGAAATGTTCACAATAGACTGAGAAATTGTAGGAGGAATGGGAAGCGGGTTGCAAAAAATGTATGCAATATGACACCACTTTCATAAAACATATGTTTATACATTTGCATATGAATGAGTCGGGTCTGATACACAAGATGCTAAAAGTGGTTATTTCCAAATGGTAGGATTTGGGGTAATTTTCATTTGTTGTTTATCTGTGTTTTAGAGTTATTCTATAGGAACATGTGTCACTTGTACAATTTTCAAAGGGGAGAAAAAAAATCTTTTCCATAGAGTACAACATTTAAAAAATTTAAAATCTTTTAGCTTATCCATAACAACCCTGAGTGTGTTTCAAGTACTTTTTGTGGATAAAGTCATTATCAGCTCTTGTAGCATCCTGTGCAGGAGACTTGGTAACATCGGCTCGCCCAGGATTCACTAAAGATTGCAGGTACCAGAATCCACCTGTCTGATCCCACTGGTAACCCCAAGCTCTGTGGATGGCAGTGGCTTCATCTTTCCAGCCCACACAGAGCCAGGGAAGCCTTAAAGCTCCTCTACCTCGGAGGAGGCAAGGGTTGGGGTCACCGTGGATCCCTATTGTCCTACCAGTAGAGTAGAGCCTTCCCAGTAACTTCCTGCCGACAGAGGTTAGTTATGACCCTTGAGAAAACAAAAGAGACTTTTTAAAGTTTCCTACTAACGGGAAGTCAAATTTCGTATATTCAGAGTAAGAAATTCAATGTCCCAGGGCAGGACAAGGATAGCTACCACCTTAATCCTTATAAAGGATAAAAAGGACTTCCTGCCTGCCTGCCTGCATTTCCTCCTTCCTTGCTCTATTTTTCTCTTTCTTTCTTTTTCTCTTTCTCTCATTATTCCTCTTTCTTATCCATCATTTGCAGTTAGCCTTTCACCTAAAATAAATCCTAGTTTAAAGCAAGTAGATCCGTCCCTGCACTCTCCTTACCAGTTTTCAATTTGCAATCAATCCCAAATACTTTTTTTTTCCCCTGCCACTACTGCTGCTGTTGCTAAAACCCTCCTCAGAGAGCTGGTGAAAATTACCCATCAGGCTGATGGGGTCTCATGGAATCATATAATCTGATCCCAGCTTGCTGTCCCTAAAACACTCACTTCTTTTCTTCATTCCTACTTCCTTATCCTTTTCCCGAATTTGAGTAGATCTTAATCTTTTCAACACTTTTATGCCCCAGCACTCCTGCCCTACCCTCCTCATACTCTGTGGAGGTATTGATTCAGACCATGCCCAACAACTGCCCTTGCATCCACCTCTAAATGTCTCCCTGCTGTTTATTTCCAGTGTATCACCCTCCTCACCCCCTATCTCCAGCCAAGCTCTGGATCCTAACCCAACTGGTTTTCCCTAGGACAGTGATTATTTCAGTTCAGATCCAGGGGATCATGAGGAGTCCATGAGGCCCTGCAGGTAATCCACAAATCTTCAGAAGGCAATGCAGAATCTTTATGTCAATTTTTAGGTGAGAGTCCCTAGCTTTCTTTTAATTTCCAAAGGGCTCTATAGATCTAGGACAGTGCTTTATCAGTTACCCTCTCTTTCTTGCATTTTTAGACTCCCTTTCAACTGGTATCCACTTCTCCATCTACACATAACCTGGGTGTACCAGGGCCATGGACAATTATGAAATATAATTACCAGGTGTATTGGTCTGCTCTGTTTGGCATAACAAAACACCACAGGCAGGGTGGCTTAAACAGAGAAAAGTATTTTCTCACAGTTCTGGAGGCCGAAAGTTTGAGACCAAGGTGCCAGCATGGTTGGCTTTTGGTGACGGTTTGCTTCCCGGCTTGCAGATAGCCACTTTCTCACAATTTCCTCACATGCTCTCATGCAATCCTCCCACCTCAGCCTCACGAGTAGCTGGGACCACAGGTGTGCATCACCATGCCTGTAATTTTTTGTATTTTTTTTTTTTTTTTTTGTAGAAACAGGGTTTCTCCATGTTGCCCAGGCTGGTCTCTAACTCCTGGGCTCAAGCGATCCTCCTGCCTCAGCCTCCCAAAGTGCTGGGATTACAGGCCTGTAATTGTTTTTTGTTTGTTTGTTTGTTTTTTTGTAGAAACAGGATTTCTCCATGTTGCCCAGGCTGGTCTCCAACTCCTGGGCTCAAGTGATCCTCCTGCCTCAGCCTCCCAAAGTGCTGGGATTACAGGCATGAGTTGTCGTGACCGCACATTTAACCTTAATTACTTCCTAAAGACTCTGTCTCCAAATACAGTCACAGAGGGCAGAGGAGAGGCAGTGTTAACACTTCAACATATGAAACTTGGGGTGACACAGTTCAGTCAATAGCACCAGAAATAAAAATAACTTGTTTTAAGATATCAAAGTTGCTATGTTTGTTACACTGACAATAGATTCCTAACTTTTTTCTCTGGCTGCTTTTAAGATCTTCCCTTTATCAATGGTTTTAAGCAATTTGTTTATGAGATGACTTAGTGGAGTTTTCTTCGTGTTTCTTGAACTTGGAGTTTATTGAGCTTCTTGGATCTGCAGATTATAATTTTCATAAAGTTTGGAGATTTTTTTCACAGCATTTTTTCAAATATGTATATTTTTTGCTTCCCCTTCACAGAGTCAAATTATATATATAATTCCAGGTGGCACATCCCACTTCCTGGGTTCAGTGGGATAGTCCTACCTCCCTGGAGACTCTACCAACCAACACATCTTCAGCCCTTCCCTCCTGCAGTAGGCACAGCAACTCAAGGAAGACAGAAATTTAAGTTTGTCCCAGAGATAACTAATGCTCTTTAATTTTTAAAATTCATTCTTATCTGAGTCTTTTACTTAGGCCAGTTTCTCTTGCTCTGCCTCCAAGTTCATTAATATTTTCTTCTGATTGTAAAGACTGGGGGACCTCTTTCTTAAGTTATCTTTGTCTTAAGATTTGGTGCAATGTATCAGTAGACCTAACAGAATGAATATCTAACAAAAGAAAGTTGAAAACTAAATGACTGTTACCTTTCTCTTTGAAATACTGTAGGAATGAAAGTTAGATATGCTTTGTGACTTCCACGAAACCCTGACCATTACACAGACTGTGACTTTTATCAGTGCAAGATGCAAGGTGAGCAGGCTCACTGAGAAAACACACACCAGGGACTTCACAGTTCCTGCTCTGCATGATGATATGGACTAGAAGGAAAAAGATGTTAGCATGAGGGATTTCTGATCAGGGTCAAGCTGTGTTGTGATCACTAATGACTTGTCGGCTCGTAGGATGGATGAACAATGAGTGTCTTTGGTTACAAACTGTGGTCTACCTATCAATTGTGAAAACTGTATTCACAGGAGTCGACAGCAGCAGTTGATGGCAAGATGGCACTCAGAAATGGCATTGACATACTTTAGGATGTGGAATCATAAATGAGACAGCACACAATTAGAATAAAGAATTAGCAGGGGGGTTAACTTGGGAGGAAAGGTGTGGATATAAACTGTTACTGAAGAAGACAAACAGATTGTTCACGACACTGAGACTTTCTACGATGCAGAAGAGATGTCCACGCGTGTGACTGACCTTATTTCATTCCTAAGTGAGATAGTTTTGGATGCAGTGCTCGCTGTTGCTGAATAAGTGATCACAATGTGCCTTGTGTTTCTTTCTTTGGGAATATTTGAATCTTGTCTCAATGCTCAAAATGGATCAGAGATACAGATTTTGACAGCAAAGTGACATTATTCGTGAGCTCTTGTGAAGAAAGTCATTGGTTTTTATCTTCTTTAGAGTTAGACTGTGGGTGTGGGTACAAAAGGTGGGGTTTGTAACATCTTTCTTTCTTAGAAATGTATTTCCTATTCCCATGGAAATGGTTGCATTAGATGTTCTCTATCATTTAATGATATACTTGTGGACTAAAAGATAAAAGTGCTGTCTGAAATAAGCCAATTATGTTAAACTAGCACATCTGCCATTATCATTAGCCTGAATAGAAAGGCCTTTAAAATTGATTTTTTAGAAAGCATTTGAATGCATTCTTTGCTATTGTATTTATTCAATAAACTATTTAATTATTAAAAAATTTGTCTTCTGCAATATCTAACTTTCTGCTAATCTTATATGGTGCATTTTTCATCCCAGATTTCAAAGTTTTGATATCTAGGCTTTCAATTTGTGTCTTTTTTGTATTTTCTCTGGCTCTTCCGAACTTTTAAAACATTTAACACAATTACAATAATTGTTTTGATGTTCTTCTCTGTTAATTCTAACATCTGTGTCAGTTCTGGGTCAGTTTTTACAGACCGATTATTCTCCTTGCTGTGTTTTCCTGCCTTGTTGTGTCTTTGATTGGATAATACAAATTGTGAATCTCACCTTGTTGGGTGCTGGATTTTTGTTTGTTTGTTTGTTTGTATTCCTGTATGTTTTCTTGAGCTTTTCAGGTCTTGCCTTTGTGCTTTGAGAGGCATTTTCTGGAGCAGTGCTCAGTCTAGGGTTAATTATTCCCCACCACTGAGGCAAGACCTTACTAAGTACCCAGTGCCCCATGACTGATGAGTTTTTCCAGTTTGACTGGTAGAAACAGGTACCATGCCTGGCACCCACCATCCTTTTAGATGGCTCATTCCTTAGCCTCACATGCATGCACTGTTCGCCACTTTGCTGAACGGCCAAGGGGATCCTCTGTGGAGCTCTGGGATTCTCTCTCTGTGCAGCCATCTTCTCTCTGGAACTCTCTCTGTAGAACCATGGCTGACTTGGTCTCTCTGGACACTCAACTCTGTCTTTTCAACTTCAGGAGTCGGCCTGAATCCATGCTAGTTCTCCCTCTCTGCACAGTGACCTGGCAACTCTGCCAAGGTAATTCTGGGGTAATCCTAGGACTCACCTAGTTTGTTTCCAATGTCGTTCATTGCCTGGTGTCCAGTGTCTTGAAAACTGTTGTTTCATATATTTTGTTTGTTTGTTTGTTTCAAATGGGAGGATAAATCCAGTCCCTCCTTCACTCCATCTTAACTAGAAGCAGAAGTTAGTAGCTATTATTATTTTATCATTCATTCAAGATATCTTAGGGGCACCTACTATGAGCCAGGCACTATGCTAGGTTGAGTGTACAGTGGTGAGCCAAAAGAATATGGTCTTAGCCTCACAATAAATCCGTCTTATGGCGATCAACTTCTGCCAGAAGGCAGTAAACATGCTAGGCACTGGATTGATGAACATAGACATGAATCAGCCGTCATCATTTCTCTCAAGGAATTCACAATTAGGAGGGAAGAAAAATTAATACAAAGCTGACTGTGAAAAGTATGTGAGATACAAAGGCTCTGGGCATATTGATGAAGAAATAATTAATTCTGATTTAAGGCATAAGGGAAAACTTCATGGAGAAGGTGACATTTGAGTTGGGACGTGAAAAGTTCATGTAATTTTGAAGGGTGGAGAAGCAGGAGGGAGGTAGAGATGCTCAAAGTGCTTTTCTTTCCTTTCTTTCTTTCTTTCTTTTTTTTTTTTTCTTTTGACGGAGTCTCGCCGTCTCCCAGGCTGGAGTGCAGTGGTGCCATCTCGGCTAACTGCAAGCTCCGCCTCCCGGGTTCACACCATTCTCCTGCCTCAGCTCCCAGGTAGCTGGGACTACAGGTGCCCGCCACCACGCCCGGCTAACTTTTTGTATTTTTAGTAGAGACGGGGTTTCACCATGTTAGCCAGGATGATCTCAATCTCCTGACCTCGTGATCTACCCCCCATCGGCCTCCCAAAGTGCTGGAATTACAGGCGTGAGCCACCGCTCCTGGCTTCAAAGTGCTTTTAAACTTGTGGCAGACACAGCTATGTGGCTTGTTCTTTCTCTCCCACAGAACTCTAATCATGTGCTTCAGAGGATGCTGTATACAGTACTTTCCAGCCCCTAGGAGTGAGTCTTGATTGGGTGAAATCAATCAAGGAATTTCTATTCCACTTGCCTGTCATTGGATCCAGCATAGGCACATGACACAATTCTGGCCAATGAGATATGAGGGAAAGTCTGCTGGAAAATCTTATTTTTCAAAGAACGGGAGAGAACATTCCTTTCCCCCACTGTTTCTGAGAGAGAAACAAAAACAAAAACAAAAAAACCTGATTCCTTGATGATATCCTGAAACCACTGGCATTAACCAATCTAAAACTGATATAACTCATAACTTCTTGTTACATGAGATGCTAAAGTTTTCTTCTTGTTTCAGTACCTTCTAGTTGGATTTTTGTTGTAGTTGATGGCGCTACCTTCAGCCAGAGGCAGGAGACCAGCATACCCTAAGCTGATCAGTTTAACCATTAGAAATTCGTTTTTCCTTTTCACTGATTCAACCCTCTGCTAAATGTTACTTCTCTTGTTCTGGTTCCTCTGTTTCATCAAGAATGGAGGTTAACCTAAGACCTAAGACATGACAATGCACTTAGTCACTCTTCCCAAACATACACATGGGGGGAGATGCAAAACAACTTTGAAAATGAAAGAAAGCAATTACACAATGCAATACCTTGACTATTCTGTCCCATCACCCTTCCTGGTCCTTTGGTTGGGAGGACTTAAACTCTTATGGTAGGGTAGAGAGATGAAAATAAACATAAAGGAAAAAAGTGTAGGCAAGCCCAGGGGAAATTATGTAAATTCTTCCGGATTCACAGCAGTGCTAGAATTCTCTGGTAATTCCCACAGGAGCCAAGACTACCTCTGAAACAGTCTAACTGTTGGAAACCACCAGTGTCTGGCAGGAAGCCAACTATAACAAGGGCAAAAGATAATGCGGTTTCGGAGAGTCTGGACCAATCCCAGGGACCCAGGCCAGCCTGTGGCCAAAGTTGTGAATATGCAAAAACTGTCACCAGTCTCCACTCGCTTTCCCGTTCCCTTCCTAGTCCCCTTCTTTTTCTAGCTCCCATCTTTTTCTCCCTGCTCCTCCTCCCACTCCTCCTTCTCCCTCACTCACTCAACAATTCATATCCTGCTTGCCTGATGAGCACAGAAGGTACTAAGCCGCCTACCTTAGGACACTTGCATTTCAGCAGGGAGCTCTTACACGCCCAAGGTAATGCTCCTCTATTGCTAGAAATTCAGGCTTCGAGGCTGGCTGTGGGAAGCATGTCTGGTCTCAGGCACAGTACTTCTTGTCCCATGCAAAGTCAGCTGGTGGGAAGCGGGGCGGGGGATCCAAGGAAAAGAAGGGGACTAGGAAGGGAAGCGGGGATTCAAGGACTGGATTCCCAGCTCTCACTGCCAGCCAGTGGGGATGTACAGGGTCACAAAGACATTGCCTTAAAAGCGGAGTTGTCCTCTGCTAGCTCATACAGGACCTGGTCATGCTGACTTGTGATCCACGGATCTCAGCCAGAATCCAGCATAGCCTGATATTTAGCAGGTGCTGTTTATGGAACGAATGAACGAACGAACATCCGTTCATATACACTATAGCTCTGCAGACACTATGACTACCTTGTTCCCCATTGTATCCTCAGCACCCAGTCCAGTGCTTAGGCTGTAGTAGGAAGACAGTAATGATTTATTAATTGACTGAAAGAGGGCGTCACAAGAAAGGGACTTGCATCTATGCTGCAATGACATCTTTGTTGCAAGGGCAAGAAGGACATCCCAGACCTTTTTGAAAACATCAGGGATGGAGGTGGGAGGCAGGGCAAGATGGAGGAAATTTCTGGGAGTACAGCTATCTAGCTGTCATGGTTCAACTATGGTTTCAGTTTTCTAGGGTTTCTTTTGTTTTTTTGGAGATGGAGTTTCTCTCTTGTTTCCCAGGCTGGAGTGCAATGGCATAATCTCGGCTCACCGCAACCTTCCACTCCCAGGTTCAAGCGATTCTCCTGCGCCAGCCTCCGAGTAGCTGGGATTGCAGGCGCCTGCCACCTCGGCCGGCTAATTTTTGTATTTTCAGTAGAGACGGGGTTTCACCATATTGGCCAGGCTGGTCTCGAACTCCTGACCTCAGGTGATCTGCCTGGTTCTGCCTCCCAAAGTGCTGGAATTACAGGCATGAGACACCGCGCCCAGCCTTCTAGGGATTCTTAACCTGGGGCTCATAGGTGGGGCTTCAAAAGATCCATGAATCCTCCGACTCTTTAATCAAGCACAGTGTCAGTAGCTGTATGTGCATTTTTCTGGAAGAGGATCATGGCTTTCAATGAGTTTCAAAAGGCTGAGACTGCTGGAGACCTGCACTGTCCAATAGGGTAGCCATTAGTCCGGTGTGGCAATTTAAGTTTAGATTTAAATTAAAATTTCAGTGCCTCACTTACACTAAGCTACACATCAAGTGTTCAACAGCCACTACCTACAGGACAGACCAGATAGAGCACATTTCCATCACTGCAGAAAGTTTGATGGGACAGATATCTGTATTGGTAGCATTACCACCTGAATACAGGTAAGATTGGATCCAACTAGTGCTTTTGTAAAATGAGTTACCAACATTTAGAAATAAAACATAAAAATCTAAAATCCTGATTTCATTTGGGAAGCAGGACTATCTACCAGCGTGGGGCCTGCGTTCCCCTGGCAGCTGGAACGCACAGCACTGCTCCCTTTAGAGGGACTCTCGGTCATATAGAAGTTTCCCGCTTGACTCTCCTTGACGACTGACAGTAAGACCCTCGTTTCCAGGGGACTTAGCCGTCTTGGTCTCCTTCCAGGCTCGTGTTTGTAACCAGATTCCAAATTTTGCTAAATGGGGTTAAACTGGGTTTGAGAGCACATTTTAGAGCAGGGTCTAGGGCTCAGTTGGAAGTTGAGGAGGGGCAGCGCCTCCTTCCTTACAGTTTTCCGGAACTGTAGGAAGTCAGAGGGAATTTTATCCTGAACATCTGTTGCTTGACAAAGAACTTCTTCCCAGTCCTCCTCTGAGCTCTCCAGTCCCCAGCCCAGTTCGCCCGGGCCCGCCCCTAGCAACGAGATCGCGGGGAGGGGCCGAGGCGAAACATTAGCCTCGCGCCCACCACCCCGGCTGGCGACGTGGCTCCGCGGCCCC
>NW_012114622.1:5651913-5702926 GCF_000951035.1 Colobus angolensis palliatus
GGCGGGAGCCACGCGGGATACCACCGCCAAAGCGAAAGCGAAATCGCGCGCGCGGCCCCGAGGGCGAGGGCCTGCCCGACTCGGCGCCGGGGCTAAGGCTAAGTTGCCGGAGGGCCCCGGGACCCCAGCGTGGAGATCGCCGCCGCGCCCCGGCCTGGGTGGTTTCTCACGGGGAGGCGAGAACGTGGCAGCGGCCGCGGTAGCCAGGACGGCGAGGGCCCGCCCCCTCCCCCGGGTTGCATCAGAAGGGAAGGGAGAGAGTGCACAAAAGAAGAGTTTGTCCACAGTGGCCTGTTAGTGACATGAGTTCCTCTCCACCCTCTCGCAGTTTCTCTCTGATCCCCTACTTCCGGCGAGAAGGGCTTGAGATACTCGCTAAGAAGGTCTCAGGGATGAACATGAATGGATAAAAGATGAAGGGGCAGGCGAGTGACAGGCTTACTTCCTAGTCTCGGCCAGGTGGTCTTGCCTTTTGCCTAATCGCCCTGTAAATCTGTCGTAAGGAGGCTGGGCGCGGTGGCTCACTCCTGTAATCCCAGCACTTTGAGAGGCCGAGGTGGAGGGATCACCTGAAGTCAGGAGTTCGAGACCAGCCTGACCAACGTAGGGAAACCCCGTCTCTACTAAAAATACAAAAATTAGCCGGGCGTCGTGGCACACGCCTGTAATCCCAGCTACTTGGGAGGCTGAGGCAGGAGAATCGCTTGAACCCGGGAGGTGAAGGTAGCAGTGAACCGAGATTGTACCACTGCACTCCAGCCGGGGCTAGAGTGAGACTCCATCTCAAAAATAATAAAAAATAAAATAAAATAAAATAAAATCTAGTGTAGGGATACAAAAATCCGGGGACACACAGTTTCCGATTGGAAACACGAGGGAGCAGGAATGGAAACGGGTCGCCTGAAACGTTTCTGTTGGCAGCAGATGTCTGCATAAGCACTCAGTTCTTTGGCAACTGATTTGTTGGGGGCAAAAAGCTGGAGGGTGCTCTTGGTGGTGGAGGATTTTCACTTGGGCTGTTAAAGGCAGTTGAGTCAGGAACCAAACCCGGGAAACAAAACTTTGGCACATTTCAGTACACCCTCCCCGGGTCCCCCTGCAGAGACACTTGGGCATTGTGCAGAGGTATCTGCTGGTCCTTGCTCAGAGGACCCAGCAGGCAGCCTGGTCCCAGATGGAGGCAGGGCTGGGGAAGAAACCAGCAGTCCTGCCTACTGGGCACCAAGTCTCAGATCTCCCTGAACCTGATTCCTGGGGGTGGAGGGTCTTCACGTTCTGCCACATGAAAGAGAACACAGCCATCCCTGTGCTCCTGGGGCCTTCCAAAGGCCAAAGTGTTTCATTGGAATATGAGGATAAATGATACCTATTGTGTAGGTGCACCATCTGCCTGCTCTGATAACAAGACCTTTGAACTTCAAAGTCACCTCCAAACAATTACCTTTTATCTTGCACAGTACTTTCTCTTCTCGGTTAGGACTTAACAATGGGGGCCATTGATGAGTTCAGTCTATTGTATTGCTTTGAGGCACTTGGAGACTGATTTATTCTGTAGCCCTGAGTGGTAGCCACATTGTCACTGGAGAGGAGGCAGGGAGAGGTTTTGGGATTTGGAAAACTTTATAAGGTGTGGTTCTACAGCTTCCAGTTAATGCCTTCATCATGACAGTTCAGCCTAGTAGTGAGAACAAGTGACGGTGGAGTTGGTCTGGATTTGATCCTTGTATCAACACGTTGACTTCATTCAGTTATTCATGCAACAAACATTTGAATGGCTACTGTGTACCAGGCCCCAGTTTAGACAACTGGAAGATACAAAGATGAAACCTTATGCTCTAGGCATCAAAGTGCTATAAGCAAATGTGGAGGAGAGAAGCACAGACAAACTAGCCATTATGCACAATTGCTGCAATGATGGCCTGTAAAACCTATGGTGAGCACATCCAGGAGAAGGAGCCACCAGGGCTGCAGGTTAGAGAGAGGGGATTACGGCTGTCACCTGATCAAAGTTTGTAGGATGACTTGGAGGTTGCCAGGTGTACAGCAGGGGAAGGCCTTCCTGAAGAGAAAACAGCCCATTTCTAAACGGTTTGAAAAGTGTTCTGGGGCCTGAGGGGTGGTGAGTCTGCAAAGGGGCAGGGAAGGGAAGTGAGAGGTGGGAATGGAGGGGAAACCAAGGACAGAGCAGGAAGGACCTTGGTGAGATGGAGATATGTTATCCTGTACGTTGTCAAAATGTCATAATCCCCAAAACTCATTGGGAAAGTCAGGCTGGCATGAGGCAGTACGCAAAGAACATAATCGAGGTATAGACTAGACCAGTGGCAGGGGAGAGAGGGTAAATGCCACAGGGGCTTGGTCTCTCCGGATTCCGGGAGGCGATGCATCTATACACCAGTGGGAGGTAGAACTGGCAGCTCTTGCTTTTGACTCAACAAGGGGGAGAGGAGGGAGGTAGGAATCAAGGGGACATCTGGGTCTCTGGCCTAAGCCACCAGATGGGTGATGGATGCACCTTTCGCTTGTAGGTTAAATTTGGGGTAGAGGTGGGGTAGGAGGTGCTGGAAATTATGGGTCCAGTTTGGGATGGGGCTGCGTGTGAGAAGCTGCCCCTCTGTTCACGGCTTCTGTTTCGGTAGTCCCCTCCATGATTGGGCTGAGGAGGAATGAGTGTGGCTGGATCTAGGCAACTTTGTCACCATTACCTGTCAGTCCTGAAAATGTGACAGCTCTAAAGCCCCTAAAGACACCTGGGCCAGAGGTTTGCAAAGTGGGAACCCGTAGGCTGCATGCATTCACAAATATGCCACACAGTGTAAATTACTTGCCCACATTTAAAGTTTGAATGATTTCACATACAGACCCCCATTATCTGGCTTCTCTTGACACCTTTGTTCCTGTGTGTCAGTCATCCTCTGCAGCAGAGTTGGTCAGCCCTGTTTGGCGCCTAGCAGGGTATCTCCAAGTGGCTCTAGGTCCCATCGAGAGGTTTTGCTCATTCTGTTACCTGTTGGTGTTGAGAACAAGTGATGATGGAGTTGGTCTGGGTTTGCTCCTTGTATCAACACCTTGATTTCATTAATTTATTCATGCAACAAACATTTGAATGGCTTCTGTGTAGCAGCTACCATCCGCCACTGATCTAGATTATTGTCTTTAGTGAGGAAAGGCATGCATTCTCTCCTTTATTCCTCACAACATTCCTTGTGAAGTAGGTGTTCAGTTTACAGATGGAGAAACTCAGAGAGTCAATACACTTGTCCAAGATCACGCAGATAATGGGGACCAGAGGCAGGACGGGGATCCAGGTGTTCTGATGGAAGTGCTGGGCTTCATCTCCACCCTAGCTGCCTTTCCCAGGATCTCACTTGAGATTGTTAAAGAGAAGGTTAAGATCTTACTTATTCTTGCAACAAATATTTATTGAGTTTTTTCTTATTTATTTTTATTTATTCTTGCAACAAATATTTATTACTATATGTCAGGCTGAGCTATGTCCTAGATGTTTATTTGGCATAGATTAGATGCTGTCCTTTCCACAAAAGAGGATTGTAGAGTCTGATGTCGTTAGCCTGAGATTCTGTTTCCCAGTTGGCTTTGGGTAACCCATTGGCATGTCTCCACTGTGTCCCCAGGATTGGAGCAGTGCTTGGCACATACCTGGGCTCAACACTGCACAATCTTAAAATAATTCTGCTGTGTCTGACTGTGATTTCCTGGGGGAAGAAGCCTGAACACGCTTGAAGTTTAGTGTTTTAGTCTTTTTTTTTTTTTGAAGACACGTTCTTGATTTGTTGACCAGGCTATGATGCACAGCGGTAGTTGGGGCTACAGGCATGTGTCACCATGCCTGGCTAATTTTTAAATTTTTTTGGAGTCAGGATCTCACTATGTTGCCCAGGCTGCTCTCAAACTCTTGGCCTTCTACCTCAGTGCTCCCACCTCAACCTCCTGAAGCACTAGGATCACAGGTCCAGCCTATCTTTTAGGATTGAGGCCTGTTAAATGTGCAAATGAAGGGTCACTTTCAAGCTATTAGTGATGTTTACACCTTCCTGAGAAAGAGGAGCTTGGGCTCTTGGGTTCAGGTAGGAGGTGGAGACATTGATTATTCACTCCTCCCCTTCTCATGTACACCCTCCCCCCACCTAAAAAAAAAGTTACAGGAGATTTTCTCTATCAAACTACTGATGAATTTGTTTCCCACTTTTTATTAATCAAAGATTAATTGCCAATCAGGTCTGTTGAAAAGTAAGAAAGTTTTGCCACTGAAGCCGATAGAATTCCAGCCCCAAACAAAGAACGAAATCTAGAGTTAGCCTGTATGACCTCCTCCCAGGTAAATGGACTACAAGGGTGAAACTTTTTTAAACACTGGGAATAGCTTGGGGGTGTTTGTGAAGTTCCCTACCGGAATGCTGTCCTGGTTTGGGACCGTCTGATCTAGAGATGACAAAAGTGAGTTCCCAGCCTGAAGTTTGCTCTGGGCTAGCATTTAGGGTACCTCAGTGGAGTTCAGTGGGAAGTTCCTGAAACCTAGGCCAGCTGTGGAGCTGGTATAGGAGTCTTTACCCTAAGTGCAAAGGGTTTAAGGTTCCTAGAGCAGATCAGCTGGTCAAGTTTCATGAGTAGATTCCATGATGTCAAGGCTCCTTCAGCCCTGACATTTGTGCTGTGTCCACCATCTGGTGTCCTCTTGCTTTAAGTGTCAAGTCTTTGCATCCACCGTGGTGAGATTTAAAAAAACAAAACTCACTTATCTTTTGATTTACATACAATTTTCCACTTTTTGCATTGGACGTAAGCCAGAAGACATGAATTCTCACCCCAGTTTTACCAAATACTGGCTGTGTGATCTTAGAAAAGTCATTCCATTTCTCTGGGCCTCAGTTTCCATTACTCCAAAATGAGGGTGTTGGACTACAGCAGGGAAGATTAATAGGTTTCATCTTACAGATCAGCTCTGATGCATTGGTAGTGGCCATCACCAGAGCACAGTGCTGAGAATTCTGAGAGCACCTCTAGTTTTATCAGGACAGAGGGGTGCAATCCATTAGCGGTGTCTGTCATCGGCACTGGTCCGGGGAAAGCACATCAACCGTGGAAGGATAAACTTGAAGATTCCTTCCAGCCTCCTTAGATCATTGATTCTGTTGTAGTTGTTTGTGCATTTTAGATTGTGCAGGTGTTTGATCTTTTGCTGGACCAGCATCACACAAAGCCTTAATAATAGCCTTGTGCATGTGTGTGGGTTTCTTTTCCTTTTTTTTTGTACTGCAGAAAGATTGTTGATCGAATCGACAATGATGGGGATGGCTTTGTCACTACTGAGGAGCTGAAAACCTGGATCAAACGGGTGCAGAAAAGATACATCTTCGATAATGTCGCCAAAGTCTGGAAGGATTATGATAGGGACAAGGATGATAAAATTTCCTGGGAAGAATACAAACAAGCCACCTATGGTTACTACCTAGGTAAGAGGTACTGCAGGAGCGATGACACAGCGGGGGCCCGGGGCACAAGCTTTTTGTAGACTCTCTCCTCTCTCATCATATCCACTCCCTTCAGGGAGATGTCACAGCCTCCTAAGTAGAATATGCTTGTATAACACCCTCCTCTGCAAACTCGGAATGTACTGAGTTCCTTACACTGAGTGAAGTTACAGGTGGGAGGGAAGGACCGTGAGGGCTAATAAAAAAAATCCCTTAGATTGCGACCCCATCTCAACTTCATCTCAGAGGCACACACGGAGAAGAAACCTGAAGGGAAGTGTGTCTGTGGTACACTTTCAAAATGCTGCCTAATTCCGGATAGGAAGGATTGAGCGGGCCGGAGCAGTCAGGGAAGGCTTCCTGGTATGGGTGGTTTGGAAACTGGGGCCTTGGAGAATGATTTGTATTTGGAGAAGGTGGGTCAGCTGGAGGGGCAAAGATGCAGCAATGCATGCAGTAATGGGAAGGGCCTGGATCCAAGACAAACAAGACTGGAAGAATGAAGAAGTGAGATTACAGAGGTACGGGGTACAGACCTGCTGGGTGCATGGTGAGGATGGCCAAGAAACAGGCCCGAGGAGAACCAAAGATGCACGCACGCAGCCAGAATCGGGGAGATCTTGAAAGCCAGGCACGGTGTTGAGACAAGATGTTTTGGGTACCAAAGAGCCTCTGTATGTTCTAGATTAAAGAATGAGATGATGAAAGCAGAGTTCTGCAAAGAGAAGTATGGCAGTGATATAGTCTAAAGCCTGCACTCTTAACCGCTTGCAATAATTCCCCTAATATGCCCTGAGGCCTAGATTACGGGGTGGCTCGAGGGGACTGATATTAGAGGCATTCTGACATAAAATGTTTTAAAGAACTCAGTAGGTCGGGACCTTTTTTCCCTGTGTGTATCATTTGAGCATGAAGGATGAGTGATCTGTCAGGAAACGCCTTTCTTGGCAGCACAGTTGAAAAACGTTTCTGCATACATACATCCTGCAGGAAACCCGGCGGAGTTTCATGATTCTTCAGATCATCACACCTTTAAAAAGATGCTGCCACGTGACGAGAGAAGATTCAAAGCTGCAGACCTCGATGGTGACCTGACAGCTACTCGGGAGGAGTTTACCGCCTTTCTGCATCCTGAAGAGTTTGAACACATGAAGGAAATTGTGGTTTTGGTAAGATAAGTGAAGGGCCTGGGCTGGGAAAAGACCAGGGAGAAAACTGCCTCCAAATCTTGTCTCTTCCAAAGAGAGAACATTTTTCAGCCTGAAGGGAACTGGAGAAGGATTCCAAAGTAGAGTTTGTTGGAATACCTGTCTACCCAGTAAATTAGTCAAGTCAGGCTGGCTGCTGTAACAAATAGCCCCAGTTATAGCCATTTAACACTAGCAAAGTTTGTTCCAGTCAGATGGACCTCCCAGGCTGTTCTCTTTGCACAATTGGGTACCCAGTTCTCCTCTAAGCCCTCCTGCTTGTGCTCTGCCATCTTGTAGCTTCAGAGTCATCCTGGCAACACCCAACTGGCTGACAAAGGAAAAGAGAGGAGATGAAAAGATAGAGTCTTTGTTTACTGTTCTGGCCAGGGAATGACACATCCCCTTTGCTTATGTTACACTGGCCCCTCCTGAAGAGGCTGGGAAATACAGTTTAGATATGTGCCTAGAAAGAGCAAATAGGGGCCAGGCACAGTGGCTCATGCCTGTAATCCCAGCACTTTGGGAGGCTGAGGAGGCAGATCATGAGGTCAGGAGTTTAAAACCAGCCTGGCCCACATGGTGAAACGCTGTCTCTACTAAAGATAGAAAAGCAATTAGCTGGGCATGGTGGCACACGGCTGTAGTCCCAGCTACTCGGGAGACTGAGGCAGGAGAATCGCTTGAACCCGGGAGGCGGAGGTTGCAGCGAGCCGAGATCGTGCCATTGCACTCCAGCCTGGGCAACAGGGCGAGACTCCGTCTCAAAAAAAAAAGAAAACAGAAAAAGAGCAAATGGCTTAAGTGAGCAACTAGCTAGTCTCTGCCCCATGCCCCATTTTTCAGTTTTAAGGAACTTGGGAAGAGAGTAAGAAATGGGATGAACTGGATTGTTAAAACTGTGTGGAAATGTAAAGTAAAAATTATGGCTGGAAGGGATGCTACCCTTAGGGGTGGGTGGATCAGGCCCTAGGCTTTGAGGAGTGACTCTGCTTATAAGGCCTCAGAATGTAGTTGCTTTCCATAGTGTCTTGTTGGGTCCCAAATGTCTTCATTTTCCATGACAATTAAATAAATGCCATCACCTCTTTTCCTGGCAGATGCACCAAGCCAGTTCCAACTGTTTCAATCCTGGGAAACAGATGGCTAGAGCTTTTGTTTACACGAGCTGTAGATGGTTTTAGTTATCCAGGTGGTGAAAGGGTCCGCTCGTGCTTCATCCTCGTGATCGCCATGACTGTAAGGACTGGGCGGTGGCTCCAAGAATCATTTCTCTACCACTCACCATCCATGTAGTGATAGCTAATGTGGCAGAGGACAGTGCAGGTGGGGAATGATCCACAGTGGATGACGAGCCTTTGGGAGTGGCTCTCTGCTCTCAGGTTTTCTCTTTAGTTTGGCCCAGGATGCCTCCGAGTTGCTGTGCCAATGAACAGTAAACTCATTTAATTATTGACCCAATCAAAAAAATGTAAATAAGGGGTCAAGTATACTAAATACAGAGCATAATACATTAAAAAGTCAGTTATACTTTTATTTTTGAGTTGACCACTGTTTCACATTTCTCTGACACCAACTCAGTATTCATAGTCCTGTTAGCACTGGAGTCTATTCTTGAGGTCATGTAATCCAGTGGTTCTCACACTGGTTTTCTCGCATGTTCCCCAGTGGGTGTTTTGGTTGGATGGTGGAGTTGGTTGGCCTGGCAGGGCCTCCTGATATCATCAGAGCACCTCTGGGGTTACAGGTACATCTTGCTTTGAAGAAAGCATTTTGCTCTTGAAATTGGAGTGGGGGATTAGGAACAGAAACTATTGCCTGTTTTTTACAAATAAGAAACTAGTTCCCAGGGAAGTAAGGAGATGAGCCAGAAGTCACCAAGCATTCAGCCATAAAAGCCGGATAAAGGAGGACAATAGAATTCTCAGACTTCCTTAGAGCACATGGCCATCTTGCATTCTGTTTTACCCTTTGCTTCCTAGGAAACCCTGGAGGACATCGACAAGAACGGGGATGGGTTTGTGGATCAGGATGAGTATATTGGTGAGTGCTGACCTAGTGTCTTACTCAGCTTCCTGACTGGGCCACATGCCCCCGCACCCACACGTCTGGCTACTTTCCCCAGACGTCTCTCTTTTAGCAACAGCTGCCAGTGTGTAAGTCACTCCTGTGAACTTCCAGCCTGCTTGTCCCATCAGCCCTAGTGGTGTAGTATCAGGGAAGTATTATTAGACCTTATTCAGTGGAGAAGAGATCAAAAGGCTGGCCCTACACAAGGCTGGCCAACAGTTGGTCCCATGACTCTGAGAGGTGCCCTTCGTCACGCTGCCTAGTTTTACCTTTGCAAAAGGGCATTGGAGATCCCATAGATTTACAGTGAAGATAGAAGAGACAGTGTCAGGGCAAAGACTCTGAAATTGGACGGGGTCAGTGGGGCCTAGAAGCTCTGAGTAGATGCAGCTGTGATTAACAGAACTGTTTATATGTCTGAGCTCTTTGCAGAAAGGCATTCTTCTTAGAGAGATAAATGTTTTACAGAGTGCACAGTTGCCCAATAATATTGTCATTTTGTGCCCCTTGTTTCCCATCCTTCGGTTGGGAGTCCCATAGAGTCACATTAATGTATTTGGGTCTGAACCCACCATTGTTGTTTAGAGCGCTTCCTGGTAGCTCCAAATCCCCCCAGCCCAACCCCTGCTAGAAAGGACTAGAGCAGGCAACAAGGACAATTCCATTTGATCCTTACCACCTGCTATGGCACATGGCTCCAGCTGCAGGCTCCCTTCTCATGGCAGCTCTTTTCCCAAGTCTCGATAAAGTAAAAGCCGGAAAATCATTTGATTTAAGTATTGCCCTATGACAAGAGGAATGAAATATGTATAATTTTTGTACAGATTTTTAATCGAAGCCATTAATTACCTTTAAAGGTAAAACCCAGAGCCCGAGTTGCTCTCTGTCTCTGGTTTTGTGGTTGTATTACTTTGCCACCCCAGACACAAGAACAAGTGCCTTCAGCAATGAAGAGCAGACTTTCCTCTAATCATTAGAAATTATGTTTGATCGTGAGCCGAACACTGTTCCTTGTGTGTCATTGGTAACAGACAAGGTAGCTCTCGCCACAGTAATTAAAGTGATGTTGGTGGCACTACCCTGATAGAATGACATATGCTGACAGCTCCCTCATCAGAGGAAGCAGTAGTGCCTGCCTCTTGCTGGGTCCACATGCGAGGGTCACGTTCAGAGGCGCAGACCTCTCACCGTGGCATTGGGGATGAAATGAGACTGACAGCAAAGACTGCATGATTAAAACAAACAATGTAGTGCTTTTGATTGAAAGTGTGTGCCCTGCTCAGCCCTCCGGAACTGTACATTGTAGTGGTGCAAAGTCAGGGGCAGAACTCTTTGAGTGGCTTTGCCTAGAAGAAGCATCCCATTCTTTACACTGAATAGAGAGAGGGAGGTGGAGGCGTTGCGCTTGAAAATCGAATACCTAGTGACTCACAGGCAGAGGAACCCAATGTATTGACTCATCATTTCACTTCTTGGGGAGACGACAAGTGGAAAGTGGGTGGTGGGGGGTGTAGTAGGAAGGGCACTGGAATTAGGAGCCCTAGCTTCTCAACCAATTAGCTGTGTGACCCTGGGATAATCATGTAATGGCTTTAAACCTCAGCTTCCTCATCTGTAAAATGGGAAAAAAAAAGTTAGCCCATTCTTGCAGGATTCGATGAAGCTTGAATTAGCTAATACATATTACAGCTCTTTCTCAAAAACAATGTAGACATGTCAGTTAGGGGTCTACCTTGTAGTCAGGGGTCTTGTCTCTTTTTTTCCTTCTCTTACAACCTGCTCCCTTCACCACCTGACATTTCCAAGCTCTGCTTCCATTACAGAGAAACTGCCTGCAGGGTATCTCTCTTTTCCAAGAGCTACTGACACACACACAGTGCAAAAATGTTTCCTTTTTCTTTTCCTTGCCGTTTTGTACAATGGGGATAATGACCCATCTTGTAGAATTGTTATGAGAATGAAATAAAATGACAAGTGAAAGCCCTTTGGAAATGATATAAACAATAGTACTAAACACAGTGGCTGAGACTCTGGGTTGAAAGCAGAGTGGCCATGCTCCTGTGCAGCCTCCAGCTCATATGAGCTGTGGGTCATTGGGTAAGACTTTACCTCATTGTTTTCATCTGTAAAACGGGAATTATAACAGCACTCACTTCGTAAGGTTGTTGCGTGAAAATCAAATGAAAAATGTGTGTAGAGCACTTTATACAGTATCTGGACCACAGTGTTCAATCTTAGTCGTCATTATTAGTTTTTGCTTACGTAGTGCCAGTTTGGATTGTAGAGGGCTTTTACGTCAAAATGGCACATTTGATCATAATAGCCCCATGATTTATAAATTTAACATCTCCATTTTACAGACAAGGAAACTTCAGGCTCAGTCACTGAACTAAGTCAAAAGCCGGGATTTATCTTTCGGCTTCGAAACTCGGTTCTTTCTACTCCACCACGTGGCCTTCATCATGAATAAATTATTTCATCATTATCCCCAAGAAACTGCCTACCAGCTGTTTGAGTTAGGTCTCTGGATTGGTCGTC
This sequence comes from Colobus angolensis palliatus, assembly GCF_000951035.1. Lineage (NCBI taxonomy): Eukaryota > Metazoa > Chordata > Mammalia > Primates > Cercopithecidae > Colobus > Colobus angolensis. The sequence continues at coordinate 5,663,201 of NW_012114622.1, forward strand.
GCCTTTCCTAAAGCTCAGGAGGTCAAGTTTTTTTGCGGGGGCGATTTACCTTCCCACTTTCCTTTGTAACCAACAACAACCTTCCCTTCTAGCGGATATGTTTTCCCATGAGGAGAATGGCCCTGAGCCAGACTGGGTTTTATCAGAACGGGAGCAGTTTAACGAATTCCGGGATCTGAACAAGGACGGGAAGTTGGACAAAGATGAGATTCGCCACTGGATCCTCCCTCAAGATTATGATCATGCACAGGCTGAGGCCAGGCATCTGGTATATGAGTCAGATAAAAACAAGGTACTTCCCATTCTTCTGGAATCACTGATTGAAGGGAGACAGTTTACATAAGACTGGTTTGGGTTTTTTTCTCGGCGATAGCATTGACCCATATGACCATGTCTTTATTGACTTTTCCTTCTTGTGGAGACCTGTAAACCTGACCTAATATCATGATAACCCACAGTAAGCTTATTAGGCCCCAACTTTCCTGGAAAGTCAGCTCTGAGCCACACAGTCACATTTCCTAGGACTGCAGAACTTTGTGGGCAGGACACGATTTAAGAAGTATACCCCGTGTTGCCCTAGGATCAGCTTATTTATCCATTCATTGTCACCAAATATTTATCAAACATCTGTGATGTGTCAGGAACAAGGAAGCCCATCCCATTAAAGCCCAGACATCCTCAGGCAAGCTCAGGTTTCTGGCTTTAATGCCTAGTACTTCGGTATCTATTGATAAACATTCAAATAAACAAATCAATAAATTTAGAAAAATTTCCTGCCTATTCCCTGCTTTGCTGATTGCCCCCAAATTCTCAGGTTATGCCAATAGTCAGGTTAGGCAGTGAGGCCATAAGAGGGAAGTGGCATTCTTGAGGGCCTATTTTGGGAAGACCAACACTGCTTGTGGACACGAATGGATTCTAGCTTCTGAATTACTCGGGGACTTCCCTGACGCATGTTAGCACAGTTTTTATAGCAAGAGGCTGTTCCAGTTTGGAGTTTTGCAGTGCAGTCATGGTAGATGAAGGAGGTGCCCAGTAGCTTCTGAATTACTAAATATAGTATTTTAAACATTGCAAATCAATGAAATGACATGAACATCATGCTGAACTAGTACAGTTATCAGAGCTTCCGTGACAGAGCTCTTTCATCTCTTCTATAGGATGAGAAGCTAACTAAAGAGGAAATATTGGAGAATTGGAACATGTTCGTTGGAAGCCAAGCTACCAATTATGGGGAAGATCTCACAAAAAATCATGATGAGCTTTGATAGACACTCACCAGAATATGGCAGACTGTCATAGGCATTCTGTTATTATCTTGGATTGTTGCTACAATTGTCTAATTTACAGCAGTTGTGTTCCCACAAAAAGCAAGTTTATACCTCGGATTGGGGTATAAAAATTGTTTTTCACTCAGTATTTACTGGAAAATGGACGTCACTATTCTTTCAGTAAGATTTCTCTCAAAACACATGAAAACCTTGGTAAATTGCAGTTCTCTCTGGGGATATCTTGGTACAACATGACTTTTTAAAAGTTTTTTTTTTTTTCCCGTTAAAACTTAAAGGGGAACAAAACTTGAAAAACCCCTGTTCTTCAGAAGTTGAGTGGGTTGGGGGAGGCAGTAATATGAAGTGACTGCTATGTATTTTCACTACCAGATTTTTTTATATTTTCCACTGTTAAATAGTTGGAAAGGGGAAATTCTGATTAAGCAAAAGTGGTATCATCCTAGGTAAGCTTATTTCAGAACAAGTCTAATATTTCAGATTCTTTCTTGTCGACTTTATACTCTGAGCTGTTCCTTACTGTAAGTGGTGTATATGAAACCTCCATGCATTTTCCAGTATGGATCTGCTAATATGCACAATAAATCCATGTCTTTGTTTGTTTTTCTGTTAAAAAGCAATCAAGAAAGATAATGTGAAAAAGAGAGGAATTTAGAGGTAGGGAAAAGATGAATGTCAGACATTTGAAAAACTACAGTAAAATGATAAACACTAAATATACTTGAGAAAACTTTCTTGATATGCCAGTGAGGTAGGCCTGATCTTTGAAATAGTGAATAGGAATACAATGCATTTCCTCAATGATCACTGATTAGAATGAGGTGGTGGGATCCTTGGGAAGCCAAACAGAGCTGAGTTCTGGATCATGTCCCATCCAGTCCAGTGAATCCACGACCCTCGGACCTGTCCCCACAGAACAGCTTGGACAAGGTGATATTCTGAGCTGTGGACTGAACTGGCAGACACAACCTGTACAGATTGAAATTTCACCTTGTAAGGAGGAAGTGAATGAAATAAAGGATCCCCCTAAGGATTCTCTACTGTGTCCTGTGGTGTTTGACTTCACGGATGCTATTTGTGACATTATTATTCGTATAGTGGTAGAACAGTGGGGTTGGATTCCATGAATAAGATTATAAAGGTTCTGGTTTTTTTCGTCCAATTACTAGAATGTTCAGAATAGACTCATATTTACTAATTTAATAAATGAATATGCTTAATGCCCTTTCTTCTGTAGGTCATTTTAACTATAAAATCTTCCTGAAAAAGGTTTCAACTGGAAAATCTAGGCTTCTTCCCTGGGCCTACGAGGCCCTGCAGGAGGAGGCCTAAGGGATCTGGCCGCTACCAGCAGTATCATCATCTCCTTACCTCTCTCCCTTTCACATCCCCTATATTCTGGCCTCACAGACTTTCTAGTCCTCAGACACACCGAGGTCATTCCCAGGTGGGCCCTTTGCACTTGCTGCCCCCTCACATTCAGAATACCCATCTCTCTCACCCTCGGGTAACATGATGCTTCCTCAGGGGGGCCTTCCAGACCCCACTATTTAAAGTAATCCCAACTTGAATCCCGGTTTAACGTCCCCATTTTATTCTTGTCATGCATTACCGTTTATATTCATTTCCATGCCTTCTGTCCAAATTACCACAAAGATTTACAGTGACAGAAACTTACACAGTTCTGGAGGCCAGGGTCTGAAGTCCAGGTGTCAGCAGGGCTGCTCTGCCTCTAAAAGCGCTAGGGAAAATGCCTCCTTGTTTCTTCCAGCTTCTGGTGACTCCTTGGAGTCCCTTAGCTTGTGACTACATCACTCCACTGCATCATCTCTGTCTCTGTCTTCACAAGGCCTTTCCTTTCTCTGTGTCTCTCCTTGGTGTGTCTCTTATAGGACACTTGTCATTTGATTTAGAGCCCACTTGGGTTATCCAAGATGGTCTCATCTTGAGGTCCTTAATTATATCATCCCTTTTTCCAAGTAAAATCACCACAGTTTCCAGGAGTTAGCAGGTGAATACGTCTTTTGCAGGGGTGGGGGCCGCCATTCGAGCTAACCTACTACACCACTTGACCTTATATTGTTTGGACATTGCTTGTCTCTCCCAAGCTAGAATATAAACCATGAGACCAACAGTCTTGTTTTCTGATTTACTGCTGCTTCCCAGGACGTAGAATAGTAGAGTCTAGCAGCAATAAATGCTTAGGAATTATTTGCTGAATGAGTGAGAGGCTGATGGCTTTAATCAAAGGGAATATCCCTCAGAGGAAAAAAATTGTGTAAAAAATATTAAAATAGCTAACAATTGCTAAATGGAAGTTTGAGAGATTTGCCCAAGATTCCACGATGATTAAATGGCAAGGCAAGACATCAACTCCAGGTGTTCCTGGCTCCAAAGTTCTCTTCCATTTAGCTTTAAGTTGTGCTGCTCCAAATCTCAGAATTTCATATGTTTTATCTTTCTTTGCTCACCCACAGCATATGATAATGTGGTAAGGAAATGAGAATAACTCCGCTTTCCTATAAATAAGCTGATGGCTTTTTTTTTTAAAGTAATGAGAAGCCGTTTTTTAAAAAATGAGAAAATAATATTGTGTAACCTAATTATAAGCACAACAACTTAAAAGGTGATGACATTATTTTTCACCTCCAAAAAGGAATATAGTTGATTTATTATTATATGTAGTAAGACATTAAATATACTTGGAGCATTAACTTTTTCCTTTCAAGTCAGTGCACATTGCAAGACTAACCCTGAAAGATACTAGAGCTTCTGGGGCTGAATTTAACACTATTTAAAGAAAGAAAACCTTAGCTAGGGGACATAACTGTTAACATGGTGATTTGTAAAACCTTAGATTTCTAATAAGGTCTGACTGTTTCAAGGAAAACATATTTTGTTTCTAGGTAACATTTCAAGTCTGATTATGAGCAAATGCTACAAAATTGATCTGTAATGGGAAATACTGTAATGTCACAAAGCATTATTTAATGCTTAATGTGACTGAAAGCATTAATTGCTAGGAGCCATAGTCTGTCCAAGCAAAACATGAACACACATTTTACACCCCTCGTCTCTTACTGTAGGTTTTCGAATGAATTCAAGTGTCACAAAAATGTAGTTAGAAAATCTGCAATACCTGAAGGTTTTCTTCACCTGCTTGGAATATGGTAGTTGTTCCCTTGTTAGCAAACACATGAGTTGTATCTTTTCAGAAGTGCCCAGCAAACAGTTGCCGTGTGGCTGCTTGTTAGCAGCTCAGCTAAAATGTCTCGTGGAATGAGGTAGTGAGTGGCTGACGGGATTTTTTTTTTTTCCTTCTAGATTTATTTTGTCACTTTCGTAATAAAATCTCAGGTTTCTCCAAGAACATGCAATTGAGATTTGACTGTCTCTGAAGTACTGAAATGAGTTTATAGCAATAGAATTCCCACTAAAAACCGATGAGTGCTATAATGTTCATCACTTTGGCTCACACTGAAGTATTAAAAGTCTAAGCACTGGCTGGAAAGCTTGTGTCATCAGTAAACTCGTGAGATTTACATGAACTTGGGACTATTTCCAAAGAAGCCATCCCCATCCTCAGTTCTGGTCGGTCCCAGGGTCCGCGGCTGGGGACACATACCCTCGGTGTAATGTGTCCCACCACCCCATGTGCTTTTAGTACCTCTGTAATTTTTCTCACGTAAAATAGAAAATGGAGCCTAATTCTCACACAGAAGTCTGTCAAAGAAAATGGCTGTAAGGACTGGCTCCCTTCCACCTCAAAGGTGTCTGTGCAGTGAGCACTTACACATTTCATTGCTCCTAGGATAAACACTAACAGCTCTGTACCAGGTACTATGCCAAGCATATACATACATTTCTTTCTCATGTAACCCTCACGGCAGCCCTTGAAATTGGTACTTGCAGGAAAGAGGAGAAGCCAGGTTATATTGCAGTAACAGACAACCCTAACATCTCAGTGGTTTAAAGCAACAGAGGTATAATCTTTGCTTTTGCAAAGCCGACTGTGGCCTGGCCAGTTGTCTGTGGCGTGGGAGCTCAGCAAGGCATCTCCACAAGCACCCATATCCACTGGAGACCCCACACAGGAAATCCAATGCTGCCACCTAAAAGTGGCCTGTCACTCATGCTCACTGACATTGGTCAGTCAAAGCAAGTCATGTGGCCACATCTAACTTCAAGGGAACAGGAGAATGTGATCTTACTGCTGAAAGGACTGGTGAGCAGCATCTGTGGTTACCACGGTGAATTTCCCATCTTACAAATCAGGGAACTAGAAAGGGAAGTAATGCCCAAAGCCACACAACTCACAAATGAGATGACTGTGTAATTGATTGTCCAGACAAGGACCCCTGTGCCAGTGAAAGGGAGGAGTTTTAATCAATATCTCCCTGAATCCTGGACAACCTGCTCTGCCCACTTTGGGACTAGTAAAGACCCATTCCACTCCTCCTCTCGCTGTGTTCCTCCCCAAGGGTTGAGAAGTCCATGGGCCAAAGGATTTTGCCCTTTCAGAGCCAGTGCCTCCTGCTTCCAGACCATGCTCCAAGTCTCCATATGACTCCAGAACTCTGCCCAAATGACCCCAAGTCTCTTCCAAAGCCTGGGTCAGCCTCTTCCCCAGGTATATCTTCCAAAGGGCAAGCAACGTGGCAGGTATACCCACCTCTAGTCCCAAAGGATGGCCAATGGGCAAATGTTGGGGGGTGGACTCGATGTAAACCTGCAGGCTGGGGTGTTCACACACACTGCTATGGTTTGAATCTATGAATCACCCCAAAATTCATATGCTGAAACCTAAGACCCAAGATGATGATACTGTAAACAAAAAAGTATGCATCAGGTCTCAGTCAATTTAGAAGTTTATTTTGCCAAGGTTAAGGACGTGCCTGGGAGGAAAAAACAAAACAAAACACAGAATCACAGAAACAGCCTGTGGTCTGTGCCTTTCTCCAAGGATAATTTCGAGGGCTTCAATATTTAAAGGGAAAAATAGGCTGCAGGGGAAAGAGAGAGAGGATATGGAAATCCACAGGTTGCAAGGAAAAAAGAGCAGGTAGGGGAATAGTCAATTATGTCTTCATCTCCTGCTCAGTAAATCGGTATTTTACATACAGTAACGGGAATATAGAGTAGCTACCTGTGGAAATATTTAACCTTTATCGGTAGGCATCTGCTCAGGAGCAAAAGGAAAGGCAGCCTCTTGCATGACTCAGCTTTCAGCTTAACTTTTCCTTGTGGCAGAGCGAATTGGGATCCCAAGTTTTTATTTTCCTCTCACGGTATTAAGAGGTGGGGTTTTTAGGAGGTGATTAGTTCGTGAGGGCAGGGCCCTCATGAATAGGATTAGTGCCTCTATAAAAGGGCTCAAGAGAACTAATTAGGCCTCCTTTTTGCCCTTCTGCCATGTGAGGACCCAGTAACAAGGCACCATCTTGGAAGCAGAGAGCAGCCTTCACTAGATACCAAACCTATCAGGGCTCTGATCTTGGACTTCCTAGCCTACAGAACTGTGAGAAATAAATTTCTATTCTTTATAAATGACCCAGTCTAAGGTATTTTGTTACAGCAACAAAAGCAGACTAACACACACACCTACATGGAGCCCATTGGTAGGAAGAACAATAATAGAGTGACCTCCATTTTTTTATTCCCATAATGGGGCCCACAAGTATTAGGGGATGGCCTGCCATGACGCTGGGGCAACCAGGACTGTCTTGGGTAAACAGAGACGTGTGGTTCCCCTACTTAGAAATGGCAGATAAGGCTAGGCACGGTGGCTCAAGCCTGCAATCCCAACACTTTGGGAAGCTAAGGTGGGCGGATCATGAGGTCAGGAGTTCAAGACCAGCCTGGCCAACATGGTGAAACCCCATCTCTATTAAAGATACAAAAAATTAGCCAGGGGTGATGACACGCATCACCAGCTACTCAGGAGGCTGAGGCAGGAGAATCACTTGAACCCAGGAGGTGGAGGTTGCAGTGAGCCGAGATCATGGCACTGCATTCCAGCCCAAGTGGGCGATAGTGCAAGACTCTGTCTCAAAAAAAAAAAAAAAAAGAAATGGCAGATAAAGGATACAACTACAGGTCTCTCTAATATAGACCCTACTCTGTTAATCACTCCACTATACTGCCTCTGATTCAGGAGCCTCTTAGTGGAACCAACAGGGCTATCACCACTATTTTGAAAACTGGTGGGAGAGCATGATGTCATTTGAAAATTCAAGATTACTGTGATGAGATGCAGAGTTGGTAGCATGGAAAGACAGGTCCAAAGTCCTGGTTGAATTCGAGTTCTAACTCTGCCACTCAGGAGTGCTGTGATCTCGGCAGGTTACCCTCCTCCTCAAGAGCCTGTTCTGTTGTACAGTGGGGATCATCATCATAATATCTAGCTTCTAGAGTAGCTGTGCAGATGAGGTGAGATAATGTATGTGCAAGGAGCTTGAGGACTGGGGAGTGACACACACATAAAAGGATTGCTCCCTGTTGACCCTCCTGAGCAGGTCAAGTGCCAGAGTTCAGGTAATCAATGCCTGCAAACACCAGGCTGCTGTTTAATCATCTTTTCATGCTTTAGAATTATTCATGTGAAGCATTTTTAAAACCTCAAAATCCATGTATCACTAGGTTGAACTGAATGGCCTCAATGACAAAGGAATAGCACTTGGCAATTGTTTTTATCATGGTGAGGGTATTCCGAAGATATTTATACGTGGCAGGGATTTGGAACTCAATTCCACAGCAGATGGAGAGTCTCCATACATGCAAAAAGCATTCAAGAATCCAGATGGAAAAGGTCACTGGGGATTATGTTTTCCAAATCAGGAAACTGAGGCCCAGAGAGATTAAACCCATGGTTTTCCCTGTGGCACTGAGGTGGAGACAGACCTTGGACTGGAACCCGACTCAGTTGTCTTCTTTAAAATCTCAACTTTCTCATCTGGAAAATGGTGATAATAACACCTGCTGTATAGAACAGTCATGATGATCGATTGAAGCAATGACTGTAAAGCATTTTGTGTCTTCGGCATTCAGCAAATGGCAGCCATTTTTATTGTGATATTTTTATTATGATAAATACATAAGGACCATATTTTAGTAGGGTCCTTATGTATTTCAGCATCAAAGATTTATTTTATCCATAGGTTCTTCTAGACTGCAATCTATGGTGTAAGTGACCGACTGAGGTTATGGATTTAACAGAAAAGTGTCAAAGGTTTATTGGTTTGTTGTTTTAAACATATAAAGAAAGCTGGCTTTACTGCACCAAAGTTTACATCTTCTGTAAAAGGGAGGTCTGAACAGTACCTACCTCATAAGGTGGCTGCAAGGGCTCAGAGAAGAAAGCCCTTAGCCCCGAGCCCTGATGCAAGAAGGCACATGATCAGTGGAGCTAGATGACTCTGTTATAAAAAGTATTAATGAATTGACATTTTAAGGGCAAAAATATATGCAAAGAAATCAAAAGAAATTGTCTAGAGAATAATCTGAACTTTTATGACACGCACAATTCCACGTACAGTATGTATGATTCACACGGACGCGGGCCTCATCAGCTGCAGGAGGCCCCTCTGGAAGTCTTCTGGAAGGCTTGTTGGCTTGCCGGTGGCTGGATTCACAAAGACTTGAACCAGACCAGAACATCAAACTGTGCCAACATAGGGTGGCCAAAGAAAAAACCAACACCGAGGTGACGGTGATCTACGGAGGGCAGTTCCTCAGTGGGCTTAGGTGGAAATAGAGCAAGGAGGTAATATACACTGGAGTGACTCACTTTCTCCACAGCCAAGGTAGCCACTGGAATCTGAGGAAACGCGATAGGTGTGTGGTAGGTACACCAATTGGCCACCATGAACCCCAGCATGGAGGATGACTGCAAGCTGGTTTTCAGGCCACAGTACCTAGAAGATTAAATCACAATGCTTATTCTGGGTCACCATGATGCTGTCTCCCAACCCAAAGGCAGCCTGTTTCAGTGGCAAAGGGCTCTGCCTCAAAGGGCCTTGGTTCAAATCCCAGCTCCGCCATTTAAGCAAATTACCTTTGGCAAATTACTTAACTTCCCTGTACCTCTGTTTCTTTTTATTTTACTTTTTTATTATACAGTGCTCTGCATGTTCAGAGAAATCTCTAGTAATGAACTATAGAATGGTCCCTTAAAATAGAGTCTATCTCAGTTACTGCAAAAATCTAACATCATAACCTACCTCATAGGCTGACTGTGAGAATTAAATGATGAACATACACCATTTAATATATTAACAGTTCCTAGACAGGGTAAGTTCTTCTTAAACATTGGCTATTATTAATTTATGCCATTCCCTTTAATGGCAAAAACCACAATGACTTTTGCACCAACCTAATACTTATGTCCATCTTGTTCTCTTGCTTCTCATGATGAAAAGTCAGGTGCTTTTATGCTAAATGAGAGGAAAACTCATTTATTAGCGATAATAAGTTATTGTGTCTCTTATTTCTGCCGCTAGATATTAATCTCAAAGAACAGGGGCTGTGTCTTGTTCACTTTTTAAGTTTGTCTAATAGGAACAAGGTGACACTTGAGATAAAATTTGGAGGCTGAACAGAATCGGAAATAAAAAGCATCAAGCTGGGTTACAGCCCCCTCTCCTCTGTACCAAAGAGGCCCACAGATGATTTAAACATTTTAAACACAGTCTTATTGTCTTCTTCTCTTGACAAAAATTAACATTGACTCTGAGAGTTCATTGTGAAGGAAGAATTATGCATTGTATAAAGTTTGACTACAAAGTTATTCATTGATGCATTGTTCGTGGAGGGGAAAGGGAAACAAGCTACAAGTCTCCGCTCAGGGAGGGCACCCATCAAGAGTGTCACATAGCCAGCCCCTCTCAGGGTACACCACGGTCATCCACGGTGCCGTGAGATACGTCCACTGACTAACATGGAAAGATGTTCAATGGAAAAGATCAGGTTACAGAATAGCATGTACTACCCCACGTGATCTCACTCATTATACAAGGACATGTTGGTTTATGTACATATTGCCTAGAAAAAAACGTTGAAAAGCTAGACAGCAAAATGTTTTCAGTAGTTATCTAGCAGTGGAATTGTGGATAATTTTTTTCTCCTTTTTGCTTACTTGAATCTTCCCGAATGAACATAATTTGCCTTTGAAATAAGAGAACGTGTTATTTTTTCAATGGCTGAGTGTAAATTTATTTATTATTTCTTTTTAAAGACGCACTAGAGGGATGAGCAGTGGGATAAATGAGGCTCCTTCTTCCTTCTGCCATGGTCCTGCCCCCACTTCCCTGCCTTAGAAGGCTTCCTCATGAGCACTGTGAGAGTGCTGCTATAACAAAATACCATAGCCCAGGGGATGCTTATCAACAACAGAAGTTTATTTCCCGCAGTTCTGGAGACCAGGAAGTCCAAGATCAAGGCGCCAGCAGGTGGGTGTCTGGAGTGTGCCTGCCTCCTGGTTCATAGATGGCTGTCTTTTCACTGAGTGCTCACATGGCAGAAGGTGAGAGAGCTTTCTGGGATCTCTTATAAAGGTGTTATTAGGTTGGTGCAAAAGTAATTGTGGTTTTTGCCATTACTTTTAGTTCACACGGAAGCTGGGCTCATCAGCTCATCATACATTACTTTTAATGGCAAAGACTGCAATTACTTTTGCACCAACCTAATAGTTCTACTCATAAAAGGAATTCTCTGTCCTCAGAACCTAATCACCTCCCAAAGGACTCACCTTTGAAGATGAGGTTTCAACTACGAATGGGGAGTGTGGACAAATATTTAGTCTATACCAGAGGGAAAGGAGAAACATGAAAAGAAAAGCCTTGCTTAATTTTCAGCATGACTCTAAGATCCAGTGAAAATCAAAATCACTTGCTTTTATTTCCCTTACCTTTCTTTTCTGTTCTCTGCCACTGTTTTCCTCTTGGACAGTAAAAAAAAAACATGCTTCTTCCCACTAGGAGAGCAATATTTCATGAGCACCCTGTTTTCTGTGTGAGCCCAATTATATTTTTAAATAATTGAATTGCATTTAAACAGTGCAGTCTACTGAACACTTGGTATGTGTCAGGGCAGTGCTAGGTGCTTTACATTTTATACTCAGTTTTCAAAACAACCCTGCAAAGCAGGTCTCAGTTTCCCCATTCTACAGGGAAGAAAATAAAGCAAAGAGGTGGAATAAGTTTCCCAAAGGCATGCATGCAGTAAGTGGTGGACTTGGACCCAAATTTGGGCTCTCTTGATGCAAAGTTCTCATTTTCTCCCCCATTCTGGATCTCTAGATGGCGAAAACAAAATCTACATTTCAGTCTAGTTGGATGAACTGCATTTTCTTTAAGTGGTTCTGGGACTTTCAAACAGTGGCATCGCATTTAGGCAACATGCCCCGTGTTTGCAAGTTCATGCCCTGATTTGGTTGGCAGTAACAATAGGCTCCTGAGTGAGAATGTTCCCCCCTGATTCTTTTCTTTAGGTTTCCATTTTTATTAAAGTGTATGTATATGTGCCTGCTTTTAAAAAGTCAAATAGTTGTTCAAGTCTTCTTACAGAAAAAAAAAAAAACACCACTTTTCTGGCTGGTTGTACGTTTGGTTATAGTCTAGGTCAGTAAGTTCTTAGAAGGAGTGAATTCATTCAAAAATCTCTATTGCACACCTGCTCTTAGTTAAACGCTGAGGATAAATCTTTGGGCAAGGGAAAATGCCTTTCCTCGGGAGTTCTCAATAAAGGGTGTGGGTAGCATCAGCTCCCATTTTCTCCTCTGGCAAGAAGTAGATGCTAGCTGTGTTACTTTCTGCTTGCAGAGGAAAGAAAAGTCGGGCTGCCCCCTTCCACTCTTTCCTTCTTCTTTTTCTCCTCTCCTTTTCTTCTTTTTCTCCACAAACATTTATTGTGCACCTACTACATTCCAAGCTTGTGGTGGGCATGGAAGAGACAGCAGTGAACAAGCTAGGTGGGAAAGGTCTCTGCCCACGTGTAGCCTTCATCTAGAGAGGAAGCATTATGCGATTATGGATGGATGTGATTAGGATGCATTGTGATGAATGCAATGCTGGGTAAAGCACAGGGATTCTGCAGGATCTAGCAGGGGCCTGACTTGGCCTAGGAAGTCCAGGCAGACCTTCTGAGAAGGGACAGCTAAGCTGAGACAGGACGAGCATGTAGGAGCTATCCCAGTGAACAGTAGGGGGAACAGTCTTCCTGGAAGAGAAATGCATGCAAGGGCCTGGAGGCCAGAAAGAGTGTGGCACATCCTAGAGATAACAGAAGTCCCAGATGGCTGGAACACACACTGCCAGGGGAGGCTGGGGAGGAGGCGAGAGCCAGGCTGGGAAGGATCTGTTAAAGAATTTGGATTTTTATCCGGGGGCAATGGGAAGTCAATAAATGGGTCATATGCGTGGGAGAGCAAGATCCAGTTTAGTAAAATGGTCTGTTTAGTAAACTAAATGATTATGTTTAGTAAAAAGATCTGTGGCTTCAAATTGAACAGTGGGTTACAATAGAAACAGCAATATCTGCAGGGACAGCAGTTAGGCCTCTACCACAGTCCTGCCAAAGACAATGGTTGCTTGGACTAGGTGGTGACAGAGGAGATGGAAAAAACTGGATAGATTCAGGAGAGATTTTACAGAAGGTCTGGGGATACACTGGAATGAAGGAGAGGAAGGAGCCCAGGATGACTTCCGGTCTCAGGCATCTTGCTGATGATTTCATTGGCGGAGGGGAGGCTTGGGGTGAAGATGAGGGGGGAAAGTGACAGGTTGAAGTGAACTTTTGGCTGGGCACGGTGGCTTGCACCTAAAACTCTAGCACTTTGGGCAGATGACTTGAGCCCAGGAGTTCGAGACCAGCCTGGGCAACATGACAAGATCTGTCTCTACAAACAATAACAACAACAACAAAAAGAAACAGAAATTAGCCAGGTAGTCCCAGTTACTTGGGAGGCTGAGGTAGGAGGATCAATTGAGCCTGGGAGGTCAAGGAGGCAGTGAGCTGTGATTGTGCCACTGCACTCCAGCCTAGGTGAGACAGAGAGACCCTGTCTCAAAAAAAAAAAAAAAAAATGAAGTGACATTTTGAAGAGGTTGAGCTGGGTGCCTGTGAGATTCTAAGAAGAGGTGAGCATCAGGAATAATAATGTCACTAACTCACATTTATTTAGCCCTGTACTACATGTACTACAGGCCAGGCCTTCTTTTAAGCACACAAACTGGATGATCTCACCAGGAGATAACTGAATAGATGGGCCTGAAGCTCAGAAGAGAGGTTTGGGCTGGAGACAGGAGTTGAGAGACTAAATTAAGTCTAAACTCATGGTCCGGACAGGCAATGTAAAGAGTTGAAGCTGGCTGGGTGTGACCCAGTTGTGGTGGGCCTGTGGTGCACAGGCCAGCAAATACCAGTCTGACACCAGACAAATTCAGACTTTAAAAATATACTGGGCAGAGTGAATAAAACTCAGCATGGCCTGCCTCTGTGTGCCTTGTGGGCCTCCAGTTCGTGACTTCTGGGACAGATGGCCATCAAACCATGAGGGAGAGACACTGCCCAGCCATCAAACCATGAGGGAGAGACACTGTCCAGCCATCAAACCATCAGGGAGAGAGACACTGTCCAGGAGAGAAGATAGGAGGGGATGATGAACTTGAGCCCAGAGTTTCAACCTTCCACACAGAAAATTGGCTCTGAATATAAGTTCCCAGTGGGTTTCCTGGGATGTAACAAGTGACTGATAAAGTGTGCGATTCTGACGCTGCCTAATTGTCATACAAGGTGAATTCCTATCTTCATGCTTTCTTATCCCTGATTTAGTGTATGCCAGAATAAGGGAATGTTAGAGGTGAAAGACAGATGCCTTGGGCATCATCTGGGACAGGGGCTTTCTACACTGATGTGGATCAGAATCCCCTGGGATGCAGATCCCAGCATCATCCTGCCAGGCCTTCCGAACCAACCCACACAGAGGGGTCCAGGCATCTTTATTCTTACAAGCTCCCCAGGTGATTCTGATGTACACACCTGAGCATAAGATATTCTTGTCTAGTGCTACCCCCTCAGATAGGGAAACAGCTTAGAGAGATGAAATCAGTTGCTCACAGTCACGCTGCCAGAAAGGGGCAGGAGTGGGGCCCACCACAGTGATTCACATCTATAATCCCAGCACTTTGGGAGGCCATGGTGGGAGAATCGCTTGAGCCTAGGAGTTCGAGACCAGCCTGGGCAACAGGGCGAGACCCCCATCTCCACAAAAAAATTTAAAAATTAGCCTAGCATGTGCCTGTAGTCCCAGCTACTCAGGAGGCCGAGGCAGGAGGATCACTTGAGCCCAGGAGTTGAAGGTTGCTGTAAGCTATGATCACCCCACTGTGCTCTAGCCAGGGTGACTGAGCAAGACTCTGTCAAAGGAAGGAGGGAAGGAGGGAAGGAGGGAAGGAGGAAAGGAGGGACGGAGGGAAGGAAGGAAGGAAGGGAGGGAGGGAGGGAGGGAAGGAGGAAGGAGGGAAGGGAGAGAAGGAAGGGAAGGAAAGAAGAGAGAGAAAAAATGAAAAAGAAAGAGAAAGAGAGAAAGACAAGTGAAGTCTACGCTCTGGACTTCCCTCTAGCCCCTTCAGCTGGGTTCATTAACCTCCCCACCCCCAGAATCAGCCCCAGCCTAAACTTGAGGAACAATGAGTCTTCAAGGCAACCATGGCTCAGAATCAGACCAGCAGTGCCCATGATCCCAGCCTGACTTTGTATCTAGCTCCAACAATGGGGCTTGGTCTTATCTTCTCCCGCTTCCCCAAGTTCCAGCCTCTTTCTTTGCATCCATAACTAGGTTCTGCCTGGACCCTTGTGCTGAAGCCCTGCTTTGGTGTCTTCTGAAGGCCTGGGTCCTTCTGGAGCAGAAGGCATGCACCTGAGGGACCCAGTGCTCCTGGGTCTGTGTGAGGACACAGTCCTGCCTCCTCCTGAGGTCGGGAGAGAAAGCGCCTGTCAGGTTGTAGGAGGCCAGTGGGCAGATGGCACAGGTATGCCTTTCAGAGGGGTGAGCCTATTTTTGTCACTCACTATAAATAGCATAGAATGGGCGGTGGCTTGTGGTCAGTTACCTGGAATATCAGGGCAGGATTCTGGCAGGAAGTCCACTCCCACACTTCCCTCACATCAGAATAAACACAGGCTTGGCAGCATGAACCTGAGACTGTGCTGAGTCCTCAAGGAGCATCGCACGGGCAGTTGAAGGGCAGTTCAGGCCTCGGGACCCCACACAAAGAAGCCTCTGACGGTGTGTTGGTAGAAGATTATGTGGTTACAAGGAGAAATACCCACATTAAGAAATAGAGGCTGGGTGTGGTGGCTCATACCTGTAATCCCGGCGCTTTGAGAGGCTAAGGTGGGAAGCTCACTTGAGCCCAGGAGTTCAAGGCTGCAGTGAGTCGTGACTGTGTCACTGCACTCAAGCCTGGATGACACAGTGAGACACTGTCTCTAAAAAAAGTTCTTTAAAGACAAAAAAAAAAAAGAAATAGAATATACCTTAAATGGAAACATGTATAAAGTTAAAAGATTAAGATGAAACTAGCACTTAAGAACGTAGTCTGTGTGTCTTTATGAAAATAATTTATCTTCAGTCAAGCCTATTTTAATATTATCATTACAGAATTATTCAGGTATATAGGGCCCAGGAAGACTAATAGAAATAAATGACATATCAACCATTTATATTACTGTTATCATGCAGTACAGAATACTGGCTAAAAGCTTAAGGTCATTAGATCTGAATTTGATTCATGGCCCTGCTGCTGTGTGATCTCAACAAGTCACTCAATGTCCTAGAGCCTCAGTTTTTCTTTCTTTTTTTTTTTTTTTGAGATGGAGTTTTGCTCTTTTGCCCAGGCTGGAGTAGAATGGCATGATCTCGGCTCACTCTAACCTCCACCCCTTGGGTTCAAGCGATTCTTCTGCCTGAGCCCCCCAAGTAGCTGGGATTACAGGCACCCACCACCATGCCTGGCTAATCTTTGTATTTTTAGTAGAGACAAGGTTTCACCATGTTGGCCTGGCTGGTCTCGAACTCCTGACCTCAGGTGATCCACCTGCCTCAGCCTCCCAAAGTGCTAGGATTACAGGCTTGAGCCACTGTGCTCAGCCAGTTTTTCTCATCTTTAAAAATGGAAATAATTACACAGTCTTGATTGGATTTTGTGGCAATTAAATAAGACAATGCATAGTTTTTATGTCCTGGCTAATTTCTGAACCCTAAAGATTTTTGTGGTTATTGTTGTTTGCTTATTTTTCAAAATTTGCAAATGATTTTGGTCTCTATGGGTGGAGACTTACATTTACCTTTGGGCCAGACTTTTCCCTTATTTAAGAAGACTGCTTGCATCAGGACCCTGGTAACCAGCTAGGGTGTAGATAGTGGTGATTGTCAATGAAGGCCACTGTGTTTTCCTTCAGGTGGTGTCCAGTGTCATGGACATCAAAACCAGGGAGAGGGCAAGAGGGAAAGAGCCAGAGAGATGGGGGTGGCAACTGTTACAATTTAGAAACCTCCCGGAAAAGCTGAGGGATGCTTCAAAGGGGAGAGGGGACCCATTCAGCCATTGAGCCAGAGGAAGATTAAGTCAATGAAATTTGCATAGTAAATATATAGAACGTAACTAATTTTTACTGCATTGTCATAGCAGGAATTTGCTCAAGAGGTACAACAGAAGTCTTGCTTGGTCTCTTGGTGGCAATGATTCAAGCATAATCAATTTGTGGAGCTAAGATCTCCTCAACAGAAACTGGTAAATCAATCTAGACTTCGGCTTAAGTTTTACCAATTTAACTGATGTAGTCTGGATGTTTGTCCCCTCCAAATACCATGCTGAAATGGAACCCCCACAGTTGGAGATTGGGCTTAGTGGGAAGTGTCTGGGTCATGAGGCAGATCCCTCATGAATTTCTCACAGTAATGAATGAGTTCTCAGTCTATTAGTTCCCACGAAAGCTGGTTGTTTAAGGAGGCTGGCACCTCTTGCTCTCTCTTCTTGCTTCCTCTCTTGCCATGTGATGCCTGCTTCCTCTTCACCTTCCACCATGAATGAAAGTTTCCTGAGATCCTCACCAGAAGGAGATGCTGGCACCATGCTTCTTGTACAGCCTGCAAAACCATGAGCCAAATAAACCTCTTTTATTTAAAAAATTACCCAGTCTCAGGTATTACTTTAGAGCAATGCAAAATGGACTAATACATTAACATTATCCTTGGGTTTGGTGCTAGTGATACCAACATGATAAAAGGTTCTCTTCTCTTGACCCTACACTAATCAAAGAAAGACAATATTGAATACTTCATCACAAATTAAATGTGAGTGTTCTGCAGGAAGTTTATATACATTTGGCTCTCCATATCTGCCAGTTCTGCTTCTTCAGATTCAACCAACTTCAAACAGAAAATATCCAGGAAAAAAAATAGAAGAAAAAAATTAAAATAATACAAATTTTAAAAAACAGTATAATTATTTACTAGCATTTACATTATATTAGGTACGATAAGTAACCTAGGGATGATTTAAAATATACACGAGGATCTACATAGGTTATATGCAAATACTATGGCATTTTATATCAGGCACTTGAGCGCCCTTGGATTTTGGTATCTGCAGGGCATCCTGGAAACAACCCCCTGCTGAAACTAGGGGACAACTGTATATGGTTGTATGAAATGCAATAACAAAACAGCCTAAGCTAGACAGAGGCAGGTGGGAGCAAAGAGCTTCTGAGAAACCAAAACCAATGAGGCCCTGTGGCTGGACCACAGGACTGGAAGGGAGCAAGGTAGCAGATGAGGCAGGACTGGGTGGCTGGGCCAAATTACATAGGAACTGGATTTTATCCCAAGAGAATGGGAAGCTATTCTGTTGTGGGGAGGGAGTGGCATGACCATCTTTTTATTTCAAGATCAGCACTCTAGGAAATGAATTAATGAAGTCAAGTGTAGGGACAGAGACACCAGTTAGGAGACTATTGAGATATTGAGAACTGGGCTGAGTGGCAACAGTGGAAATGAAAGTTGTGGCTTCCAGAGATATTCAGGGAAGGGCTTAAAGGACAGATACTTGGACCTTTCCTGGGCTCACTGGTTTTCAGCTCTCAGCAAGGTCAGTATTTGGTAGCAATGGCACCTACAGCAAAACCAGGTGCCTCCATCAACTCCTTCCAGGCTTTGAGGTTATTGATGAAACTTAGGGTTCTTCACTATAAAGAAATATCACACTCCCTAAGGAGATTTCTGCCTCAGGTACCTATTATTCTGCATGACTATACCTGTGAACTTGTCCCATTTTCTATTTGAGTATAATTTAAGTCTAGGTTTTTCAAGTACTTCCAAACCTAGAGGAGACGATCCCATAGATAAATAAATTTATTTGAAACATATAAACTGTTTTGCTTCCAAAAATATTGGAGGCCATTAAGACAAAAATGGGAAGGGATGTTTTCTGACAATCTCGTAGTTTGAAGAGCCATGACCTGGAGAATGCTGTGTTTTTCCTTTGTTTAGCTTTACGCTGCTTTTTAGTATATTTGGCTTTATTTTAAAGGACAAATGATATAGGTAATAAGAAAAATTTCTCAGAACTCAACTCTAGCAAGATGTGAGGTTGAGCAAATATCAAAATAAGCCTTTACCCCATGCTATGCTTATCTTGCCACTTGGCAACATACTGATATTAAAAATATTTCCAAACCAAGTTGCCTAGCTCTAAATCTGAGAAGCTAATATAACGAGTTGGCAAGAGTTCACATGAGGAAAAAGCCTAGACCCACTTGGCTGCAGATCACTGCTACTTCACATTTCAATGCGCATGCATTGGGCTCCCAAAGTGAGGAAAATAAAAATAATGAAAATCATCTACTGTCAGAGAGAACAATTTCTTTGCCACAGTGTTCTCACAGGAAGTTCATTCTGGTAAATCAGTGTCAAAATGACAAGAAAATCCAACATGTCTCAAGAGGCACAATATATAACAAGCAAAGAATTCTAAATCGGTGTTCAGAAATTGAATGTTAAAGGAGCTAATGAAAAATTCAAGACCAAAAAATGATGGATGTGAAACAAATTCATTAAAACATTTTGAGTAAAAATAAGAAGACCGTGACATTATGCTCAATTAACAGGAAAATACAGTCTTAAAGGGTAAATGTGGTAGATAATGATCTGCTTTTTCACACATCAAGAAGTGGAATCAACCATTAAATATGGCTCTGAAAGAGAGACTAGATTAGATAAAAATTGAATCTACACACTAATGATATCACAACTGTTGTGCTTTTTGCTTTTGCTAGAGTTGCCCTCTCAGCAACAGATTTCTAAGAAAGCATCTCTGAAAAATGATTACTGGATATTTCAAGCCTCAAAATTAAGCAGGTTAGGGATACAGTAATCATTTCTGGGCACCTGTTGTGCAGTGCAGCAGCAATGTAAAACTCTCTTTCAAATCACACAATGTCAGAAAATACTTAAAATCCCTGGAGAACAATTTAGAATACCAAATACGCTAGAAATAACTCTCTGAAGAAGGCAAAATTGGAGGAGACAGAGGATGGAGTATGAAGAGTTTTTCTTTCTTGAAATCACCACAGTGTGATTTGGGAAGATGAAAGAACTTGGATCTCTGCCCCAGAAAGAGGTTACTAAATAAGTCAAGTACCCCAGCTAAGAGGATCCCAACATCAGTCCAAGCATTTGGGTGGCTTTAAAGCTTGTTTGTCGTTTGTTTCTTCATGTTTTTTAAATAATTAACTTTTATTACATAATTAATGCATGCACACTGTAGAAAAGTAGAAAGTATAGGTAAAAAGAAGAAAATTTAAGTCACCCTTTCCATAGGTCAGAAATAACCGGAATTAACATTTTGGTGTACCTCTTTCCAGACTTTTTTAGGACAGGAGATTTTTGTTTTGTTCTAATGAAACCGAGATCATACTGAAACTTGCGTTCTTCAATCAATTACATATCATGAATTCATTTCCATACCAGTAAATATATTTCTTACCATGACTGCCGAATATGCCCTTGTATGGGCAGAGCGTCATTTATTTAATGAATCCAAAGGCGATTTTTAAAATAATTTTATTTTTATTTATGTGTTTTTTGTATTTTGTTGAGACAAGGTCTCACTGTCACCCAGGTTGGAGTGTGGTGTTGTGATCATGTCTCACTGAAGCCTCAACCTTCTGGGCTCAGGTGATCCTCCCACCTCAGCCTCCTGAGTAGCTGGGACCATAGGCACACACCATCATGTCTGGCTAATTCTTGTATTTTTTGTAGAGATGGTTTTTTTCCATGTTGTCCACGCTGGTCTCAAACTCCTGGCTTAAGCAGTCCATCCACCTTGGCCTCCCAAAGTTCTGGGATTACAGGTGTGAGCCACCATGCCCGGCTGGATTCTGTTTTAAAATACTTTCAAACTGACAGAAAGGCTTGCAAGAACAGTACAGTGGACTCCTGGGTATCTTTTACACAGAATCATCCATTTTTAACATTTTGTCACATGTGCTTTATGATTAACTTTGATTATTTTTGAACAATTTGAGAGTAGGTTGTGCATGTCATGCCACTTTCTCCTAAATATTTCAGTGTGTATTTCAAAGAGCAAGGGGAGTTCCATAACCACACCACTAAATGATTTCTAAGCCATTTCTGCACCAAACTGCTGTAATTCTTTTTATTTTATTTTATTTTATTATTATTATACTTTAAGTTCTAGGGTACATGTGCATAACGTGCAGGTTTGTTACATATATGTACTTGTGCCATGTTGGTGTGCTACACCCATCAACTCGTCAGCACCCATCAACTCGTCATTTACACCAAACAATATTTTTAATTAAATTTATTAAAAACTATTTATATCCTACAATTTAATAGCTACTTAAATGATACATGTAAATTGAGAGGAAAAAAATAGTATCTTTACACCATTCTTTTTTTTTTTTTTTTAATTCTTAATAATAATAGTCATTCCTTTCCTGGTCTCATGTTTAGATCTTCAAACAACTCTTGGTTCTACTCTGAGCAGGACTCTATGTTGGATGTCAAGAATTAAAAATGAATAAAACAATAGTCTTCCTCTTGAGCCACTTACATTCTATTGTGAGAGACACAAGTATGTACTTATAATGCAATGTGGTAAAGGCAATGTGCTGCTGTGGGCATGAAGGAAGGCCCATAGAACGTTGGGAACACAGAGAAGTAGCAAATCTCATAGTTGGAGTCAGGATTGATAGAGGTGAACAATGGCACGAGTGTGCTTGTGCGTGCATGCGTGTGTGTGTGTATGTGTGTGTGCATGCGGGCATGCTCACGGATTGTGGAGGGAGTGTGTTTTGGCAGGTAAAATGTCATGCTGAGAGCAGCGAGAGATGAGGCTGGAGGTGAGGCAGAGCTAGAGCATGAATGGCTCGGACACAACATCTAGAGCTTGGACTTGACCCTAAGCTGAAGAGAACAAGACCAATAAAGTTTGATGGATCACCCTGGGGTCAGCAGAGAGGTTAGGTCTGAAGACAACAAGACCCTGGAAGCAGCAAATAAGTTAGTAGGATTTTGCAACAGTCTAGGTGAGAGAAGAGTCTGCTCTGAACCAGGACAGTGGGAGTAGAAGCAGTGAGGAGACAAAAGATCCAAGACATCTCTAAGAGGTGCCTGAGTGTGGGGGTGATGGGAAGGGAGGAGTTGACTCCCAAGTTTCCAACTCTTCAGAGAAAAAAAATCATAAATGATATTACTTATCTCAAATTGACCTTTGTAACGACTCTGTCAGATAACTAGAGCCAATAGCTATAATCCCTATTTTACAGATTTTTAAATTGAGATTCAGAAAGTCAAAGTGACTTGTCAAAGTTCGCACAATTAGTCAATGGCACAACAGAGATAGTAAGTTCATCCTAGTATGAGTACTAATGGATGATACAAAACTGTTCAAAATGCCACAACTAGAGAACCACACTTAAAAAATGAAATCAGATCCGTACCTCACATCGTATGTAAAATTAACTCAAAATGGATCATACATCAACATTTAAGAGCTAAAACTTTAAAAATGTATCGAAGAAAATATAGGAGAAATTCTTAGTTGCTTTGGATTTAGCAAACATTCTTAAATAGGACACACAATAGTAAAAGCAATAAAGGGAAAAATCAACACATTAGACTCCACCAAAATTAACACCCTTTTCTCTTTGCTATAGTCTGAATGAATTTCTATGTCCCCCCAGATTTATATGTTACCAATTACCATCTTGGTAATTGGGATTAGAAGGTGGGCCTTTGGGAAGTCATGAGGGTAGAGCTCTCATGAGTGGGGATTAGTGCCCTTATGAAAAATGCCCTCCTCACATAATCCTTTGGATGAAAAAGCAAAAAGGGCCCAGGCAGCTGCCTTGCCCCTTTTGCCCTCTGAGGATGCAGCAAGAAGATGCTATCTATGAAGCACAGAGAGAGCCCTCACCAGATACCAAATCTCCTGGCACCTTGATTTTGGACTTCCCGGCCTCCAGAACTGTGAAAAATAAATGTGTCTTGTTTATAAATTACCCAATCTAAGGCATTTTGTTATGGCATCCCAAACAGACAAAGACACTCTTCAAAACCCACTATTGCAAAAATGAAAAGACAAGCAACACACTTGGAGAAAATAGTAGCCAAACATATCTGACAAAACACTAGGATCTAGAATATATAAAGTACACTCACAACTCAATAATAAGACATACAGTACAATTTTAAAATGTGCAAAAGACTTGAATAGCTATTTCATCAAAGAATACATATGGATGGCAATAAGGATATAAAAGGGTGTTCAATGTCATTAGTCATTAAGGATACGCAAATTAAAACCACAAAGAGATATCCATTGTACATCCACTAGAACATCTAAAATTAAGAAGGTAGACAAGATGGCTGACTAGATAGAGCCAGGAAGAGCGTCTGCTGCTGAGAGAGATCAGAATATCAAGCAGACAAGCATACTCTGAACAGATCTTCTGAGAGGAAGCACTGAGAGCAGATGAAGAGATGATGGAGACAATGGGGCTGAAGCGGGAGGAAGCTGAGAACCCTGCGCAGGGTTGCTGAGTGCTGGGGCTTGTTCCTGGCACTAAATGGCTCCTAAGGAAACAGTAAGTGAAATAACTGCAGGACAGCCCACTCTCACCACAGACCTGCAGAGTCCTAGCTGCAGTAAATCCCACATCATCACGGACATTTAAGTTGGCATGGGGGTTGCCTGCAGAGTTGGCAGAAATAGATCCCGAGTCTCTTTGGAGTCCAGGGAGTTTGGAATGGGGACAGAGGCAAAGGAACACAGTCAGAGGTGCCCATCCCCCAAGGCTCTCCTTATTCATTTAAGTGCCTCTGACCTTTGTTATTTGTTGGACCTGAAGACAGCAAGGCCATCTTTCCCACAGGACTGGGGTGAGTCTGATCTGTGCACTTCCCATCCACCAACCCCTCCCAGGGTCCCTGCCTGGCCACTCCCATGGGAGCAGGCACACAGCACAGCCTCCTCTGCTCTGCCAGAGCACTTTCACTGGCTCCCCCAGCTGCCCTGCTAGAACACTTTCACCAGCAGCCACTGCCACCCCAATGGGGTAGTTTTGCCACTACTCCCAATGGAGCACTTTTGCTAGCAGCTTGGAAGCACCTTGTCTCCCCCAAGCCCCCCCAAACTCAGCCAGTGCTCAACTTCGAGAAATGAGAAGACAAAGCTGTGGGCCTGGTCCCAGCCCTGCTGGGTTAGAGCACATAGCCCAGGAGTGCCAAGCTGAGCCTTGGTCCTCTGAAAGCATCCAGAAATGGAGCCAATCAACTATACCCAATTTATTCCACAGTCAAACCTTCCAGGTAAATAACATAAAAACAAAAAGCCCTCTCCAAAGGACAGCAACTTCAAAGGATAAAGGAACACCAGCTCTCACAGATGAGAAAGAACCAGCACAAGGACTCTGGTAACTTTAAAAGCCAGAGTGTCTTCTTACCTCCAAATGACCACACTAGTTTCCCAGCAATGATTTTTTAACAGATTGAAATGGCTGAAATGACAAACACAGAATTCAGAATTTGGATGGCAAGGAAGCTCAGTGAAACACAGGAGAAGGTTGAAACTCATTCCAAGAAAACAGCGAAATGATCCAACCATTGAAAGATGGCATAGCCACCTTAAGAAAGAACCAAACTGAATTTCTAGAATTGAAAAATCACCACAGGAATTTCATAATACAAATGGAAGTATTAACAACAGAAAAGATCAAGCTGAGGGAAGAATCTCAGAACTTGAAGACTCCTTTGGATCAATGTAAGCAGACAAAAACAAAGAAAAAAGAAAGGATTTTTAAAAAGGAACAAAAACCTCTAAGAAATATGGGACTAAGTAGAGACCAAACCTACTGACATTTCTCAAAGAGAAGGAGAAAAGAGTAAGCAACTTAGAAAGCATATTTGAGGATATAGTTCACAAAATTTCCCCAATCTCGCTAAAGAGGTTAACATGTAAATTTAAGGAATTCACAGAACCCCTGCAAGACACTATGCAAGACAACCATTCCCAAGACACATGGTCATCAAATTCTCTAAGAAAATACGAAAGAAAAAATTAAATGCAGCTAGAGAGAAAGGGCAGGTCACTTGCAAAGGGAACCCCATCAGGCTAACAGTGGACCTTTCAGCAGAAATCTTATAAGCCAGATGAGATTGGGGGCATATTTTCAGCATTCTTAAAGAAAATAAATTCCAACAAAAAATTTCTTATCCCGCCAAACTAAGTTTCATAAGCAAAGGAAAAAATAAAATTCTTTTCAGACAGGCAAATGCTAAGGGAATTTGTTACCACTAGACCTGCCAGAGGTCCTTAAGGGAATTCTAAACATGGAAATGAAAGAAAGATACCTGTCACCATAAAAAAAACACACTTAAGTACATAGCCACTATCACTATAAAGCAACTACACAATCAAATCTAAATAACAACCAGCTAACAACATGATGACAGGATCAAATCCTCACACTTCAATATTAATTGAATGCAAAAGGGCTAAACACCTCACTTAAAAGGCATAGAGTGGCAAGGTGGATAAAGAAGCAAGACCCAACTGTTTGCTGTCTTCAAGATATCCATCTCACATGTAACAGCTCAAAGTAAAGGGATGGAGAAAGATGTATCATGCAAATGGCAAACAAAAAAGAGCAGGCATTACTATTCTTGTGTCATGTAAAACAGACTTTAAATCAATAATTATCAAAAAGGACAAAGAAGGGCATTACACAATGATAAGGGGTTCAATTTAACAAAAAGACTTAACTATCCTAAATATATATACACCCAATATTGGAGCACCTAGACTCATAAACAAGTTCTTAGAGACCCAAGAAGAGACTTAGATAACCACCCAATAATAGTGGGAGACTTCAACACCCCACTGACAGTGTTAGACAAATCATCAAAGTTGAAAGCTAACAAAGATATTCTGGACTTAAACTTGACACTTGACCAATTAGACCTAATAGACATCTACAGAATACTCCACCCAACAACAGAATCTACATTCTTCTCATCTGTAAACAGCACTTACTCTAAAACTGACCACATGCTCAGCTACAAAGTAAGTCTCAACAAATTAAAAAAAATGAAATCACACCAACCACACTCTCAGACCACAGTACAATAAAAACATAAATCAATACCAAGAAGATGTCTCAAAACTATACAATTACATAGAAATTAAATAACTTGCTCCTGAATGAGTTTTGGGTAAAGAATGAAATTAAGGCAGAAATCAAAAATTCAAAATTCAAAAAAATCAAAAAATTCTTTAAAACTAATGAAATCAGAGACACAACACACCAGAATTTTTGGGACACAACTAAAGCAATGTTACGAGGAAAGTTTATAGTGCTAAACACCTACATCCATAATTCAGAAAGATCTCAAATTAACAACCTAACATTGCATCTAGAAGAACTAGAAAAACAAAAGCAAACCAATCTCAAAGTTACCAGAAAAAAAGAAATAATAAAAATCAGAGCAAAACTGAAAGAAATTGAGATGTGATATTCCATACAAAAAAGATCAATGACACTAAAAGATTGTTCTTTGAAAGAATAAACAAGATTGATAGAACATTAGCTAGACTAACAAAGGAAAAAAGAGAGAAGATCCAAATAAGCAGTCAGAAATGACTATGAAAGGACTATGAAAGGTGACATTACAACTGACCCCACAGAAATACAAAAAGTCCTCTGAGACTATTATGAACACCTTTATTCACACAAGCTAGAAAATCTAAAAGAAACTGATACATTCCTGGAAACAAACAACCTCCTAAAATTGAAGCAAGAAGAAACTGAAACCCTGAGCAGACCAATAACGAGTTCCAAAATTGAATCAGTAATAAACAAACCTACCAACCAACAAAAGTCCTGGACCAGATGGATTCACAGCAAAATTCTACCCGGCATCTACGAAGAGCTAGTACCAATGCTACTGAAATTATTCCAAAAAATCAAGCAGGAAAGACTCCTCCTGAACTCATGCTACGAAGCCAGCATCATTCTAATACCAAAACCCAGCAGAAATACAATGAAAAAGAAAACTTTGGGCCAATATCCCTGATGAACATAGACGTGAAAATCCTCAACAAAATACTAGCAAACTGAATCCAGCAGCATATCACTAAGTTAATTTGCTATAATCAAGTAGGCTTTATTCCTGGGATGCAAGGTTGTTTCAATATATGTAAATCAATAAATATGATTCACCACATAAACAAAATTAAAAATGTAAACTATATGATCATCTCAATAGACACAGAAAAAGGTTTGGATAAAATTTAACATCCCTCATGTTAAAAATCCTCAATGAAGGCATCAAAGAAACATATCTCAAAATAATAAGAGCCATCTATGACAAACCCCCAGTCAACATCATACTGAACAGGCAAAAACCAAAAGCATTCCCCTTGAGAACCAGAACAAGACAAGGATGCCTATTCTCACCACTCCTAATCAACATAGTACTGGAAGTCCCAGCCAGAGCAATTAAGTAAGAGAAAGAAATTAAAAACATCCAAATATGAAGAGAGGAAGTGAAATTCTCTCTTTTCACAGATGATATGATACTATACCTAGAAAGCCTTAAAGACTCTGAAGGCTCCTAGAACTTCGGTAAAGTTTCATAATAGAAAATCAACGTGCAAAAATTAATAACATTTCTATACACCAATAATGTTCAAGCTAAGAACCAAATAAAGAATGCAATCCCATTTATAATAGCCACAAAAAGAATAAGACCCCTTGGACTACAGCTAACCAAGGAAGTGAAAGATGTCTACAATGAGAATTATGAAACACTGCTGAAAGAAATCAGAGATGACACAAACAAATGGAAAAACATTGCATCCTCATGGATAGAAAGAATCAATATTGTTAAGATGGTCATACTGCCCACAGCAATTTACAGATTCAGTGGTATTCCTGTCAAACTACTAACGTCATTTTTCACATAATTAGAAAAAACTATTCTAAAATTAATATATAACCAATAAAAGGAGCCTGAATAGTAAGACAATCCTAAGCAACAACAAAAAGACGAAGTCAGTGGCATCACACTACCAAAACGATACGGTATTGGCATAAAAACAGTCACATAGGCCAATGGAACAGAAGAGAGAGCCCAGAAATAAATCCACATGCCTACAACAAAGTTGACAAAAACAAGCAATGGGGAAAGGACTCCCTATTCAATAAATGGTGCTGGGATAACAAGGTAGCCATACACAGAAGATTGGGACTAGAACCCTACCTTTCACCATATACAAAAGACAAACTCAAGATGGATTAAAGACTTAAATGTAAGATCTAAAACTATTAAAATCCTAGAAGAAAACCTAGGAAACACCATGCTGAACATTGGCCATTGCAAATAATTGATGACTAAGTCCCCAAAAGCAATTGCAACAAAACAAAAAATTGACAAGTGGCACTTCATTAAGCTAAAAAGCTTCTGCACAGCAGAAATTATTAACAGAGTAATCAGACAACCTATAGCCCTATTAAAAATGACCAAACTGCCAGGTGCGGTGGCTCACGCCTGTAATCCCAGCACTTTGGGAGGCCGAGGCGGGCGGATCACAAGGTCAGGAGATCAAGACCATGGACTAAAAATACAAAAAATTAGCCAGGCGTGGTGGCGGGCGCCTGTAGTCCCAGCTACTCAGGAGGCTGAGGCAGGAGAATGGCATGAACCCGGGAGGCGAAGCTTGCAGTGAGCTGAGATCGCGCCACTGCACTCCAGCCTGGGCGACAGAGCAAGACTCCGTCTCAAAAAAAAAAAAAAAAAAAGACCAAACCACATAGATACTTCTCAAAGGAAGACATATATACAGTGAACAAATGTATGAAAAAATGCTCAACATCACTAATCATCAGGGAAATGCCAATCAAAACCACAATGAGATATCATCTTACACTGGTCAGAATGGCTATTATTAAAAAGTCAGAAAATAACAGATGCTGGAGAGGTTGCAGAGAAAAGGAAAGGTTTATACACTGTTGGTGGGAATATAAATTAGTTCAGCCACCATGGAAAGCAGTTTGGAGATTTCTCAAAGAACTTAAAGCAGAACTACCATTTGACCCAGCAAGCCCACTACTGGGTATATGTTCAAAAGCAAATAAATCATCCTGCCACAAACACACATGTACTTGTATGTTCATCCCAGCACTATTCACAATACCAAAGACATGGAATTATCTTAGATGCCCATCAACAACAGACTGAATAAAGAAAATGTGATATATATATATATATATACACTGTGGAATAGTATGCAGCCATAAAAAGAATGAAGTCATGTCCATTAAACTCACATGGATGCAGCTAGAGGCTGCCTAAGCAAGTTAATGCAGGAACCTAAGCAAGTTAATGCAGGAACAGAGAACCAAATACCACATGTTCTTACTTATACATGGGAACTAAACATTGAATACCCAAGGACATGGAGATGAAAACAATAGACACTGGGGACTACTGGGAGACATCTTGGGGTGGGGGGCAGTGAGGCTTGTAAAACTGTCTTGTACTGTGTGTGCTACCTGGGTAATGGGATCATTTGCATACCAAACCCCAGTGACATGAAATTTACCCATGTAACAAACCTGCACATGTACCCACTGAACCTAAACTAAAAGTTGAAAAGAAAGAAGTGGAACTGGAAATGAAGCTCAAAAAAAAAAAAAAAATTTAAGAAGGTGGAATATACCAAGTATTGACAAGGAAGTTAATATGATTTGGCTGTCTCCCCAGCCAAATCTCATCTTGAATTGTAGCTCCCATAATTCCCATGTGTCATGGGAGGGACCTAGTGGGAGATAACTGAATCATGGGAGCAGGTCTTTCCCATGCTGTTCTCGTGATAGTGAATAAGTCTCATGAGATCTGATGGTTTTATAAAGGGGAGTTCTGCTGCACACGTTCTCTTGCCTGCCACCATGTAAGATGTCCCTTTGCTCTTCCTTCGTCTTCCACCATGATTGTGAAGCCTCCCCGGCCACATGGAACTGTGACTCCATTGAACCTCTTTCCTTTATAAATTACCCAGTCTCGGGTATGTCTTTCTTTATTAGCAGCACGAGAATGGTCTAATACAGATGTGGAGGATTAGAACTCGCATATCCTGCTGATGAGAATGTAAAATTACACAACTGCTTGGGAAACTACTTTCCTAAAAAAGTAAAAAATACATTTACCATATGACCCAGCCATTCTACTCTTCATTATTTATCCAAGAGAAATGAAAGCATATGTCTACACAATGGCCTGTACAGGAGTATTCACAGTAGCTTTTTTCATTATTTGTTTATTTTTATTTCAATAGTTTTGGGGGTACAAGTTGTTTTTGGTTACATGGATAAGATTTTTGGTGGTGATTTCTGCGATTTTAGTGCACCCATCACCTGAGAAGTGTACACTGCACCCAATATGTAGTCTTGTATCCATCACCCCCCTCCCAAACTTCCCCTCTGAGTCCTCAAAGTCTATTATGTTATTCTTATGCTTCTGTGTCCTCATAGCTTAGCTCCCACTTACAAGTGAGAACATACGATATTTGGTTTTCCATTCCTGAGTTACTTCGCTTAGAATAATGTCCTCCAGCTCCATCCCAGTTGCTACAAAAGACATTATTTCATTCCTTTTTATGACTGAGTAGTGTTCCATGGTGTATACACACCACATTTTCTTTATCCACTCAGTTGAAGGGCATTTAGGTTGGTTCCATATTTTTGCAATTGTGAATTCTGTTGCTATAAACATGCATGTGTCTTTTTCATATAATGACTTATTTTCTTCTGGGTAGATACTCAGTAGTGAAATTGCTGGATCGAATGGTAGTTTTACTTTTAATTCCCCAAGGAATCTCCATACTGTTTTCCATATTGGTTGTACTAACTTATATTCCCACCAGCAATGTAAAACTGTCACCTTTTGACCACATCCACACCAACATCTATTGTTTTTTGACTTTTTAATTATGGCCATTCTTGTAGGAGTAAAGTGGTATTTCACTGTGATTTTAATTTACAGTAGGTTTTTTTTTTTTGTAATATCTGGAAACAACCAAATGTTGGTCTACAGGCTCATAAACAAACTGTGGCATATCCATACAATAGAATACTACTCATCAATAAAAAGGAATGAACACACAACAG
Source organism: Colobus angolensis palliatus (assembly GCF_000951035.1). NCBI lineage: Eukaryota > Metazoa > Chordata > Mammalia > Primates > Cercopithecidae > Colobus > Colobus angolensis. The sequence continues at coordinate 5,694,241 of NW_012114622.1, forward strand.
CATGTAAAATTTCAGAATAATTATGCTGATTAAAAAACCAGATCAAAAAAAAAAAAAAGAAAGAATGCATAATGTGTGGTTCCAATTGTATAAATTTCTAGAAAAGTCAAACTAATCTCTAGTGAAAGAAAGCAGATGCATGGTTACCTGGGGGTAAGCAGAAGGGAGGGATTACAAAGGGGTCACCAGGAAACTTGGGGGCGATGGTAGTGATGTTCGTGATCTTGATTGTAGTGATGGTTTCACAAGTTTGTAAATATGCTAAAACTCATCAAATTGCACACTTTAAATATGTACATCTTATTTTATGTCAGCTATACCTCAGTAAAGTTATTTTAAAGAAAGAACAGAGTGGAGAGGAATATAGCAATATCTTAGCAAGTAGCAAATATACCAATATCTTAACAAAATTAGTCTCTGTGAGATTATTAATGATTCTTTTCTTCTTTATCCTTTTTCAAGTTTCCAAATGAACATGTAATAATATCAAAATCATACAAACTACTTTTTTGGAGAAAAAAGAATTAGGTGAACAGAGAAATTTGAAGAAAATAGTCTGCACTTGTGAATCTTAATACCAATGGGTGAAAAAAAAATCAAAGACATGAAACTTTTCAAATGACAAAGATACTCTATTCTTTCAAAAGCCATGGTAAACCAGGAGGCACTATGAGAAGTTACACAGGAACATATATAAATCTGAAGAAATCTATGGAGAAGGTATCATATTAGCAAAATGCATCATTTGGTTGAGCTTTCTACCTCAAATATCCTTCAAATACATCGGTGAGAAACAACTGCAACAAAAAAAGAAAAAGAAAGAGACAGTGCTAGGCAGGAAAGGAAGGTGGAATTTTTTCATGATGTCAGGACCCATCAGTTCTGGAGTTCACCCAAGAATCTAAGGATTAAAGAACAATCCAATATAACTAGAAAGTGACTGGCATCGTATGTCCTTAAAAAGAATAAATACTGCAAAGAACAAGCCAGTCCACAGAAAATGCTGTTCTCCATCTGACTAAATATGGTCAAGTCTCATGAATCTGGGTTTCCACTCTTGGAAATGTTCGTTAAATCTGTGTGCACTGGGCTGAAGGCTCACTCTGAATTTTTTATTAGTAGTGGAAGTAGTAAGTTTTAAAAAGCTTTCAGAGACATACTTAAGCCATTTAGATGATAAAATATTTTTAAAGCCTTCCGTGCATTATTTGGATATCAAATACTGAAAATTATCAGGTAATTTTTATATTCATTTATTCAAGAAAAACTCACCAAGTGGCAGCAATTGTGCCAGGTCCTGGGACACAAAGAAGCAAACACAACCGATGACCTCATGGAGCTCTTAGTCTAATGACTGATAAACCTACAAACAGTTGCAATACAAGGTGTCCTTAGCTTGGAAGAGTGGAAAGGAAGTCAGAGAAGCCTACAAAGAGAAGGTAACACTTGAGCAGGGTCTTGAAGGCTATGTAGGAGTTTTCTGGTTAGGAAAAGAGAGATATTCTGGCAGAGAGGATAGCATGGGACAGAGAGGCAGGAGAAAGGGAGATTATTTGGTAAATGGCAAGAGCTTCTGTGAGGATTTAGAATAGGATTCACCTTGGGTGGACAGGCCCTAAAGCATATGGAAGCTCTTTATCCATGCTGGAGAAGTTCAGGCTTTATCCTAGATAAAATGAGGAAGTGTGTTGGTGGTGTGTTGGTTACAACTCTGCTTTTAACCAAATGAACTGGCCTAAAAGTGAGAAAGATGACCTTCAGTGTTCAGAGAACTCAAGGGCTTTATGTAGTGAGACCTAAAAAGAGGCTGAAATTGGGAACTGGAAAGCCAAAGAAACTCTCCTCCTCCTCCTCCTCTTCTCTCTCTCTCTCTCTCTCTTCCCCCTCCTCCTCTTCTCTCTCTCTCTCTCTCTTTTTTTTTTTTTTTTTTTTTTACAAGGTCTCCTTCTGTCACCCAAACTGGAGTGCAGTGGCATCATCTCGGCTCACTGCAACCTCTGCCTCCTAGGTTCAAGCGATTCTCCTGCCTCAGCCTCCTGAGTAGCTGGGACTACAGGTGTGCAACACCACACCTGGCTAATTTTTTGTACTTTTACTTGAGATAGGGTTTTGCCATGCTGGTCAGGCTGGTCTTGAACTCCTGACCTAAAGCAATCCACCTGCCTCGGCCTCCCAAAGTGCTGGGATTACAGGTGTGATCTCCTTTATCTTTTATCTTGTTTTTCCCACCACCCCTCCACATCTATTTTCTATTAACCCGTTCTTTTGGTCATAAGTGACAGAAATATAACTCAAAATAGTATAAGCCAGAAAGGGAATTTGTTTACTCTCAAAAATGGGAAGTCTAGGCACATGCTATAACAGGGGTTAACTTTGAGGACATTTCGCTATGTGAAATAAGCTAGTCACAAAATGACAAATATTGTATGACTCTACTTCTGTGAGGTACCTATAGTACGTTCATAGAGACAAAAAGTAAAAGGGTGGTTGCCGGAGGCTGGGGCCAAGGAGGAACTGGGAAGTATGTGAAGATGAAAATGTTCCACAGATGGATGGTGGTGACAACTGCACAATAATGTGAAGATACCTAATGCCACAGAACTTTACACTTAAAAATGGTTAAAATGGTAAATGTTTTGTATAGGTTACCACAATTTTTTTTAAGTGAGGTGTCCGGAAGTATAATAAATACAACTCCAGGCACTGTTAGATGCAACAGTTCAAGTGCATCTTGTCACTATTTTGTTCTTTCCTCTTTATTTGCTTCATTTTCAAGAAGAATCTCTTTATTTGGTGGCAAAGATGGCCACCCTCATCTTAAATCATCTATAGACCTCATGATTGCCGCCAAAAGAGAGTCTCTTGCCTAACAGTTCCAGCTAAAGCTCTGGGAATGGCTGATTGGCCTGGTGTTGGACCAGAAACCCACTCCTGAACCAATCACCGTAGCCAGAAAGCAGAGTACACTGATTGGTCAAGCCTGAGTCATGTGTTCAACCTCAAGCCAACACTGTAGTCAGGGGAGCAGAGTTATCTGGCCATGCCTCCCTGATGGGCCTAGACCCACATGAACCTTGGACTAAGTGAAAAGGGTGGTTTCTCATAGAGATAATGGACAGTCAAAACATGTCCATCACAGCTTCTTCCTTCTTTCTCTATGGATCAGTTTTCTGTGTTTTCCATCAGTATGGCAGAAGAAATATTGCTATTCCCAGCTCAAGTTTTACTTTCTATTCAAGAACATTTAGCTCCAATTAGAAGTCCCTGGGAGACTCTGACTAGTGAAGCTCATGCAATTAACTGTGATGGTGGAGATGAGGATAGTCTTAAAGGTAATACGGTTGCAACAGACCCATCTCTGTGAATATAAAGGTAAGTTACAGGGGCCATTAGGAGCAAGGCAGATATCTCAAATGGTGTCTTTTACAACCGATGATAGACGTGCTTTCAGGAGAGTGGTATGAGCACACTGTATGAAAATCGTTCTGGCTACTAAATATTGGATAGGTTGGAGCAGGAAAATATGATAGCAGGAAGACTAATCATAGAGATGTTGCAAAAAGATGATTCAAATTTCTAGTTAGGAAGAGGAGAAGATGGTGATGTCATCCACTAAGAATGAGATTATGAAAGGAATGTGTGGTCCGGAGGGGGGTAGGAAGAAAAGGGTGATAAGTTTAGCTTCTGACGTGTTTCCTTCAAGATGCCTGTTGGACATTCAAGTGGAGAATTCCATTAAGTGGTGGAAAATAGAAGCTTAAAACCTGAGAAAGAGAGTATGGCTGGGGACAGACACTTGGCAAAATTTGGTATGTGGATTGATATTGAAGCCATGAAGTGTATGAGATTGCACATAGAGAGCACTGAGTACAGGAAGAAAAGAGAATAGAGGACAAAACCTGCATTTATGGGGTTGTGACAGAAGCCTCAGTGCCCCGCCCAATCTGCTCAGCACTCACTGTTTCCAAGCATGCCAATGGCATCCTACTGCAACTCTATCCAAGGGCTTTCTCTTAAGTTGAGCTTGGTGCAGGCCAGAAATGCCAGGGTAAACAGCCCTCAGCCAATGTTGATGGGACTCTTGTGGGACAACTCAAATGTGTTCCACACCATCTCACAGAGGTCCCAGTGGGATCGAGCCCCACTTGCTCACAGCAGTTACCTCCTCATTACTATACCCCGTACTTGGATCTTTCACTTCCCTGTCTCACTTCTCTATGGCTCTACTGGTGTGCCCTATGGTCACCTCCCAGATAGATCACTCACACTCAAATCTTAGTTTCAACATCTGCTTCTGGAAGAACTCAAGAGTGCACGAAGAAGGATGCTCCAGAGAGAATGAGGCCAAGAGGTCTGGAGATGGGCGTAAAACCAGGAGAAATGATTTCCTTGGAGCAAGGAAAGAGAAAATTAGAGAGGAGCTGGGACTCCACTGAAAACACTTGAGAAGTAAGTCACATACCCTTAAAAGTAATAAAATTCTAAATCTATACATATCCAGTTCCCACAGTTTTTTTTTTTAATATAGCAAGGACTTCCCTTGAATATTTCATGTTCAGAAAGACCATTTATAAGAAAATAAGCCAAAATTATAATCTCCTGAAAAGAAAACCCCAAGGGCCCAGAATGGTGGCCTCTGAGGCCTTGAGAGGCAGGGGGCCTGAGAGCAAAGCAGAGCCTTAAGCAGCCCTGTTTGGGATCCCTGTGTGTACCCACATGGGAAAGTGTCATGCAGGTGGTACCAAACACTTTGGCTTTGTGAAGAATTGATTCATTGCTGGCCCTGATTAATGACCTCCTATATTCATGCTCCTTATCTGTAATTTCATTGTCCCCACCCACTATGACTCTGGCCAGGCCTTGGACTTGCTTTGGCCAATCAAATATAGTGTAAATGATGTGCAAATTCCAAGTCTAGGCTTCAAGAGGGCTTGCAGTGTTTGTGTTTGCTCTCTGAGATCTTTCTTCTGCCATAAGCACAAGCCCAGGCTAACCTGTTGCAGCATGAGACCACATGAAACAGTGCCAAGTCACCCCAATTGTCCCAGCCAAGACCTAGACATGTGAAGGAGTACAACCAAGCTCAATAAAGATACCTAACTGACCACAGGTGCAGAGCAAGCCCAGCTCTGACTAAAAGAACTATCTAGTAAAGATAAAAGACTCATGAGCAAACATTAATCATTATTGTTTTTGTGAATCTTAATGAATTTTGAGAAGAACTGTTACACAGCAGGAGCTGACTGAAATATAGGCTTCATGCCAAACAATGCTCAGTGAATTACCTGGGCTGGATGCCTTTTGTGCATCTGGAAGGCAAGGTAAGTTACTTAGGGACAGTATTAGTCCATTCTCACACTGTTGTAAAGGTACTACCTGAGACTGGATAATTTATAAAGGAAAGAGATTTAATTGACTCACAGTTCACCATGGCTGGGGAGGCCTCAGGAAACTTACAATCGTGGCAGAAGGCAGAGAGGAAGTAAGGCACCTTCTTCACAAGGTGGTAGGAAAGAGAAGTGCTAACTGAAGTGGGAAGAGCCTCTTATAAAACCATCAGATCATGTGAGAACTCACTCACTATCACAAGAATAGCATGGAGGAAACTGCCCTCCATGATTCAATTACCTCCACCTGGTCTCTCCCTTGACACACGGGGATTACGGGGATTATAATTCTGTGTGGGGACACAAAACCTAATTATATCTGGGACCAAGATAATAAAGTTGAGGTAGCTGCCTTGGAATAGTAGAGAGAGGGAAAACAAGCAGCAGACAGGACAGAAGCTTAGGACCTATGCTGTGCTACATGCCTGGCATGTTATTATCTCACTTTCAACTCAAAAACACCCTGTGAGGAGGTATTATTATCTCTGTAACCTGAATGGCTCTGGCAACCAAGCAATGCTCCACTTGAACCAGTGTCTGGGTGGCCACCATTGCCATTCTACCCCAGATAACAGTGCTCCTTTGCCAGCTGCACCATGGGTACAGAAGTGCTTTGTATTTATCTGAGACCCATTGACTTGGGGGGGGGTCCCCCAGCAAAGTTGATGCATCCAGAGATATTTCAGCTCTTTTAGGTTTACTTATAGCCCCCTTCCTAGTCAGGCATGCAACTTCTACCAGAACAACTGGATTGGGTGGATTAAAGCAACAGCTGCCTGGGGACCCTGGCTTATCTCCTCTGGTTCTCAGACTCTGGAATGGAATCAGACACTTGCTCTTCAGGAAGAATTCTCTTTAGAGGGGTCTACTCTGCTCCTTTGCCATTTGCCTGCTGTTGACCTCTGCCCTTCCCCTTGCCCACCCCATCTCTAACTAAATCACCCTTTGTATATTCTAACCTCAGCATAGAAACAGTTCCCATTTTTCCCCAGGGGCAGGGAGCTGGTGTGTACCAGCTCACGACAACCAATTGTTATATTCTCAGAACTTTTTATGAGTTGGTTAAAGATGGTCATTATTAAAAATTAAATAATATAGATTTACAATTAAAGAAATTATATTAAAACAAAGTAATACTCAAAACTTATCATCCCTAATTATTTTATGACATTTTACTATTATCTATGCTCTTTAGCTTATTTACATCTACTGTATCTGTGCAGTGAGAATATTATATTCTGTCAATCTCCTTCTCATTCTGTATTCAGTGACACAGAGTTAGAACTTGAAATTTGACATGGTGGGACTATTAATACCAAGAAAATCAGCAAACACTGCTGATTTATTGTTTTGATTTATTGATTGAATTTATTATTTTATTGGTTGTAGGGACAGGGAAGGAGGGTAAGCAAACTTTTCCTGTTAAAGGGCCAGATAGTAAATCTTCTAGGCTTTATGGGCCATCTGGTCTCTGTCGCAGCCACCAAACTCTGCTCTTGTAGCATGAAAGCAGCCACAGACAATACCTAAAGGAATGGACATGGCTGTGTTCCAATAAACTTTATTTACAAAAATAGGCAGTGGGCCAGATTTGACCAAGGGCCATAATTTGTTGATTCCTGAACCAGACTAAAGACTTAAGAACATATAAAAAATGAAGATTAAGTTTAAAAGTGCATCATGTCTTCAGTGTAAACAGCACCAAAAATTAAGAAAGTTTTTTTTAGTATTATTTTTTTGAGACAGGGTCTCACTCCATCACCCAGGTTGGAATGCAGTGGTGCGATCATGGCTCACTGCAGCCTTGACCTCTCTGCCTCAGGTGATCATCCCATCTCAGTGTCCCACATAGCTTGGACTACAGGTGTGCTCCACCACACCCAACTAATTTTTCTTTGTTTTTTATAGAGATGGGATTTCACCATGTTGCCCAGGCTGGTTTCAAACTCCTGGGCTCAAGCAATCTGCCTGTCTCAGCCTCCCAAAGTGCTGGGATCACAGGTGTGAGCCCCTGTGCCCAGCCCAAGGAAATATTTTTAAGTATCCAAAAACTATTATCTTTAGCTCACAACATACTTCTTACTCATTAACATGCACACAAAAGTACCAACGAACATTCATGCCAGGAGTACAATTGTTTTGTTAGTTGCAGCTAAAAGTTGGCTAAGGATAGAAGTATTCAGCCAAAAATCAATAAAGACATTTTGTGAGAACCAACTGGCCATAAAGAATTTATAATAAAGAAGATTGTATATTTCATTATAATTTGTAAATTGTGTGCCAAGCATCTTTTTTATCAGTAAATGCATAATGAACTTATGTATATACATATAAGCTGGTGGTTAAAAACTTTTACCCGCTTACCTCCAAATAGAAGGCACCTGTTTCTGATGCAACTTAACAGATGCAAATGGATCCAAGGGGAGGAAGCTGTTGCCAAATATCTCCTCCCACACTGCCTGGGAATCCTAGGACATCTCCATTTTACAGAAGAGAAAACTGAGGCGTATCCAGAGTTGTATAACTAGTTATTAATAGTACTGAAATCCAAACATATGTCTATTTGACTCCAAAGTCAATCCCTTGAGGTTGCCTCATTAGAAACCGTTCAGAAGAATACAGGGAAGCTGTTAATGAGGCTCACCTTGGAAATCAGCAAGAGGAGGCTTGGAGAAATTCCAGAGGAGTCAACACCCAGATGAAGGCCCCACAGGCCTAAGGGAAGGGGAAGCTGCCCTGGGGCACACCCACAGGTACAGATTACAGATGTGGATGAGAGCAAACATGCGGGCATGGGGGTGGAGATGTGGGACTTCTTGTGTCAGGGCTGCAGCAGTAAGCACATTTCACTTCATCAGTGATGGTTTATACTCATGAAGAAATTGTGACTGCAAGCATCTATAATCCAATTAAATGGTTTTGTGATAGGAAATGAGGCATGCTTTTCAAGCAGTATGCATTCAGAGATTAATAGCAGGTGCTGAGCCATGGCTGGGAATGGTGCTAGTTGATCATAGGGTGCACTGCATTTTTGCTAATGTTACAGCTTAGGATGTGAGGATAGAAGAGAGTGTAAGAGGGCCTCAGGGCTCATGCCTACTTTCTGGAAGATCAGTAGCAAGGGGCATCACTGTGGCAATACCACTCTTCCAAGGAGCCTTTTGTGATCTCCAACAGCTGAATGGCTCTGGCTGGAAGGGGTCATTGTTGGAACCGAACTCTCGATTCCCTCCTGGGCAGGGGTCGTCGCGAAGGATCACCGACACGAAGTTTACAGCAGAGAGTTATTTATTACTAGC
>NW_012114622.1:5704796-5705161 GCF_000951035.1 Colobus angolensis palliatus
GACCAGATTGCAAGTTTTTGAATATCGGGTTCTGGTGCAGCGCTGGACGAAGGACATGGTTATGTACCAGGGTTTTGTGGCCCATTTCCATTTTTTATTATTAGTAGTTATGCAGGACCAACTAGCGCAAAACAAGGCATCTATTTCTCCATAAGTTTTCTTTATTTTTCTTGTCCTGAAGCCGGGACAGGCATAGAACCCGTTCCGGCTTACAGACACCCTTTTAGCCTGTTTTCTCCAATTTTTTTCTTCCATGTCATCTATTTTTGTTATTTTGTCTAGGTTGAAATAGAGGTCAGGGAACCAAGTCCCTATAGGAGCAATTTTTGAGGTTTTATCTAAGACCTTATGAGTACTGAAATCAG
>NW_012114622.1:5711424-5779551 GCF_000951035.1 Colobus angolensis palliatus
GTGGGACCTCATGAGGTTGTTTCCCGGAATTGGCAGGGTGGGACCCTATTAGGGTGGAACACTATCGAGGCAGGGTGGGACCCTATCTAGGCAGGGTGGGACCCTATCTAGGGCCACCTGGTGCTAACTTTTTAGGTTTTGTAAGGCCTACTAGTTTCAGTCATCACTGGGACCTGAACCATGCCTCATCTAGGTACCTGACTAGGGGAAGCTGAGTCTCTCTTTTCCAGCCATGCACAACTGTAAGCCAATTAAACCTCTTTTCTTTATAAATTACCCAGTCTTGGGTATTTTACCAACCCCAGGTAATTTACCAGTCTCAGGTAAATTACCCGATCCCTCCCACTGGGTCCCTCCTACAACACATGGGAATTATGAGAACTTCAAGATGAGATTTAGGTGGGGGCACAGCCAAACCGTATCACTTGCTGGGCCCTCCAAACTCTAAGGAGTTTACTGTAGCTCCCACTATGGCAAGAGAAGCCCTCCTCCACTGTACCCCTCCCTGCCTAGGAGCACCACCCATAGTGGGAATACATATAACCCTAAAGGGAGCTGTTCCCCCTCAGGCAGGTGCCTGATGGACATGGAGGTTTTGCTTGGGTCTATGTGCCTTTTACAACTGCTGACTTGTACAACTGGAAATTCCATACTAAGGTCTTACGGGTGAGCCCAGAAGAGTTCACAACTCTCATAAGGGCAATATTCTCCACACATAACCCCCACGTGGCCAGACATGCAGACCTTAATGGCAACCTTGCATGGGAGAAGGGAAATCTGCCATCATGGCCAAAGCCAAGGAGGAGGCAGACAAGATGTGTGCTGATAACCATGGTCACAAAATCTACTGGGCTGCTAAGGTGTCAGTCCCAAGAGCCAGTCCTCACAGAGCACCCCGTGGTAATAGGGATCAAAAGCAGCTAGATTATTATAGGAATATGCTGCTTACGTTAGCCAGCCCCTGGTCAGTTGGGGAAACCTCTGGGAAACAGAGCAAGGCCCTAAAGAAAATCCATCAGTATTCCTAAAGAGACTATGAGAATGGCTCCAGGATTACACCCTTTGGAACCCAGATGACCCTGAAAGCCTAGTAGTGCTTGGCTCCCACTTCATCTCTCAGAGTGCCCCAGATATTCGGAGGAAACTCCAAAATTGGTGATAAATCCAGGCACTCTCCCTTCCCAACTGATAGACACTGCCTTCAAGGTCAACAAAAATAGAGATGTGGCATCTGACAAAAGGGAGGACAAGAAGATGGAGAGACAGGCTCATTTTCTGGCAGTAGCCCTACAGACTACTCCAGGTAACCCAGGAGGAAGGAAGAAGAAAGCATGAGTGAGTAAGCAGAAACCCCGCCATGGGACTCAGAGGCTGCCTAAGCTGGGACCCAAACAATGTGCTTACTGCAAACAGGAGGGACACCAGAAAAGGAAGCGTCCAGATCCTCCCAGAGGGGGAAAAAAGAGGACGAATCCGAGCACCAGTTCCCTCTAACTGGAGAGAAAACTGACTAATGGGGTGCTAGGGCTCCCCACCTGGATCATCAAGCTCCACATCTCCCTCAAGAATCCCTGGGTAACCCCAAAAGTAGAGGAACAGCCAGTTGAGTTCTTGACACTGGGGCTACATTTTCTATGTCTCACTAAAAGGGGACCCCCATCCAAGAGGGAATATAATATAAAAGTATGTCTGCTAAAAGAAATTCTGAGATTCCTGGAGCATCTGGTTTGCGAAGGGGATCTAAGACCTTGACTCATTTCTTCCTCTATGTCCCTGAATGCCCCATTCTCCTTTTGGGAAAGGTCCTTCTGACTAAGTTTGGGGCTACAGTTGCTCTAAATCAGGACAGGATATGGTGGAGTTTCTCTGGGCCCATGGAGCCACCATGCTGGCCCTGGTTCATGGGGAAGTTCTGGACCCAGAGAAGATTCCTTTAGAAATTGAGAACCAAGTTAATCCTGTGGTGTAAGCTCAGGGAGAGGTCAGAGGAGCAAAAACGGCCAGGCCAGTGGTATTAGTACGATTGAAGGAACCAGAAGTGAGACCTAGGGCTAAGCAATACCCACTGAGGTCTGAGGCACTGAGAGGCATTCTACTGGTGCTCCATCACCTCCTAGAGCAAGGTGTAATCCACGCTTGCCAGTTGCCCTGTATCTTGCCAGTCAAAAAGCCAAGAACTAAAGAATATTGGTTTGTGCAAGATATTCACCCAGTTGTACCTAATCCTTATAACATTATGATTAACCTTCCAGGAGAAAGCAAATTGTATACCATGCTAGATCTTCAGGACACCTTTTTCTGTGTCCCCCTGAGCCCAGAATCCCAGGAGTTATTTGCCTTTGAATGGGAAGATCCTGAGTCCCATCAAAGGCAACAATATTGCTGGACAGCCTTGCCTCAGGGATTCAAGAACTCTCCCCCTATTTTGGGTAGTGTGTTAAGTAAAGACTGGAGATATTTACATTTGGAAAAGGGTGCTGAGTGCAGCGGCTCACACCTGTAATCCTAGTACTTTAGGAGGCCAAATCGGGAGGATCACTTGAGCCCAGGAGTTTGAGACCAGTCTGGGAAACATAGAGAGACCCTGTCTCCATAAAAAAAAGGGAAAAAGGAGTGTAAAAAAAGAAAGGAAAGGGAACTATCTTACAATATGTGTATGATACCTTGGTCGGTAGCCTCTCTAAAGAGGAATCTTGTAGAAATACCGTCATTACCCTAAACTTTCTAGCTGAAAGTAGCTATAAAGTATCTAAAAAGAAAACACAGATTTCAAGAGATCAGCTTAAATACTGGGCTACTTAATTTCTCAGGGACAGAGAAGTCTTCCCCAGGACAGGAAAATGGCTATGTGTCAAATGCCTCCTCCTCAGAACCAAAAGCAGTTACATGGATTCTTGGGAATGGTAGGATTCTGTAGAATATGGATTCCCAATTTTGGTGTCTTATCAAAGCCCTTACATGAAAAGCTACAAGGGCCAGTGTGAGACCCTTTTGAATGAGGTGAGCAATGTAACCAAGTCTTCAACAAACTAAAAGAAGCACTGACCACTGCTCCCGCTTTAGCCCTGCCTAACTTGGCTAAACCTTTTTTACTTATTTGTCCATGAAGGGCAGGAAATGGCTGTGGGTGTGCTTACCCAAATGCTCGACCACTGAGAAGAGTGGTGGCTTATTTTTTTGAAACACCAAGGGATGGTCCTTATGTCTTAGGGCAGTGGCTGCAACCTGCCTGGAGAAGCCCCAGTATCCATATCAAGGTGTGCCAGATCTTTCACCCTGCCATGCTTCTGCCTACCTCGCAGCCCCTCCTACATGAATGCTCAACCACTATTGATAAAATATATTCCAGTGGAAAGGGCCTAGAAAGTGAACCCCTTCAAAACTCTAAAAGGTCTGGTTTGTAGATGGGAGTAGTTTCATAATAATGGGCCAGCAAAAGCAGTGTGTGCAGTGATGTGCTTACTTAGGCTTAAGGAGGCTAACAGCCTACCTCCCAGGACATTGGCCCAGAAGGCTGAAATAATAACCCTGACTGAAGTCTTGTCCTTAGGGCTCAGCAAGGCCATCACCCTCTACACAGACTCTAAGTGTATTAGCCTGTTCTCATGCTGCTATAAGGACATACCTGAGACTGGGTAATTTGTAAAGAAAAGAGATTTAGTGGACTCACAGTTCCACAGGGCTGGGAAGGTCTCAGGAAACTTACAATCATGGCAGAAAGGGAAGCAAACACATCCTTCTTCACATGGCAGCAGCAAGGAGAAGTAGAGTGAAGAGGGGTAAATCCCCTTATAAAACCATCAGATCTCATGAGAACTCACCCACTATCATGAGAACATCATGGAGGTAACTGTCCCCAAGATTCAATTGCCTTCCACTGGATCCCTCCCACGACAGATGGGAATCATGGGAACTACAGTTCAAAATGAGATTTGGGTGGGGACACAGCCAAACCACATCATTTATGCCCTCTATGTACTCCACGCCCATGGGGCAATTTGGAAAGAAAGAGGCCTCCTGACTGCGGGCAATAAGTAGATTAAGCATGCAAAACAAATACTACAGGCCAGGCGCGGTGGCTTAAGCCTGTAATCCCAGCACTTTGGGAGGCCAAGACGGGTGGATCACAAGGTCAGGAGATGGAGACCATCCTGGCTAACACGGTGAAACCCCGTCTCTACTAAAAAAATACAAAAAAAAACTAGCCGGGCGAAGTGGCGGGCGCCTGTAGTCCCAGCTACTCGGGAGGCTGAGGCAGGAGAATGGCGTAAACCCGGGAGGCGGAGCTTACAGTGAGCTGAGATCCGGCCACTGTACTCCAGCCCGGGTGACAGAGCGAGACTCCGTCTCAAAAAACAAACAAACAAACAAACAAAAACCAAATACTACAGTTGTTACAGGCAGCCCTGGTCACCATGAGGAAGCTACAGAAGAATGACCTCTGACTCAGACCCCTGAAGAATGAGGATGACACATCTCTAGGGGGAAGATTTATAAGCAGACAGGGAGGGTCTCCAGGAACAACAGGAATTTAATCAACCACCCATCAGCTTGGTGGGTGGAGAGATTATGAAGTTCAGGGGGAAGGTCAGAAAGACCTTGAAGCTTCTTCAGTTGATTATGTCAACAGCCTGCCCTGCAGCCTGTTCTTCCCCAAACCCTGGGTGGAATGCAGTCACTTTGTTGGTTTAAACCAGCTCCTCAAACAGACATGCAGCAACACAGATGAACTCTAATGAACTTTCTCATGACCATGCTAAAGTCTCCACCCTGGGCGGAGCTGTAGCTTCATTACCATAACATGCAACCTATGTGTTGACACGATGACTCACTGCATCTACGCAACTAGGACCCCTCCTCGACATGCAGTGACTTCCTGTCTTCCCTCTCCCCCACCCCATAAAACCCTACTGTCACTTTGCCTCGGAGAGATGCTGCTTTGGAGAATACTCCCAGTGTCATCCTTACTTGTGCCGAGTAATAAAATTCCTATCGATCAAAACCTGTATACTCGTGGAGAGTTGTTTGTTATTCACCAGGTAAGAAACCCTGGTATTTTTCAGGTAACAAATCTGGTAAAGCCAGGTGGGACAAAGCCGGGTGGGACTGTAGACTGAGCTAGCATCCCTTATAGGCTGCTGACAGGTGAGGCAGTGAGCTGAGGAAGCACACTTGGGCTAACTCACATGTGTTGCCAAAAGGGAAATAGGAGAAGGACCTCAGGACACTCCTGCCTGGTGACTAGTCCGCCACCCCGGTATGTTTTGGGTAACATCTTCAGTCATGTCCCCATCTCTGGCCCAATCAGGGAGGCCAGGCAGATGGCATTTATCATTGCCCAGGCCTGGGGTGGTACTAAATTGGCAGCCTTGTCAGGACCATACTGGAAGAAAACAGTACTGCCCTCCAAGTAAGGGGGTGCTGTTTTATGTAATGGAGGTGTTGGGGATCGGAAACCAAACCCCCAAAAAATGATACTTTGACATAATCAACTGAAGAAGCTTCAAGGTCTTTCTGACCTTCCCCCTGAACTTCATAATCTCTCCCAAAGAATCTCACATTCCTTTATCTCCCTAGGATCCAGACCGACCAAGGAGAACAATTATTTTTTCCCCTCCCTGAAACACCAAGAATGTAACCACACCTGAACAGACCCTTTCACTGTCAAAGAGAACTATCTACAAGTGAGTTTTTGATCCACTAATGAGTGGATTACTAGGGATCCACTCATTCTCCCTAATAATCCTTTATTGCCCCTCTTCTCCACCCCGCTCTCATAACCTGTGTTACCAGGATGGCATATAAGTTTCTGAACCCTGCTGAAGAACAGGCAACCAGTGTGATTTCCCCATGCACCCGTTAAGTAAGTTTATATGCTTTTTTTCCAATTAATCTGTCTTTTTTGAGTTGATTTTTTTCAGCAAACCTTCAGAGGGTGAAGGGAAAGTTTCCCTTAGTCCTTACAGAGGAAAGGGATGCTGGAAAAATGAAAGCTAGAGTTCCTTGATCAGTAGGATTTTCCAGGGGATTCTCAGACCCAGAGCAATAGCTAACTCCAAGGCTACCATTATGAAGGGGCCAGACTCTGCAAAGGGAAAAAGGGAGAATGAACAGTTGCAAGATGACTGCTGTTTCTAAGGGCCTCTGCTTGTTGGTACACACCGCTTGGTCTAATTTTGAAACTATATCATCCTCATTTTACAGATGAAGAAACAGACAGTCAGTACAGTTAAGTAATTTGACCAAAGTCATACAGCTAGAAAATATTAGAGCTGGTAGAGGGAGGCACAGGTCTCCATCCTCCAACAGGGAGGAAAGGGTTAATTTCAGGTGCCCTCACTTAGCATACCTCACTGTCAAAGCCTTAAAAATATTTTCATGACCCTTCAACCAGATTTTCTTTGGATGCTTTCCAAAGCTCAAATGAAGCAACATATCTTCCCTTTCATCTCTGATTTTTGGAGGGCAGGATGTGCTATTTCAATGTCCCTGGACAGACACAGAAAAAGGTATGGGAATGGGGCAGAATCTAGTGTTGTCTACACTGCCCAAAGAGTCACTGGTTCTCCAACCACATTAACCACCATTCAGCCTGGATGTTGAGTGTCCCCTGTTCACACATCTTATGCAACAAATAGCATGGATGTTGCAGAGTCAGCACATCAAGTGGAAGCAAGAGGATGGAGTCTGTTTTTCCTTGTCCCTAATTCCTGCCTTTGACACCTGTCAGTTGTCCTCTAACAAGTAACTTAACCTCCATTAGCCTCAGTTTCCTCCTCTGTAAAATGGGAAAATCATACCTCTTTTAAAGATGCACCAAACAGATATTATTATCCCCATTCTACTTGTTCCACCCATAATTCCTGTCCCTTCTGGCCACAGCAGACAAGAGACATATTCCTGACTCGAGGGTAGAAAACCCACTGGCTGATAAGAAACCACTGACATTGTATAGGGAGCATCAACTAAGGAGTGGAGAGTCCACCAGCCAGTGGTAGACACTTCAGGTGCAAGGTCCTGGGCGAAGGGAGTTGGAAGGGCTATTTGGGTTCAAGCACAAAATAAATGAGTAGAGAAAGCCAGTGAAGAAAAAAGAGAGCTGGGAGGAAAACAGATACCAGAGAGAGAGAAGCAGAATGAGAACAGTAATGTGGCTCCTGAATAACAGAGAAAGAGCATGAAAGAGCCTGCCGTTGGTTCCTTCTTCCTTGGCTTGTGTGAGGTCACAGTTTCCATTTCATCTGAGCCAGCCTGAGGAAGTTTCCATTCCTTATGTCAGAACAATGCAACGCAAAACACTGAGGGGGCAAAAAGACCATTGGGAGCGTTATCTTCCTGGCACATAGTAGGTGCTCAATAAAATCCTCAGAGTTCTCTTCCTAGACTTGATTGAGGATAAAACACACTCAAACTAGCCCCATGTGACTGCAGCTAAGTCTGTATCTGAATCACTTTCCTTCTACCCTTCTATTCCAAAAACCATGGTCAAACTGTGTGAGATATACTGCATAATTAGTGCGTACCTCTTAGCCTTGCCTAATTACCTCTTTTATCAATTAAAAATATTTTCCCATTAAGGCAAGGAGTTGAGAGAGAAAATGGAGTCCCTTCCCTATTTCTAAAGCCTCTGAAAAATCCAGCAAGATAATGTCACTGATTTGGTTAATTTCAGGTGCACATCGTGCTATTCAACCTAGGTGAATTTAATGAGTCAGGACAGGTCGGGCGATGAATGTCCCTGTAAATCATTTATAATTGCAAGCATAAAAATTAAAAATCAGTCTGAAGAGCAAGATAACGTAATGGTAATGACAAAGAGCAGTAATCTGAAGATAGAGGCTCCTTGCTTTAATCAGGCCCATTTGAATGACAGAGCGCTCAGCCTCTGGGGGATTGTTCTGGAAACAAAAGGCTGGGAACCTACTTCAGTCTTTAATGACTCACTAGGATAAAAGAAATTAACTGAATTTTCATATTATAATTATAAAACTTAATAAGGAATTTTATCCCCTTCATACTCTTTATTTTTCTTCTAGTTGAGATAAACCAACAGACAGCCTATTCTCCTTACAAGGATGACTGTAAAGGCCAGTGATGTTCAGCCATGTCACACTGAAAGTCCAGCTAATAAATTATGTCCAAAAAGAAGCACTGCCAGTGCTATAAAAGATAGTTTCTAGAGGCTTTGAGAAATTTCAAAAAGTCCTTACCTTATTGTCAGTATGTATAAGATACTGTAGCCATCCAAGTCAGCCAGATCAAGAAGATAAGCAATAAAGCATCAAATTCTTCTCTCTGGTGCTTGTGAACCACAAACTGAACATTCTCCTTCCCTTGCCTTTTCTGCCTGGTAAGCATTTAGTCATAGTTCCAGGTCTAATTTAGGTGGAACTTCCTCTAGGAAGCTTTCCCTGATTACCACCTTTCCTTCCTCTTTTCCCAGAACTTCCCCCATCCTCACCATTCTGTCTTCCGGGTTTCCTCTGAACCTTAAACACAGACCTAATCCTGGACTTACCACACTGTGTATCTTACTATCACAGGAGTAGGATGATTGCATTCTCTCCTACAAGCTATCAGTCTTTTGAGGGGAGACTATGTAGAAATCATGACCAACCAACCCTCCAAACACATGGCATATTGTAGGCCTTGAATAAATATTTGTTGGCTGATTGAGATCTATCTTAATTCCAGGTTTAAATCGGGAGAAAAAAGTGAGGGCAGAGTTAAGAAAACACCAAGCCTTTAGCACTGAAGAATAAAACATACAAAGAAAGATAAGGGGTAGGGGCGGTCAGTACATAAGCTTCTTTAAATAGACACACAAATACACAATTCTTGCTCTTGATAATAAGAAAATAAATATGCGGTATTTTCTCTGGAGCTTTTAAATATTTCCAAGAGCACTTGATAAAATTACAGTATTTTCCTGAGCAACTGGGGTGACATTGCTCCACATAATTTCCTCTCCATGTGAATTGTATTGTGAGATGAATGAGTAAGAATTTTTCCGTTGCAAGCAACAGAAACTGACTTCAGTCAGCTTAAGGGCAGGGGGAAAGTCAGAGGTAGATTTTGTAATTAGGACATAAAAGCATCTCATAAACCCAAGGACAGGAATGTGGCTGGGCAGCAGGAAGTACTAGAACTGGGAACAGGAGTTTCTTCTCTCTATTCCATAGATCATATTTCCTTGAGTCTCTCTCATCCTGAATGCAAACCTTAGTGAACATCAGACTCCCCAGAGGGCTTGGTAACCTGCAGGTTGCTGGATACCTCCTCCGAGTTTCTGAATCTGTAGGTCTGGGATGGGAACTGAGAATGTGTGTTTCTGACCAGCTCCCAGTGATGCTAAATGCTACTGATGTGGGCACCAAATTTGAGAACCATTTCTCTGTACCAGCTAGAGTACAGGGTGGGAAGAAGATCAATGGAGCTGCCATATTTGCAGGTCACAGTCATAGCCACCAAGAGAGACTCGACCTGGTCCCACTTTCAGCTTCCTGGAAGACAGAACTCATTGCCTCAAGTGGATTAAGAATCTACCCTGGGCCCATCAGCTCTGGCTAGACACATGGCTGGCTCCTGAGCACACTGAGCCATTCCCAGGGAACAGGAGCTAAGCAAGTCACCCAACGTGACTGCCGTGAGACTCAAAGGAGTCTTGCATTTTTACTGGACTAGTGGAAGACCAGATGCCTTCAAGAGAGCAGAAGCTCAGCACTCAGGAAACTCACTCTCACCTGAAACAAAACTCAGAACTACTCCCATCTCTGCAAACAGCAGCTCCTGTCAAACGTGTGAGGGCAGAAAGGAAGTAGGGCTTCCTTCCCATGTGACACTGCGGCAGAGGGTTGAAGAGCTTGGTCTACAGCAGTCTTTCTTAACCAGGGGTGATTTTGCCCCCTAAGGACACTTGGACATTTCTGGAGACAGTTTTAATTTTCACAACTTGGAGGTGAGGAGTAGGGCTGCTACTGGCATCTAATGGATAGAGACCAAAGATGCGGCTAAACATCCTACAATGCATAGGACAGTCCCCACAACAAAGACTTCTCCAGCCCAAAATGTCAATAGGGCCAAGGCTGAGAAATTCTGGTTGAGAGCCTAAGAAATCCTCAAAAAAAAAAAAAAAAAGTTATGGTCTTCTCCTCCACTGCACGGGTGACACTGTTCCACATAGTTGAATCCCAGTCACACCCACTGAGTTGGAGCCTTACACGGCTGCTTACTGGCTGCAGGAAGTCAGGCAAGCCACAATCCCTCTAAGTCTTAGTTTCCACATATGTAAAATGGGACCCTAGGGCTATTGGAGGGAATTTAATAAATTAATAGCCATAAAGAACTTAGCCCAATGCCTGACACACAGTAAGCTCTCAATACACGATAGTTATGTATCAACGTTATTACTGTTGTTATTATTATTGTGTATTTGTCATTGGACTCATGGAGGAGCTCTGACATTCCTCCCTGACTTGGGTTAGATAGCTCAATGAATTCAGGAATTGCTGTGAGGGTGGGAAAAAAAGAGGCTAAACTCTCATGGAAAAGAATAAACAGGGTGGCAGTGGGGTTGGGAGGAGCCACTCATCTTAAAGAAAGGAGACACTAGAACCTGTATGTGGCATCATTCTGCATCCTCTTTCCCTCGCACAGCAAAGTGTTTTTATGTTGGCACTTTTCATACTGAATTAGGGAAAGTGAATATTAATAGGAGATGATACTAATCACCCATGACAGAAAATTCCCACTCTGATCAAACTTTCATAACACATTAGGAGCAAAAAGCCCTCTCCTTCCTCTTACAGGCCAATCTCCATGTTGCCCATACACGATGGTAATCACAAGCGTCTGTCCATCTGCAAAAGACTCTTAACACAGGCTAATGACGACCTGCAAACCGAGATTGCACTGCAAATGCTCACTGCCCAAGTGCCAAGGCCAGCCTCCATCACATGGTCGGTGGTAACCACAGTGTCCTTGATGCTCCTGAATGCGGGCACAAAGCTCTGCCTATCCAGGGGAATCACTATGTCTTGGCATTTTAGAGTTTAAAAGACCTTGGATATCTTCCAAACCAATTCACTCACATTTAAGCTATCATTTCATGGAAGGGACTAAGTAAATTTATCTAACCACAAGGTACTAAATCTTCTGTAGGAACTGGACATTAGGTAGAGCAGGGGAATAACCTGAAGATCTTTCACTTCTAATGCAATTATGGTAGACAGCCCTTTAGGAGAGTTCTGGGCCAATATCTAGTTGGACTTTGTCACATTTTATTTTTTAGTTTGCTTTGATTCAATTTGATAGTCTCTGTCATTTAATTGATTAGTTACATTTCGAGATACTGAATTATTTCTGCCATCTTATTTTGTGTGTTTCTGTTGGCTATCCACTTCTTAACTTCTTTCCCCTCATTTTCTGGCTTCTTTTAGATTGACAAAGTTTTCTATAATTGTTCTTGTTTACATTGTTAGTTTGGAAGTTACAGAGTATATTTCTAGTCTTCTAGGGGCCATCCTTAATCTTTTTTTTTTCTTTTTTTGAGACATCAGAAAAATGAGACAGCATCTTGCTCTGTTGCCCAGGCTGGAGTGCAGTGGCGTGATCATGGCTCACTGTAGCTTTGACCTCCCAGGCTCAAGCAACCCTCCCTCCTCAGCCTCCTGAGAAGCTGGGGCTACAGCTACATGCCACTACACTGAGCTAATTTTTTAAAAAATTTTGGTAGAGCCAGGATCTCACTATGTTGCCCAGGTTGGTCTCAAACTCCTGTGCTCAAGTCATCTTCCTGCTTCAGCCTCCCACAGTGCTGAGATTACAGGTGTGAGCCACCACATCCTGCCATCCTTAGTATTTTAACCTATCTACTTAATTCTACATTTGTACAACGAAGTCTCAAATTGCTCATTGTTTCTGTCTTCCTCCCAAATGTGACATAAATCTTAGTGAGCAAACATGATCATATGGCCCTGAAGCCTAAAATATTTACTCTCTGGCCCTTTAAGAAAAAGTTTGCAGGCCCCTCCTCTAGAATAATAGTTTAGTGAGGTGGAAAAATTATAGGTTGACAGTTATTTTTTTCAACACTTTGAACATATTCCTTCAGTGTCTGTTGGCCTTTACTGTTGCCTGTAAGAAATTATACTTTATGTATTTCAGTTTTACTATGACGTGTTTAGCTGTGAATTTTTCTTCATATGTACTGCTTGGAATTCACTATACATAAGGTGATCACACCTTTCTTCGATTTCTTGTCAGATACTGTTTCTCTGCTATTTCTTACATTGGAGTTCTTGATCTATACATTATATCTCTTAACTTAAAAAAAATTATTGTTTTGTTTTTTAAAATGTGCTATTAGTGCTCCATGCTACTAACTAAAGCACATGTTAACTCAGTGCTATCTTCCAGTTCACTAATTCTTTCTCCAACTACGTATACTCTAAAGTTTATACTATTGCCTTTCTGGTTTGGTGACTATTTTTTTTTATTTTCAAGATTTCTAATTAGTTCTTATTTCATTTGTTGGTTTATTTTACCTTTTATTGCCTGCCTGACTTCCTTATTTGACAGCTTTGCAATTACCTCCATGAAGATCATCCCCAGTCAGATCTGCTAATGGCATTTCAGGGCTCCTGTCCCATGTGTTGTTGGGAAAATCATAGATCCAATCATGAGGCAGTGGCCAATTTAGTTGAATTCTTACTTAAAAAGCTCTGGGTTCTCCAGCCTCTATAAGTTCCCATCATTCTTATAGCCATAGCCCAGAAATTCTGAATTTTTCCACAAGGGACATTGGGCAATGTCTGCAGACACTTTTGGTTGTCACAACTGGAGGGGGTGGGTTGTTGTTACTGGCATTTAATGGGTAGAGGCCAGGGATGGTGCTAAACATTCTACAATGCATAGAACAACTCTACTACACAGAATTATCTGGCCCAATATGTCAACAGCCCTTAGGGTAAGAAACTCTGCCATAGCCCCAGGTAGTGATCAGCCTTTTCAGTCTCCTTTCACAACTAAGGGAGCTACACCCCAGCTCCCAGCTTTAAGCAGCTTTAAGTAGTGAATGTGGCCTGTTATTCTTGGTCTGGTGAGCACTGCTAATTGCTGAGATCCCTCAGAGGTGGATCTCCTAGTCACCATTGTGAGCTTCTAGACCCAGAATCAACAGACCCAATGAGGAAGCCCTATTCGTGTTGCATTTCTGGTCTGTGGACTTACCTTATTCCTGAGCCATGCCTCTTATACCTTTTCAGTTTTCTACTTTCACATTTAATCTCTCACCTCTATATGTTTGAAGCAAAGATATTGAGCCAAAACATGAACTCACTGTGCCACCTTCACTCAAGCCAAATGCTTAGTAAGGAGAGTCTACATGATTCACCCATTTCTTTTTCCTTTGTTTTATTATTTCTTAGTTTTTTTTTTTTAGATAAAAATATCAGATGTTTTGCAATATGCTCTCCCACAACTCACTGTATAATGAGAGAGTACTTTCTAGATTGAATTTTCTCAGAGGTATTGTCAAGGGAGCAGCTCAAAGGGTCTTTGAAAAGATCTAGAAGCCTTGCAGCTGACAGGAGGAAAAGGAGACCCTGATGGATCCTGGCACATTTAACTGGAGCTTCTCCCATATTTAAAGGATGCTGGGGTGCAAGGTGGAGGTTTTTAAAGGTTGTATTTCAATGGACACAGTTTCCTTTCCCTGTGACCTGTGCCCCTGCTTCCTTGAGTCTTG
Source organism: Colobus angolensis palliatus (assembly GCF_000951035.1). Lineage (NCBI taxonomy): Eukaryota > Metazoa > Chordata > Mammalia > Primates > Cercopithecidae > Colobus > Colobus angolensis. Next base: position 5,725,172 of record NW_012114622.1, read on the forward strand.
GTGACCCAGTGGGAACTGCTATATACGGAAAGAGGGTAGTTATGAAATGCCCAAGGCAGATGTCTCAGTCTCAAATGAGATTAGAGGAGCAGGTTGTGGAAAATCAGAACCACAGAAGACCCTAAAATTCTCTGACACTGGATAAAGCGCAGCTGTCATCAACATCCAACATTTTGCTTTTCCAAGCCCACTGGGTCTGAGTGTTTCATGTGCAAGACTAGGACTAGCTTCCATCTAATTCAGATGCCATGCATCCCCTGCAATGTCTCCCCTCTAGGGACTGCCCTAACCCAGCACAGGTATGGTTCCTAGAGTCTCCTTCCAGAGCCCTGTTTATCATCGGGCTGCTCCTGGCTCACCCCAGGCTCACTTGATTGGATGAAAGATGGACACCTGGCCTAATTAACGTCTGTCTCTGAGGAAGTTGAATTTGGGTAATGAAGACATAGTCATTTACCTGTGGGGAGCCTAGCTGGAAGGTCATGTGGAATTGGAGGCTGAGGATACCATTTTGGGGTTGCCAGAAGAAGGCCATGTGCAAGCAGGACCACCATGTACAAGGACATCCAACTGAGAAGCAAGTGAGCATGGAAACTCAGCTTGCCAAACTGTGTGCCCTGGAGTGGACACCTTCTTCTAATTTGCACAAAGTTGTCACATGGGCTAGCAGTGGAACCTGTGTGCAAGTAGATGAGTGTCCAGAGATGGCCTATAGAGACAAGAATGAAGGAAATGGGCAGCCTGGATGCAAGACGACGAGTAGCCCCAGGGAGGAATAACAAGAGAGATGGAGGAAAGAGTTGCCTGTAGTCCTCAAAGCTACTGAGCCCTTTGTTCTAGTCCCTGCAAACACCCAGCTCCACTTCCTACCTATGGCTTGTGGGAAATGTTCTTGTGTCCTTATAATAAATTCCCCACTGCTTAAATTAGCTTTAGTGAGTGGATTTCTGTTCTTTGCAATTAAAAATATGCTGTTGTGATTAAGCTTGTTCTCATGTACTATTGTATGCTCAGAGCCTAGCAGAGTGTCCACACATAGTAGTGGCTCAGTGAAGATTTGCCAAATAAATGAATGGATGAGAAACTTGTGAAATGAGTGGTTTAAGAAAGTGCCAGTATTTAAGATTCCTCACCAAGTCCATCTGGCACAATTTTTCCAAGAAAGATGAGGGTGAAATTAAACCAGTAACATTTTCCCCCAGAACACAGTGGTGAAATTCCAATAAGAAAATACAGTGTAAGCCTCAATTTTCAGAAGCTTACGATGCTCCCTTGGTGAAAAGAAAATTTACGTCAGTGGTGAAATAAAATCTAGGATTTTTTTAAATGACCAAAAAATATGTTCAGCAAAGCTAAAATTTGGAATTCTTGCTGGAATGATATATTAACTAAAAACAACAACAACAAAAAACCCAACATCTCAGCCAAGCATGGTGGCTCATACCTGTAATCGCAGCACTCTGGGATGATGAGGGGGTCACTTGAGGTTAGGAGTTCAAGACTAGCCTGGCCAACATGGTGAAACCCTGTCTCTATTAAAAATACAAAAATTAGCTGGACGTGGTGGTGGGCGCCTGTAATCCCAGCTACTCAGGAGGCTGAGGCAGGAGAATTGCTTGAACCCAGGAGGCAGAGGTTGCGGTGAGCCAAGATCACGCCACTGCACTCCAGCTTAGGGGACAGAGCGAGATTCTGTCAAAAAAAAAAAAAATCTAGCTGACTGGGTTGGCTAAACATACACATTCAACAGGTTATAGGAGAATCCATGAATATTCATGAAAGTTCTAACACATGCGTATTGAACAAACAGGTATATAACATGTTTCCTTTGGGGCGGAGACTTAACATTTAAATGTATTACAGTTGGGCCCTATTCATCAAAAGGTCTTTTCAGAATACAAAGGCACACAAGTGCGCATCCTCTGTAAACCAGCCAGAATCAGGCCATGGTTGGTGGTCTTATCTGGAGTAATGTTACCGAAGTCAGTCTCTTGTCCAATCAAAGCTGTAGTTCTGGCTGGTGGAACAGGGATTCAGTGAGTCAGTGTCTATGAGCTGGCTGAGTTTGAATTATTTTAAATTGCTAATCTCAAGGCCAGTGCTTGTTTAGCTCCTAGAGAAAAAGAAAACTCTTGCAGCAGGTAGAACATAGCTTATTCTTAATTGTTGGGGATAGGGCTGATGTGTGACTTAAACCTTGCCCGCCATGGCCTTAAATCCTGTTTATGATTTGGTATTTTACTACCACAAAGAGTCTGTTCCATCTTAGGATCTCTATTTTAACATTAATGCTGGTCAATGATTGTGTCTAAACTCCAAAAAGGATAGGGTATAATAATGTGTGTCTGACCTCCCACCTGACATGGCTAGGAACTCAGTGTTAAGGTTTTTCTGGTGTCCCACTGGCCACAAGGCACTATCCTTGGAAGCAGTAGCTTAGAGTTTCAATAACTCACATGAGGTCACACAGCAAGGGTGGGACAATGGAGCCTCGATCTCAAGTCTTTGGCTCTCAAGGCAGCGTTTCCACTATAACAAGCTGCGCCTGGCCAAGGAGGTTCTTATCCTTCCTCATGACTTTGCTACTGCAATTAAAAAAGACCCCTTTTCTGATACCCATTGAAACAGTTCTGTCTTTTAACCCTTGTCAAATGGTTGGACTAATGACTGCATTTATGCATTTATAAATTGATCACACATTTAAGAAACAACAACCCATCAAATACATCAGCTTCATTGCAGCTCCATTAAAAAAAAGTTTTAAATGACCAGGTTACCAAAAAAAATGTAATTTTCTACCGTATTATTGCCTGTGAAATATTACAAGTGTGAAATGTAATTACGTTAATGCTATTTTTGATATCATATCAGCAAATTATGCCGAGTCCCCACTGTGACACTTCTATCAGGGTAAGCATTACCCTGTTGTGAGTGTCAATCCCCAGGGAAAATGAAGTCGCTCAAATGGTTTCGATGCTCCAGCAATTAGCCACCTCCAGGCTGCTGAGGCTGCCAGGGAAGGGTTGATTTCAGAGCCACTGATGGAATGTTTAACCTGTAAACATCTAGGCCACTTATCTCCTGTTTGTCTTTTTTCCAATTAAGCCTGAAAGAATCCTCTTTATGTAAGCAAAGCATCATTTTATGTAATAAGAATTTTTCAACTTCTATTTTCCTTCTTAATCATCAGCAAATCCCTTTCTGCTATTAAAATACACACCATGCAAAGTGGAAAACGAGCTGATAAGTATATATTGTGCTGAGGAGTAATACCCTAATGTCATGAGGGAAAAAAACACACACAACGTGACATATTGGAGGATTAGCTATGTTCACGTTGAGCAAACAAAAATAATAACTTCAAGTATCCTTTAGAGACCAGTGATTTGTTTTCTGTAGTTCAGAAGCTTTATTAGAAGATTTAAAATGATGCAAAAATAAAAATAAAAACCACACACTTAAGCTTTGTAAGATTCCCATTTACTTTGGGTATAAAAACACCATGTGCTGAAGTCAGATCCAGCTTACAGGTGGGAAGAAGCTATCTGGGCAAAAATGTCCCTCTGGGCAAATACCATGCAGAATTTCAAATCATTTTTTCTACTAAAACAAAGGACTCCATCTTCACCTCACTCTTACTGAACTCTAAAAATTAACTGGAAAGACCTTGTGATATAAATGCAATAGTAAATTGCTAATAAAACTTAGACTTCTGATTAAATTCTGTAAAAATTAAAGTTTTGAAGCTGGAGATGGTTCATAAAGAACTACTTCATCCATAGTGTAAAACCAACCTCTCCGAAAAGGAAACGGTTCCCTCCAACTCAGCAGCTGCAATGAAGCTTAGCTGCAGTGAAGAAAACACTAAGGTCAGTTACCAGATCTTGAGCATCTCCGCATTTTTGGTTCTATTTTAGGCAGAGAACTACCCCTTAGGCTGCCATTCCATCTGGAAAATGTAATTAATAAATCATTGGTTCTCGGCTCTGCACGCAGCCTTATAGAGCATACAAGAAAGAGAAGGGAAATCTAAGATCTATTTATTACGTATCAGCCCCTAGCTCTGCATGTGTGTCTTCTAAAGTACACCTGGATCTCTAGGAAAACAGGTGCTCAGATTTTCATGGGGAAACTCATCCCTCTCCTCTGATGCATAGAATGCCCTGCTCTTTCTAACAATCTAATCTGCAAGTCTGGACCTACCTCATTCTCTTGAAGCTAGGAAACGGAGGCTGAAGAACAGAAATACCTCAAGGGGCCTCCAGGGCCTAACGAAAGGCACCCTTCTGAGATAACAACCTCAAGAAATCCCAGAGGAGGAGGAGACCTGGAGCAGGGTGGAGGTGGGGGATGGGGCGTTGGGGGGGCTGGAGCAGCTACCAGTTCCAGTCCCTGGGGGAGCAAAGCATTAAGTTGGAATCAGACTGAACAGATTCAAACTCAGGCTCTTTCTGGCTGTGTGAAATTTGGGAAACTGACTTAACCTCCCTAAACCTCAGTTGCACATCAGAGTAACCACTTAACTCTTAGTTATTACTATGAAGTTTTTAGCTGAAAACCCGGGAAACATCTGCAAGTACTTTTAGTCACAGTTTTTTTTTTTTTTTAAATGAGAAAAGTGATGCATAGAGATGTAAATGGCCATGCCAAAGTCAAGATGGTAACTCCAGTCCATGGTGTAAAACTCTGCCCAAGACCCCAGGGTCTCATCCTCACGACAGTTTCACTCTTTCTACATAATCCGAGTGTCTCCCTCGTCATCCTTAGGCCAGGGGCACTATCTGAATGCTACGTTAAACAAGCGTGGCTCAAGCCTGTAATCCCAGCACTTTGGGAGGCCGAGACGGGCGGATCACGAGGTCAGGAGATCGAGACCATCCTGGCTAACAAGGTGAAACCCCGTCTCTACTACAAAAATACAAAAAACTAGCCGGGTGAGGTGGCGGGCGCCTGTAGTCCCAGCTACTCTGGAGGCTGAGGCAGGAGAATGGCGTAAACCCGGGAGGCGGAGCTTGCAGTGAGCCGAGATCCCGCCACTGCACTCCAGCCTGGGCGACAGAGCGAGACTCTGTCTCAAAAAAAAAAAACCTAAAAAGCAAAAGCCCTTTTAAGCTTTCATTTTACAATATTTACTCACTCTGTATGCAGCCCTGATTAATGCCTGAATTCGACCATTGTGGTAGTGTGTACGTATGCCATTTATATATATAATTCCAATCCTTCACCCCAAACTGGAGTGCTGTCTTGGCTTCGGGGTTTCTTGCCTCCTTGCTTCAGAACACCAGGTATTTGGGATTAAATCCAGCCTGAAATGTTATTTGCTCTGTTTAGTGCTTTTATGATGATTCTCTTATTATCTGCGTGTGCTTCAGTGCTAATTGTACATCACAATGGTTGTAAGCAGGCAGCCTGGGAGCCAAACAGGAGGGTGTGGGGTTTGGAACAGCTGCTATTTAGGGTCCAGGCAAGGGAAGGGCCAGAGGAAGAAACACCAAAAAGAAAAAAGAGGGTAACCTTATCTTGGCGTTCAGAGGAAACAGGACCCTGTGCTGCCCCAGGACCAGATTAACTGTTTCAGGATATTTAGCAAATTGTTCCATCAAGAAAATCTGTAAAAGAGAAAAATTAGTGTTACCCCTAAATCCTATAACTTAAATCCTATATCTAAAATCCTGTATCTTCAGATGCCAGAATCCATATGTGACTGTATCCAAGGAATGTTAAAAAAGGGAAATATACAATTTAAGTTATAAAAGCAGTCAAAAGATTTTGATGATAGTTGAAATACCAATTTAAGCAAGACGATTAAATTAGCCAAATAATAAATTTCCAAACCTGAGTTTGAAAAGAAACTTCACCTCTACGGCCATACCACCCTGAATGCACCTGATCCCGTCTGAAAAGAAACTTCACAAATCAGCCCACTGATATTTACGCTAATATCAGAATTTACAGGAAAGTTATGCTCCACCCTCTACAAAGACACTTCCAGTAGCTTAGAAATAACAATGAGCCCCCAAATCATGATCTATGGTGCAATATTCTAATATTCTACGCATAGTTTTCAAGTTATTTTAAAAGACCACATATGGCACTAAAATGCATCTACAGACGAATGACAAATAGAACATAGAAAACAAATTATGTAGTAATTCTTGGCATTTTTATTAGCTTAAAAATGATTTTAGCATTGACATTTTGCACAGTGTAATGAAACACAAATTGTAATTAGAAACATCTTGGTGTTCATTCTTGAATTCACCTTTTGCAATTCCCAGTTATCTGACAACTGCTCAGGCACTGGAGATGAGGGACAATCAAATGTTACCAGCCTTAAACTTAACTTTCCCACAGTCTCTAGGATTTCAGCTCCTTGCACGTATTAGGATGATTATCAGAAGAACGAGATTTATGTGAGGCTATTGAAACCTAAGCCGCAGTGCCCTTCAATGGCTCAAGCCCTTTTCAAGGTCCTAGATCTAATTTTGTCTTTGTAATTTTGTCTTTTTTTTTTTTTTTTTTTAATAAATAGGTCCTCTCAAATGCATCCTGAACTGCTCCTTGGTAGACAAGATAAACCTTGGCTGGCATCTGAGCCAAGTCATGGATAGCAAAATGCCAGCCCTGCTAAGTCCCTTCACAACAGTGTGCTCACCAAGTGCACGAATGCCTGGCATCATCAGACTGGGTGGTAAGCGGATGACACTCTGAGTGACAGTGTTAGTGGGTGATTTTCCTTGCACGATGCAGGCAGATACTGTAGTATAAGATGGTTTGAGATGAATTTTCTTTTTTAAAAAAGAAGTACGTTGGCAATACTTTGCTAGCCCTTGTTTTTCATATGCAATGCAAATTTGCAGATACTTGTGAAATGAACCTGAGTGTTCCCAAACAAGGATTTCAACCAACTTTCAGTAAGTTAGTAGGCCTTCAAAAGAAATCAGGCTTGCAAAATGGTACAGTATGGCTTTTTGTCTAAACATTTGAAAAATTTTTTAATTTACATTTTTAATTTATGTAGCACAGCTCAATCCAAAACGGCTTGCAAACTCCATAAAAATATCTAACATATCTGGCCTGGTTTTTATTTTCTTTCAACTAAGTAATCAAGAGTTTATAGATTTCACAAAGTAATTCATTCTCTAAAGACTGTCTGGAGTTTGTCTTACCATCATCTATTTCATCTTAAAGCTTCTTATGAATACAACATTAAGGAAATGGGTGAATAGATCTAATCTTATTGATCACCTGGCCCAGGTATTTGCTAATATGATGCTAATGTAAACCTCAGAATAATTCTAGGAGGTAAATACCATTATCTTCATTTTATAGCCATGGAAACAGAGTCTCAGAGAGGCAAAACAAGTGGCCCAAGTCAGGTCATGTAACTAACTAGTAACAAAACAAGTGTGAAGTCCAATCAATTCTATTTACACTAGACAACTAAACATTTAAATACACAAATAACCATTCCCACAGTACATATGAGGAGAATCACTAAGAAAAGTGCAGAATTCGTCACCAGTTTGTAGTTCTCAAAAATAAGTGTATGTAGTTTGGCTGGGCATGGTGGCTCATGCCTGTAATGCCAACACTTTGGGAGACCAAGGTGGGTGGATCACTTGAGGTCAGGAGTTTGAGAGCAGCCTGGCCAACATGGTGAAACCCTGTGTCTATTAAAAATACAAAAAGTAGCTGGGCCTGGTGGCAGGCGCATGTAATCCCAGCTACTCAGGAGGCTGAGGCAGGAGGATCGCTTGAACCCGGGAGGCGGAGGTTGCAGTGAGCTAAGATTGCACCACTGAACTCCAGCCTGGTTGACACAGAGAGACTGTGTCTCACCAAAAAAAAAAAAAAAAAAAGTATATATTTGAAAACTTCAAAATAAACAAGATGGGGGTTCACAGGAGATGAGAGCTTATCCAGGACAAAGAAGAGTGAAAGGTAAAGACTATATACAGAGTAAACATTTTCCAATTCTGGTCATGCATTATTAGTAGCATAATAAACAGAAATTGTGAAGTCACAGGGTGAAGATAATACAATATTCTTTAAAAAAAAAGAGTGCCAAAATTCTTGGGCTATAGCTAAAAAGTGATCAAGGTTACTTAGTCTTACATCCTAGAAAGTATGCTTAAGGCTTGAGATTTAAGAAAGAAAGAGGACTCTTAAGCAAAAACTGAGACCAAAAAGCTGGGGAAATTCTTTATAAAAGACACTGAGCTTATCACGTTCCATTCCATATTTAGCACCAGACCACATACTTCAAAGAGAAGAGAAGAAAGTATCAGGATAGGATCAAGATCGTATCAGTTTGGAGGTAAGTTAAGGATTCTCAGGCTGTAAATTAGAAATCAGAAAACAAGGTCATTTATTCCGGAATGTGATGTGGTTGAGTTTTCTCAATGGGATTCAGTGGAGATGGAAAAGGGACCACCAAGTTATAAGGCACTGACAGACTGAATGAGAAAATGGACAGAGGCTAAAACACCAAATCAAGGAAGATGGACAGTCTTACGCAGGAGAAGAATGGGCCTCAAAAATGAATTTGGGGTATGGGTTGATTTTAAGTCTTTTGGCATCGATAAAGAATGACAATAGCACTTGATTTGATCTTGAGAATCAATGCCAGTTCCTTATTAAACTGTCAATCTTTCTTAGTGTCATTCCTAAAGATCTTGATTCGATGAATGTACCAGTGAACCAGAACATTACAAGTTTCAACAGTTCTCCTCAAAAAGTAAACACCAGGCTCCACTCAGAGTTTCTGGCGTTTCTGGTGCCGTTAGCACCACCATGATACTGATTAAGACATCAACAACACCGCAGATATTCCTAAGAAACTACATTGAATTGTTTACTTCATGAATAATTTGCAGAAAATGTCTAATTTTGAAAAATATTTTCAAAATAAAGAGCTGGTATTGGCTTTCATTGAGCCCCCTGACAACGCAAACCTATAAGCTTCCTCAGGGCTGCATTTTTCTCTCCAGAAAATTGTGGGAACAGCCATCCTGGCAAGCTGGAAATTTATTAAGGCCATGATAAAATCAGTAACTTTGTTTGAATCATTTCTCCCTAAAGGATAATTCCTGTGTCATCTATCCACTTGAGCTCCTTTGGGACTGTGGAGAAGCCAGCAAAAGGATTCAAACCTGACTCTTCCTTCAGGGACAAAATATAGGGAATTCCTTGATTTCACAGCTCCCAAGATTATGCAATGACCCAAGTCACTTGTCTACACCAAGCTTTAAAATGTGGATGGATTCAGATAAGCCAGAAAGTAAAGCTCCTGTTTGTGCTCAACCACAATTCCATCCTCAACCAACAGTCTATCCCAAGTCAAAGAATCCTGAATTCAACTACTCATCATCCTTATTTTAGATCTAGGCAAAGCAAATATGTTTACATACAGGGTCTCCTCAGTCTATCCCAATGAAGGAGTAAGGCAGTATTTTTTCAATAAGAATTGAACACAGGACCCAGCACATTAAGGACAATGTGGCCATCAATGCAGCTAAGTAGATGTAGATGTATATATGTGTTTGCTCTCTGCCACACACTGTGCTAAGCACTTTATCTACTTCCTTTGATCCCAGTGCCTAGCATAGAGCCTGGCATATAGAAGGTGCTCAATAAATATTTGTTGAATGAATGAATGAATGAAATAAAGCTCTGTGGGTATCATCATGCCCATGTATAATGAGGCTGAGAAAGGTTAACAAAGGTCCCCTAGCTAGTAAGGAGTAAGACCAGAATTCAAACCCAGGCATAGCTGTGCGTTTATATATGTTTACATATATAAGTTCATGTCCTTAACCAATTACTTGCCTTCTTTTAAAAATATTACTTGAATGCCTGCTCAGTGTCAGACATTATGCCAGGGCCAAGAATAATGAACCCTCCCCTTGAGAAGTACACAATCTTGTACAGGAAAAAGGGGCACTAACAAATGCATGAGCAAATAATAGATGCAATAATTGCAGTAGACACATGGTATAGAAGACACCCCTCTGTCCGATGAGAGGGGGTCAGGAGACACCCTAGAAGGGATTCATGGATTTGGGCCGGTGGAAGTCTGGGAGTAGGGAAGTTCTGGAGGTCATTCAGCAAGGCAGGCTGAGCAAACCCAGGCTGGAGGATGTCTTTCCTTACCATCTGATCACTTTTAGGTTCCACCACCAGTTTGCGGTGGTCCTGCCAGATATATCTCAGAAATATCTGATTGAAAAACAACCCTGATCAGCATCAGAGCCTGATCTTTGGAGGTTGTGCATGCAGCAAGCATGCACAGAGGGCAGCTGGTCTCACTAAGCTCTGCTGCTGTGACCACCTTGGCTCAACCCAGCCTGGACTAGAAGTCCCCACCCAACCAAGGCCAGGTTGTACCGGGTAGATCAGGCTTTGCTTGAGGACATTAACACAGAGTAACATGCACGGAAGCAAATCCAGACTGTGAGGCTCAGTGCTGTCTCATGCCTAAGATCTTTTCTCTACCTGCTTCCAGCCTGCCTGCCTGCCTCTGTGTAGCAGAAACCACATTCCCTATTCCCACTCTAGAAGTTTCCTCAGCCATCTCTAGAATCCTCTTTGTCCAGGTCCAAAGGGATGAAGTTCAGGGACAGATGGGTGGGATTCCACTCTCCAACCTACCAAGGCCTCCCTTCCAAGGCCCTCTTTCCTGTCTGAGGGCACCTATTTCCTAGACTTCAACTCTAGGAGTGTCACTTTCTACAGGGGAGACATTGCCTTTTATTCTCAAGGGTGTGGCCTTCCTTAGACTCACTGCATCAGGATACAACATCTACAGAAAGGCCCCTCACACACAGCAGAGGCACAGCGCTGGGTACTTGCTGACTGGTGCTCTCAACGGCAGCTGTCAGTCATGATTCATTCACTTAAAAAACAACATGGAAAACTGTCTCTGGGACATTAGCATGCAAAGCAAATAAAATGTGATCTCAATTTCTAGAGGAGCACTATGCAGTCAGAACAGAATATGAGTCATGTATGCAATGTTACATTTTCCATATTAGTGGCCACATTAATAAAAGTAAAAAGAATCAGGTGAAATTAATGTGAATAATATATTTTATTTAACCCAATATATCCACATATTTTCACTTCAATATGTAAATGAAAATTTTACTCTTTTGTTTTGTACAAAGTCTTACATATCCCTGGTAGATTTTACACTTACAGCACATCACCACTGGTGGCTTCTGGCTACTGTATTGGACAGCACAGTTCTAGAGGCTTCCAGTTAGTAGAGCTAGAGGATGCTCCCATTATCTCCAATTACCTCTCCATGTAAAGTGATATTCAGACCCCTCCCTTACCCAGGGGATGATGGCCCAGGACTTTTCCAGGCAAATTTCCTTAGGCTACCCTTTAACACACACAGATAAACTGCTCTATGCCAAGCAATGGAACAGACCCAAAAGAGTGGAACATGCAAGGCATCACCAGCATCTCAGACTACCTGACCCTGAACACATCCCCATCCTTGGATTCCTGCTATAGCTGCATTGTATAAAGGGTAAAAAGGGTCTGTTGATGTTCCCACAGCTGAGTTACCCTACCCAAAGGCTTTCACAGTTGTTGTCTTTGGTTAAATTCCATTCCATTATTGATGCCTGAGTGACTGATTTTAATGTATTAGACACTTTGATATTAATAGTTATCACTTAGGAACTCTTCAGTTGCAAGTGACAGAAAAACCAATTCAAATTAACTCAAACAATAGGCAGAGGATGTGAGTGCTTTAGCAGCCCACATAATTAGAAGTCACCAAGGATCTGATTTCATGCTCTTCCCACTATGCGTTCCTCTGCATCAGCACAATCTCTCAGCTTCACACAGTGCTCTCTCCTGCAGCTCCAGAAAATCACCTTGAGATCTTAGAGTGTCTTCAACTATGGCAGATCTTACACCCAGCAGAGGAGAAAGTGCCCCTTCTGCTAGCTCTCCACAAACCCTAGGATTCACTCTTTGCCATTGGCCAGAACTGAGTCACATGTCCACCTCCAAACCAATCAGTGCAAGTGGTTGCTGGCTTTCCTAACTGGTTAGACCAACTGAGGCCCACCACAGGAGTTGAAGAGGGGTTAATCCCACCCAAACTGTATGGCTGAAAATGGAGAGGGATGAATTACCAAAGAAAAAACTCAAGGTCCCTTAGTGTGAGAAGCTAAGAGTAGACATTGAAGAAGCCCCAACAAATGTCCACCACAATCAACATAATATGTCCAAACTTGTTACTTTATCTTGCCTGATGTGTGGGTATTCAACTGGGGAATTGCTGAATTCTCTGGTAACTTCAACTATGTCACACGGAATTAATCTCAATCCCTCCAGAGAACTGTCATAACTACTAGACTCCTTTGGCTAGAGAAAAATCTCCTTAGCACAATGCTTTTCAGAAAACAAGCCTCCTGACCTGGGTGGGATATCCTCAGACTGCTCCATTTAAAGCCTGACTATAATCCAGGGATATGAAGACACAGACAGATACCTCTTAAGAGTTAAAAATTACAGAAAGATTTTGGGAACAAAGCACAAGTATTCTGTTAGTACCTTACAAAGCCATGTCAAATGTGAGGTTGGCAAATCTTCTAATAAGATCTAATAACATGACTCAAGGAAATTTGTGCTGTCAAATTTCTATGAAAGAGTTTTCAAATAATTGTTTTCTTAAGCTCTTTCTATGGACAAGACTGCACCATGTGTACCAGGGAATCTGAGGCTAAAAAAGTAAGGGATGCACTTTGAAAAAGAATCATTCTCAATACTAGAGTATTCCCTGGTATCTTTCTGCTCCATAGGGCTTTAAAATACCACATTCATTTGAAAGATGGAATGTTCCTCCTAAGTTTATCATCTGTAGCAATTACTGTAATTAACAATCAGGACATCCATAAGGTCCGGGTCCGTTCTGCTCACCATTATGTACCCAAGTCCTAGAACACAGTAGGTGCTCTTTAAATATCTGATGCAATGAAAGGAAAATGAGATTGAATGCATTTTGTAGAAGCCTGCCTATTTCAACACAGCTCAGCCTGAAGACTCGTCCATGTGTTCCCCTATAAATCCCCTAGATGGTTGGGACTGAGGTGAGGGGTTGGTGGTGAGGGAGTGGTTGAGAATGAATGGGATGCTAAAAGATGGCCTAAAAGCAACAATGCCCACTGCAGAGGATTCAGGTCATTGATGCTCTGGGCAAGAGAGACATCTAAGTAGCAAGAGCACACGTGACCACACATAACAAAAGGAAGTGTGAAGTGCTAGGGCACAGAGAGGAAGGGGCAATTAATTTTCTCCAGGGAAATCAGGGAGAAATATAAGAAATTATATTATATTAGATTGCAATTTGTTTTACCAGAAGCTTCCACCAAGACAATATTTAAGACCCCCAGAGACCCAGAGAAATAGTGAGTAGGAGGGCAGGAGGATCACAGGATTGTTAAGTCCCAATCCTCTGAGCCTTAAAGAGTGGCCGATCTGTATTCATGGATGGATGAATCTTCCCTTTGCTGCCCTGAGGACCTTTGAGTATGTCCCCATCACAGGCCCACGAGTTCCCGTTCCGCCTGATCAAAGCCCAGCCTCGTGTCCCAGGAAACGAGAAGTTTAGCAAAGAGGGACTGAAAGTCCTTGTTTTGAAAGGATGCAGTGGGTTATTTCCTGCCATGCTATTTTGTTTCTGGCAAAAATTTTAATAAACAGGCTTTCAGAAGAAGAGACTATATCCTCTCTGCTAGATAGATTTGCTTTTGCCATATGGGTTTCAGTGTTTCTAATGAACTGTTAACAAGCTGTCAATTACACGCACAAATTAGGAGAGATGACATGGAGAGGTTTCTATCACAGAGTGTACTCCTAGGCTGCAAACTACAGATCCTTAGGGTTGAGGGCCTTGCCTTTGGACTTTCCAATGATCCCTTTGATCCATATGGGAAAATCATTGCAATTAGGTCCTGGTTTTGGAGGGGAGGGAGGTGTGAAGACCTAAATTAAAAGTAAACTTTTTTTTCTCACTCCAAGTGCTGAAAATTCTCTTGGTTTCTAGCAAATCAAACAGTTAATTCTCTGCTGCGACTTGTAAACCTGTTTAACTTAAATGGGTGCTGACAGAAGACTTCATTCTGTGCGACTTTTATTGTCATTTCTTTTCCAGCCAATTGGCTCCATAGGCTTTCTGCTGTTTATCAAGCCCCTCTGTGGGCTTCGGGGAATAAACTCCACACAAAGGAAGAAAACTCTGCACACAAATAACGAACTTTCAGTGTAATTATTCTTGTTCTGTGCCTGTCACTCCTTCCCAAGAGAATCTCCAAAAAGTACCACTTATTCGAGGAGCTCTAAATCTCCCTGGCCTGTTTGATCGTCAGGAATGTGATGCTAGGGGGAATAGTTTAGAGTGCCGTCAGCAGTGCTGAGAAAAGCCAAGCAGGCTGGCACATTCTGGGTGGCGGCTTGCCGTTCTCTAGGACACAAAGGGACATGAAAGGTTTTCCGCAGACCCAAAAGAGAAAGGAAACAAAAATCAGAAGTGCTCCCTCGGTGAGAATTGTTGGCAGGGCTCCTCTCACAGAAACTGGATAACAAAAAGACCAGTTACTGGTTAACTTTAAGAAAGAGCTGGCCACGCCAGAGGAAGGGCGCACGTTAATAGTGAATGAAATGACCATGTGCACGGCTTTGTGGTCAAAGGATCCATGGGAGATTCTGGAAAGGAGGCTACCCAGAGGGGCTGTCCCTAAACACAACCGGGGCTGATGTTGTTCCCATTTCACTCCCATAAAGTCAATCGTTTCCCCAGAAAGCCATGGGAGCCTCTGTGGGCTGGGCCCTTAGGTTTGCAGGACTGATTCCTGGCCAGCTTAGGTACCCAGTGACTCAGTTTCCCACCTGCTGAAGGACTGGAATGAGGCTGACGATCCCAAAATGAAAGATGCCCAGTGGCAGGATCCCTTGTCCCTCCAGATGCAGAGGCTAGGACTGGCTAGGAGGGCTGTGGCCAGCAATCAGGACCCTGGAGGCTCCGGTGCCTTCTTCTCTTTCTGGGGCACTGCTGCCTCCTGCTGTCCTGCCTATTAAATCTCAGGTTTCTCCCTCCACCCAGCTAATCACCACTCCCGCTCCCTGGAGACTTCTCCTTGTGTCACCCAGGGTGCCATCACACACCAGGTCCCTCTTCAAGTCTGATCTTAGGTTCTTACTCTACTCTATCCTGATGTAAGGGAGGAGTCCTGAATTTGGCTTTGGAAGGCTCAGGCTCAAGTCCAAGCTCTGCCACTCACTGTGTGACAAGGAATACATTTCTTCACCTTGCTGAACTTTGCTTCCTCTTCTGAAAACAGAGATCGGGGAGGATGAAGTTTGTGTGAGGTCCAAGTGAGATCATGGGAAAACTCTGTAAACCAGAAGGCAGTCAACCAGAGGTTTTATGTTATTATTTACTTATTATTTATTGAAATAGGGTCTTACTCTATTGCCCAGGCTGGGTGCAGTGGTGTGATCACAGCTCCCAGCAGCCTCAACCTCCAGGGCTCAAGCAATTCTCCCACTTCAGCCTCCTGAGTAGCTGGAACTACAAGAGATTACCACCATACCCAGCTGATTTTCAGTTTTTGTTTTGTTTTGTTTTGTTTTGTTTTTGTAGAGACAGGATCTCCCTATGTTGCCCAGGCTGGTCTCAAACTCCTGGGCTTGAGAGATCTTCCTGCTTCATCATCCCAAAATGTTGAGATTACAGGCATGAGCCACCACCCAGCCTTAAACCAGAGGTTTTAAATTCACCCCTATCTCTCTCTTTTACTCTTTTAGCAGTGGAACCCTCTTTTCCAAATTAGATCTTAAATGGAGCCCCAAAATGTAAGATAGGAAAGTCAGAGGGTTCTGGTAGAAGCAGGGGCAGAGCTCCCAGCTCCTTGGCCATACCCTCTAGGTTCTGGTCCCTACCTCATTGCTGGAAAACCACTGCCCTTGAGGAATATTCACTATTAACCACTGGCAATCAAAAGTATTTTGAAAATAAAGTCCCATGCTATTACTGAAAACATGAATAGAAGATTAGAAGATAGCAAAACAATGCCTTTCAAATGTCTCTCCACCTCTTTTTCTTTTTTCTTTTCTTTTTTTTTTTTGAGACGGAGTCTCGCTTTTCTGCCTAGGCTGGAGTGCAGAGGCGCTATCTCGGCTCACTGCAAGCTCCGCCTCCCAGGTTCATGCCATTCTCCTGCCTCAACCTCCCAAGTAGCTGGGACTACAGGTGCCCACCACCATGCCTGGCTAGATTTTTGTATTTTTGGTAAAGACGGGGTTTCACCGTGTTAGCCAGGATGGTCTCGATCTCCTGACCTCATGATCTGCCCACCTCAGCCTTCAAAAGTGCTGGGATTACAGGCATAAGCCACTGCGCCCGGCCCTTTTTTTTTTCTTTTCTTTTTTTCTTTTTTCTTTTTGAGACAGGGCCTCATTCCGTTACCCAGGCTGGAGTACAACTGTGGTTCACAGCAGCCTGACTGCCTTAGCTCAGGTGATTCTTCTCCTAACTCAGTCTCCCGGGTAGCTGGGACTACAGGTGCGTCCCACTATGCCCGGCTAATTTTTTGTATTTTCTATAGAAACAGGGTTTCACCATGTTGCCCAGGCTGATCTCAAACTCCTGGGCTCAAGAAATCTGCCCACCTTGGCATCCCAAAGTGCTGGGATTACAAACATAAGCCACCACGCCTGGCCCTGACTCCCACCTCTTTAAACACAATTTTTTTGCAACCTAGTATCCTTTAAGTTTTCCTTGCAATGATTCCTATTTCATTTATCATGTCATCCGCTTTCTCCTTGTCTGATACTCATGGCTACTTATCTTTAAAAGAGGTATCTTATGTCCATTTCGTGACTCACCCCTACACACACTAACATGCGTGCACACATACACACAATTAAGAGCTACCTAAAAGTACAAGTTTCTTGAAACCAGTCTAAGAAAAATGAGCTACAGATGCACTAGTAAGAATCCTTTTGAATCTCCCAACAATCTCTACCTGGTGGTAGAGATTGGTAGACATTGCCAAAAATGACCACAGACAATTGTCCCCAGCTGACTAATGTCCTCATCGTCAAGAATGGAATTTGCTGGCAGGTTTGGCTCTGATATGAGTTGCAGCACTCTGATCAGCTCTCAGGGGCTAGGCCCTGTTTTAAGTAAGAGCTGGTATTCCTGCAGGATTCCCCACTACCTCCCCCTTCACTCTGCCGGTTTCATTAGACAATTCTTCCCGATCTAAATGCTAACTGTACGGCGGGTTGCAAAGCCACAGTCCCTACCCCCAGCTCCTGAGAGGCCCAGAGGGAAAGTCAGCAGGCACAATTACAGCTTTCATGTGTCTTTCTGGAAAGAGGAGTTAAGTGTTATTTTATATATTTTTGTCTGTACCGTGTCAGTGATTTTCTCGGGAAGTACAAGGCTCCTGCTCCCCTGCCCACATACAAGGAAAATTTCATGGAAAAGTTATCCAGAGGAAGGATGGCAACGTTTTGTTTTGTTTGTTTTTTCCAAAAGCCATGTGGGCTATTTTCTACCGCATACTACTGTCAGGAACGGAGTCACAAATAAATCTAAGAAGCGAGGAGGGGGCATAAAATATAAACAGGAAGGAAAGAAATGAGGGAATTAGAGAAATAAAGAGAGCTCCACAGTTATTAAGGGAAAAAAAATCAATTGTTTTCTTTACAAGTGACAGAAATTGGCCTACAAAGGACCTTTCCTACTTCCATCCCCAAAACCAACCTGCCAAGCTATGGACATCCATGGCTCTCTTGTGCCCTCTAGTGGACAAAGCTGGTCCATGTTTTTCCTTGAGTGACAGCCAGAGTCTCTCATGCACTTGTCGGCCTTCTTATTACATCATGAATTTTGATAAGCCCATTAGCCAGCCAGGCAGCCAGGAGGAGGATGTCTTTCTCACTTGATGACTACACAATGAGGAGTAATATATTTTAATTTAAACACCATAAACCTATTGAGTGCTTAATTAACTTTAACCGTCTTTAGGGGAATGAAGCCAATTTGAGGGGGTCAAAAGGAGTTGTTTCAATATCAAACAGTTTTACATAGTCAATCCATTCATTCGGCCTACAGCTACTGATTAACACACAAAATTAACATGTTAGTAAAAATTCATATTCAGGCCTCTGGGGAAATTAAGATGCGCATGCACAGGGCATGATTAGCACAGCTATTGTTTTCTCCCAACAATATAATTTAATGGGTTTTTAGAATTACAGAAAGAGAGACTCAGTGCTGGTTTGAATTGATTATTTACCACAAAGCTTTGAAATATAGAAAAGATAGAAAACATCTCAAGCCAAAAAGGCCAGCGAACAGAGGCGGATGGGCTCAGAGCGAGTGTATCTCACTAAGGAGGTTGGCCGGGATGAACTGATGGAGAGGCAGGCTGGGCATCCTGAGTCGACCATGAGCCAGGGCCAACAGGACCAGAGAGAGGCTTTCTGGCTGCCTGGAAAAGCACAGTAAGGGCTGCCTGCCCAGGGAGGAGGAAATTATTTCATTTAATATGTAATCATATTATACATACAGTCTATTTCCCAGAAGTATCTAAGGCAGATTATGTTATTTAAACATACTAAAAAGAATACATTTTTAAAAGAATTTTTTTTAAAAAAAAAGATAGAGAGTCGATGAAAAAGAACAAAGAGCAACAGAATAAGGCAGTTACCACATTCACAAAGCACATTTAGTTCTGAGCTTCCTGGCAGCCAAGGAAAAAGTGCCAAGTGCACTAGGATATATGGTTCTCATAACCTGTTGCCTTTAATGGGATGTGTAAGTTTGACTGCATAGACATGTTTCCTTCCTCATGCTAAATTTGAGAGGAACTGATTGTATAGTTACTTACAGAAAGGTCACTGAGTAAGAGTACTGTCAATGTGTTTGTTTGTTTGTTTGTTTGTTTATTCTAGAACAGGGTCTCGCTCTGTCACCCAGGCTGGAGGGCAGTGGTGTGATCTCAGCTCACTGCAGCCTCCGCCTCTCAGGTTTAAGCAGTTCTCATGCCTCAGCTTTCCAGGTAGTTGGGACTACAGGTGCCTGCCACTATGCCCAGCTAATTTTTGTATTTTTAGTAGAGATGGGGTTTCATTATGTTGGCCAGGCTGGTCTTGAACTCCTGGCTTCAAGTGATCTGCCCGTCTTGGCCTCCCAAAGTGCTGGGATTAGAGGTGTGAGCCACCACACCCGCCTCTGTCAATGTGTTTAATGACAGCTTAGCAAAATATACAGAAATGTTCTTCAGAGATTCTTTTGTCAGCACTCCATAACCGGCAAGCACAGAGCTTCAAGTTGAAACTCAAGAAAGCCATTTCTGTAGGGAGGTAAAATAATACGGTCTAGATATATGTTTTCTGATAATCCTTCTTCAATCTCTCTGGTAATGGTAACTTTAGGACCCAGACAACCAGGAAGCAAAGAGGACTTGTTCTCAAGATGGAATTTACAGGATTTGTACAAGAACCTCATAACTGGCCTGATTGCCTTCCGTCTCTCCCCCTGTCCAAACCATCTATACACGGCCAAGAAGTGAATCCTCCTGTAACGTTTACTTTAATGTCCCTGTATTTGCTCAAAGATCCTCCAGTGCCTCCTCTCTCCCCACATGATCTATTTTCAGCCTCATCTCCCAACACCACCGACACACCCTGCAGCCAACCATGCAGGTCTTTCTTCACACCCTCCACACGCCTTGTTTAATCTCACCTCCGTTGCTCATGCCACCCCCGCATCCCACCCTGACCTGCTTTTCCTCTGCTTTTCCACTTCTTCAAATCCTTCTTCCTCCTCGAAACCTTTCCCCATTCTCCTCAAAGACGAATTTTCCTGTCTCAATAACCTTTTTGTTGCTCCTGAGAAATAGCTTTCAAACCACCTACAAGGTCATGTTCCTCCTCCTTAACACAGTAACAGGCCCTCCAGGCTGTGGAACTCCCCCTTTTCCCCAGATCTCCACCGATGTTCAGCTCTCCACGCTCTGTCCTTTGCCCGCCCGTCCGCTTTACTGTCTAGCCTCTGCTTTCAACCTGGCAAACTCCTTCCCAAGACTCAGTGCACCTTAGACTTCTGGGAAGCTGTGTGCTGTCAGAGTGAGGCTCCTTCTGCCCTCTGCTTCCAAAGCCCCCTGCACACACCTCTTCCCTAAGCAGTCACAGTTTCCTGTGAATGTTGAAGTCAGCTTCTCCCCTGCCGGCTCCTTGGTAGCAGGTGGGCTGTTTTAGTGACTTTTTCTTTTCTTAAATCTCCTGTGGCTGCTGGTGCCTGGCACTTAATAGGACTCCACAGATGCATAGAACTCCATCACCGGGTGCTCCTCCACCAGCAGCACACCCACCAGGCTCACAGTGCCTGTGTGCCAAGGTGCCAGGGTAAGGGTGCGAGGGTGCTACTTCTCTGTGCGCCTTCGTGTGCCTCCTAAGCTGCCTGCTGCTGCAGGAAGAACCTCCCCTTCTCTGTGTCTGTCCACCTGGCTACCCCCTCTCCAATCCCTTATCAGGTCTCTGGATGGTTTTTATTTGCCAAAAAAAAAAAAAGCCTAGCAAAGAGATACAGGGAAACCAGGTCCATGGGACTAGATACAGAAAAAGAAACTGATGGAGAGGACTCAGAGAACATAAATGACAAAGTCTCTTCCCTCAGAGATGCCTTGACCCTAACAGCCTCCGGTCACTTGCAGGCAGAGAAGGCCCAAGGTCAAAAGTCTGGTCTTTTAGCCAAACAAGCAAACCGGATCACTCAGGTGACTCTACCAGGCTCATGTCAAAGTGATGGAGACAGGGATCCAGTTGGCTCCAGCGCAGGAGACAGGGTTGGAACTCCCAAGCAGAAGCGCCGAGGGTCTGGGAACTGAGGCTGTGTCAGGATCGCTTGGGGCAGACTAGCAAGGCAGGGGACACTTCACGGTGGCCTCAGGCTGGGACCAGGCTGGACTACATCGTCAGCAAGTTGTCGTCCCCACAGCTCTGGCCTGCCTCTCCTCCTCCTGACTCTTGTTCTCCATTAACCATTTGGTGTCCACTTTTTTTCTTGAGACGGAATCTCGTTCTGTCACCCAGGCTAGAGTGCAATGGCGCGATCTTGGCTCACTGCAACCTCTGCCTCCCGGGTTCAGGTGATTCTCCTGTCTCAGCCTCTCGAGTAGCTGGGACTATAGTCACGTGCCACCACACCCAGCTAATTTTTGTATCTTTAGTAGAGACGGGGTTTCACTATGTCACTATGTTGGTCTCAAACTCCTGACCTCAGGTGATCCACCCACCTGGGCCTCTGAAAGTGCTGGGATTACAGGCTTGAGCTACCGCATTTGGCCTGGTGTCCACTCTTTTTCCACAGGATTCAGTAGGTGCAGACACTTCAAGCCAAATATGTTCCTAGCAAAGTTTCTCTGCTACTGGCTGAGGGGAACGTGAGCAAAAGCTTCTCATATGCATACATTGAATTCTAGCTTCCGTCTGTCTGCTGGGTTCATTTCACTGGGTACATGACTTCCCCAAACAATCTGACAGACGTGGCCAATCCTATCTTGTCATGCTTTGGCGGTTTGTACTCTGGTCCCTCCCTCCCCCTCTTTACTGCACTCCTTTACTGCAGAATAAGCATATGCACATTGTACTGCCTTTGGGCGGAACATGTGGTTTGGGGCTGGAGCAGTTACATAGCTACCAAAGATGTCAGCTCTTCATCATCCTGGGCAGATGACCCTCCACCCAAAGGGCAGTGCTCGACACCGCTGAGGAGAAACTCTCTGGGGGAAATTTGGCATATTAGCCAAAAGTCTTTAAAAATGTATGCATTCTTAGGACCCTCGATTTAGGAATTTAGGCCAAATAAATAAGCGTGGACAGGTTCAAAGATTTAGCTGTATAGATAGCCTTCCCAGGATTGTTTAGTGAAAAGCTGGAAACATGCTTAACCGCAGATTGATTCCTTAATGAAATGATGGTTCCCATTCAGTGGAACACCAGCAGTCTGATATAGATTAATATTTTTGGACAGAGCGAAAAAGTGTTCATTCTACATTATTAAATCAAAGCAGCATAGAATAAAATGTAGAATGTAAATAAAATGTACAGTGTAATCCCATTTTATTTAAAGATAAATTTATGCATGAAAAATGACATTTCAGTCAGTGACAGACTGCATACATGATGGTTATTCCGTAAGATTAAAATACTATATTTTTATGGTACCTCTACCTATGTTTAGATATGCAAATGCTTACCATTATGTTACAATTGCCTATATTCAGCACAGTAAGATGCTGTACAGGTTTGTAATCTAGGAGCAATAGGCTATACCATGTATCTTAGGTGTGTAGTAGCCTACTCCATCTAGATTTGAAGAACTCCACTCTATGGTGTTTGCACAATGACAAAATAACCCATCAACACATTTCTCAGAAGGTATCCCCATCCTCAAGCAATGCATAACTGTATATATATATGTATGTGAATGTACAGAGAAAGGTCTGGAAGGATAGTTACCATGATCTTCATGGCAGTTACTGTTATATAATGGAATCACGGTGCTTTTCAATTGCAATGTTTCTGCTAATCCGCAATTCTAAAATTTCTAACAATAGAGTTGTGCTGCTTTCGTAAAACGAAAAAGGCAACAGGAGTTATTTTTAACGATTTCTTTAAAAACCTGACCATGCAACCGTGGGATACCCTGCTCTTTATTATAAATATGATTTCTGGATTTTTTTTTAATACAGTCTCACTCTGTTGCCCAGGCTGGAGTGCAATGGTGCAATCTGAGCTCACTGCAACCTCTGCCTCTTGGGTTCAAGCAATTATCCTGCCTCAGCCTCTTAAGTAGCTGGGATTACAGGTGCCCACCACCACGCTTGGCTAATTTTTGTTTTGTTGTTGTTGCTGTTTATTTGTTTTTTGTTTGTTTGTTTGTTTGTTTTTAGTAGAGACAGGGTTTCACAATGTTGACCAGGCTGATCTCGAACTCCTGACCTCAAGTGATCTGCGTGCCTTGGCCTCCCAAAGTGCTGGGATTACAGGTGTGAGCCACCACACCTGGTCTAATCTCTGGATTTTATGGAACTGCTACCTTACTTGAGTTTCCTTTCTCAGCTAAGATGATGTGCCCCACATAATTGCCCTCTCCTCATCCCATACCCCAGTGGCCATCAGCTGCTCTGATAACCTTGACCCTTCCCCGTCATTTTGAATGTCTGAGTACCCCCTTAAGGTTCAGTTTTTCCCAGGGAATCCAACTTGAAAACAGGGCACAGGTAAGGGGGGCTTCTGGAGACATCACCTAAAGGACCACCCATGGGATTTCTCTGCTTTAGAGACAGGGGAGTCCAGCAGTTAAGAAAGCAGAGTTGGGCCAGGCGCGGTGGCTCAAGCCTGTAATCCCAGCACTTTGGGAGGCCGAGACGGGCAGATCACGAGGTCAGGAGATCGAGACCATCCTGGCTAACATGGTGAAACCCCGTCTCTACTAAAAAATACAAAAAGCTAGCCGGGCGAGGTGGCGGGCGTCTGTAGTCCCAGCTACTCGGGAGGCTGAGGCAGGAGAATGGCGTAAACCCGGGAGGCAGAGCTTGCAGTGAGCTGAGATCCGGCCACTGCACTCCAGCCCGGGCGACAGAGCGAGACTCTAAAAAAAAAAAAAAAAAAAAAAAGCAGAGTTGGGGTAGTGGACTCAGCCAGTGGGTTCATCAAACAGAAAGAGTCAAGGCAGTTGCTTAAGTCAGAAGAAGCAACAGGCTGAAAGGAAGGCAGTTAAGATAACGAAGCCAAGAACAGATCTCTAAGAGTTGAGATTCAAGACAGGGAGTGCTGGGTATCCATCCTCACATTCCTTTGAAGCAAGCCTTGGCATTTTCCTCCAGGCTGTAGAAAGTCTTTGAGATACCTGATGGAGCCAGACCAGAGATGGGGACAAAAAAAGTCACTTCACTGAAAAGAACACCACATTTTCATGGGCAAGGTACATGTAAAATTACAGGCTGCTGGTGTAGATGAAAATACCTCAAAGAAGACAGCATGGACAAGACTGTGACTGCTATCCAGTGTCCATTCTTTCCTTCTTTGCTAACAGAACCCCAGTACTAGCCCAGGTGCCAATGCACTCAACTAACAGACTACATCTGCCAGCCTCCCTTGCAGATAGTGTGGTCAAGGGACCAAGTGCTGCCCAATGAGTTGTATGTAAGTGTTAAGTGGGGCTTCCAGAAAAGCTCTCCGGGGGAGCTGACTCAGCTGGAAGTTTTGTCCACCTGTCCTCCCCTACTTGCTCCTTCCTCCTGCCCTCCCAGCAACCTTCCTAAATCATGGGTGACTTTAGGATGGAAGCCTAGGTGGAGTGGAAAGACAGAAGCCTGGATCCCTGTCATCCAGCCATGTCTGCCCTCTGGACTTCTTTTATATGAAAAAAATTGCAATCTTAAGTCCCTGTTATTCTAGATTTTCTGCTATACATGGCCATTCCTATTCCTCGGTGCTACAGTGGGGTCAACAGTTACTCTGGAGGGAAAAATAAAGGAGGAAAGGAACTTGAAATTCTAAATTGTGGTAGCAAAGAAGGCCAGCAAATATTTCAGAGATTCCTTCTAGGCTTTTATGTGCTATTATTTAAAATCACAAATCCTGGCATTTATGCAACTGAGGGAGGAAATGCATTAGTAGCACAGAGCTACTAGGCAAGTTATTTCACTTAGAAGATGTTTAACACAGGTACCATAATTGTCACTTAATGGGTCAGGGAACCAAGAGAGACCTGCCTTTGTGTGTTTGAGCCCCCTCTCTGCAGATCACAAATATTTCCTTTTATGTTTAGGAAATGTAATTATGTCTAATGCAAATTACAAGCCAGAATACTACCACAAAGCTTACTGTTTTGTGCCAGTTTAGTTCTTTCATTATTTTATAAGTGCTGCAGTTCTCAAAAGGCAAAGCTTACCTCCTAAGACCTTTTGGAGAATGTTTAATCATGCACTTCTCAAACCTAGTCAGTGAGTGTAACACTGATGTTGGACCAGGCTTCCAGATAGCTTTTTAACCACACCTTCCCCAGACTGAAGCTTTCTGCTACCTCTCTGTTGCCTCTTTCCTGCTTACCCTCTTCAGGTCTGGTGTCCCCTCCTCCAGGCAAAGCCCAATCTTTGGGCTCATCTCTGGCATTCCCAAATGACCTACTGCTAACCTCATTCATAACAAGAGCTACCACCTATTGACTCCATGTTATGCACCAGGCACTGTGCTCATCAGTGCTTTGTGGGGACCATAACCCTCATAAGAGTCCTGTGAGGAAGGAACAGGGATCCTCAAACAAATGAGGATACTGAGGCTGAGAGAAGCTAACAACTTGTCTTCTGCCTTGTAGTTGGTAAAAGATGATGCAACAATTCAAACCCAGGTCATCTGGCCCTAGAGGCCAAGTCACACTATTTTGTAAACTAGAACAGTCTCTTTATAGACTGTGTACTTCCCACCTTTTCCAGTGCCCAGCATCCAGCAGGAACTCAATAAACACCAGCTGAATAAGTGCTTGGTCCAGCATCATTCATTCCTATCCCACTACACAGACTTGGGTTAAAAATTACCAGATGAGAGTAAGAATTAGTCTCCATGCTTGGAAGACACAGTCCCAGAGAGATATGGTTAAACTGGAGTCTGTTTACCAGGAACACAACCCACATCTGAGGAAGGAAGCCCATTTCAACCATTTCAAGGTGCATCCTTACTGCTGGGAGATACATGGTTGGAAAGAAATTCATATTTTTTCCTTATGACTCTTTACAGAGATGAAATAGAACCAACAGTGGCTTGAAAACGTGGAAGGAACAGCAACTGGAGGCTGGCCAGCCCTGTGCTCTGATTCTAGAAGACAATGGCTCCAAGCTCTGAACTGGATTTAGAGGGTGGCCTTTAAGAGGCTCTGGACACTCCTAGGGACAATTCGGCTTGGGCTGGAACCAGAAAGGGCTCAACCAATAAAAAATTTCCTCAGCCCCACACTGAAGCATTCCTGCCCTAGGAAGAACCAGGCAGAATCAGGCAGGAGAAGTGAATTATCAGGACCAATGAAGAAGGCAGGCCTGTCCCTTGAGCCTCCAGACAGAACTACTCCACGAGGGCCTTCTTCTGTCTCTCTGTCTGTCTGTTTCTCTCTCTCTCTCTCTCTCCCCTTCTCTGTCTCCCTCTCTGAAACCATCTTGGCGAGCCCACACCAGCAGGGAGACAGCCCTCCCAGCCCAGGCTCAGGAAATGGTCGCCATGATAGGCAGCCATGCCAAGTGGGAAGCATGGTTTCCAGCAGCAGCACCTGGCCTCCTGGCAACTGCTCAGCCAGGCTTGGAGGGGTGCCTGAGCTTTTTTGTTCCTGATTTTTGACATCTCCCCCACCCCACCCTCCACTTCATTTTTTTTTCTCCAAAAAAGCATCCTCTTAAAAGCCTCCCCCTGTGGCCTTGTGAGGGGTCGGATGGGGCCAGTCCCGAACAGCTACCCTCTTCTTGTTACAAAAGCTATCCCTGACTCCTCAGTTAACCACGGGCTAATATCTAGCCTTCTTGAAACTGCAAGTTTCATTTATGAAAAGAAAATGAAATCCCCTTTTCTCTGGCAGTGTAACGAGGCTGCTTTTGTTAAGGCTGTGTGTTTGGGGGCAGCTATCTGGCCCCACAATGGACATAGTGCAGGACTGTCATCCGTCTTCCCAGTGAAGAGGGATGAGGTAGGTTGGGGACACAGAGGCCCATCACCTCCTTGGTGTTTCTCCTTTCTTACCCCTGACATCCGCAGTCACCAAGCTCTGCAAACTCCGTGTCCGCAATAGCTGCTCTGCAGCCTCTTCTGTGTGCCTGGCATTAGAATGCCAGCCTTCAACATCTCTGGTCTGTGTTACTGCAACAGCTTCCCACCTCTCCCCTTATCATCCCTCCTCCATGCTGCAGCCTTGAAACACAGTGTGATCATGTCTCTCCCACTACCCAGCTCCTCAGAACCACAATCCAGCCCAAATCTACTTTTCCCTCCTCATCAGCATCTTGACAGTTCCTTCCCTGACTTCCTCTTCCACTCAATCCCTTTGAGAACCATCTCCATGGACACTTTCAGTGGGTTTGTGTTGTTGCCCAGCCTAAAGTGTGTTTGCCACATTCTTGTTAGGTTTGCTCCTCATTCTTCAAAATCCAAATCAACATCATCCCCTCCACCTACTCCAGGCTGAATGAGTCACTCCCTCCTTCGAATTCTGTAACGTTTAATTCCTTTTTAATGTTTTGATTCCAGTTTCCTTAATTGCCTCCCTCACGGGATTATGAGGTCTTTGAGTCGAGAGCCTGGGTGTAAATTCATCCTTTTTGTTCCCAGCACCAAATAAGGCACCTGTCCTATTTCGCGTCAGACAGCTTTGAGAAATGAATGGCAATAATGGAGAAGAGGAGACTGAATGCACAGATACTAACCTGGGAGCCAGGCTCAGGCAAAGGAGGAAAACTCACTTGAGACATCCAGAAAAACCCTTGTGGTCCTCAGGTAGGAGTCCCCTGCCAGAGACAGGTCTTTGGGGAATGGAAAGTCTCCTCGGTAAGCTTTAACTTCAGAGCCTTCCCACTTCCCTTGGGCCAGATCTCTCACATTCCTGAGTCACGCCTCTCCATTTCTGAATTAGTTTCCTCAAACATCTTCTTCACCCTGACCTCCTCAGATGGCCTCCATTCCCAATTGCTTCCTAGCTGTGGGTTTGGTGCTGGTATAAATGACCTTGGCCTACATCAGGCCTCTGAGTACTTAACTTTCAGAAGAAAAGGCCTGGGATCTTTCTCTATCAGATATAATTCAAAAGACAGGACAAATACTTCCTGTGCAGGTGGTGTGGCATCGGCTGTTACTGCGCAGTGCTGTGGGTTAGGGGAAAGGAGGATAGGATCTGGCCCACTCTGTGGCTCCTCTGTCTCTACAAACTCATCTTGATGGAAACCAAACTCATTAACTTCAGTTCCTTCATTTCCATTGCCTCTGATGGCTGATAAGTAACGGGGTCATGTCAACTCACTTCCACAGTCAAGAATATCCATCTCCCCCTACTCATTTCTACTTCCACTTAGCGAGGGCCCCTTCATCCTTCACCTGGACTACTGAAGTGACCTCTTAGGAGATGACCTCCCAGCAGCCAGTCTCTCCTTCCCCTGTCTGGCCTTCACATTGAGCCAGTTGTCTTCCTAAAATACAAGCTGATTATGTCACTCTGCTGCTCAAATTCCTTCAATGGCTCCCCACTGCCTACAGAATAATGTTCAAACTCCTTCAATTGCCACTTGGATCCTCCAACAATGTAGTCTCAACTGACTTTTATCACCTCACCTGGCTGCAAGCACCTTGCCCTCCTTCCCAACAGAATGATCCCTGCTCCTTTCAGCCCAGATAAAATATTCCATTCTCTCCAAGCAAAATTAATTCTTCTGTTCACAACATCTCCACAACACACAGCTTATATCTTAACCGAGCACTTCTTTATTCTGCCTGTCATTATATGTGGCTGTTTTCATAGCAAACTGGCCCTGCAGATTGCAAACTCTCAAAAACAAGAAGCCTGCCTTATCCACCTTTGTAATCCTCCATGTTGCCCTAGGCGTGACACACACCCAGGGTATTTCCATTAACTGCAAATGAGACAAGTGAATCAAAGAAGTTTTGTATTGTGTTTAAATTGGTCCATATGGGTTTGGAGGCCATTGTGGTCAGGATCATGGTATGAAGCAGTTCTGGATGAGAAAATGGCTCTTAAGAAATTCACAGTGTATTTGAGATAATATAGGTGAATGTCCAGACACTAAAAAGCCACAAAGCAATAGAAAGAAAAATAATGTTCTTCAAGCATGCATGCAAAATGAAGCAGAGATTGAACACAATTTATGCAGCACACAGAGGGATTTTCATGCCATGACTCTGAATCACACATTTGAGATTTAAAATACCTTCACCTTTGCTTGGAGGAACAGAGACTCTGAAAAGTCTTAATATTGCTGCACGTGACTGGTAGATTGTATCATCATAATCAGTCCACACAGGGGAGTCTCCCCAGGCAGCATAGCCTACTGGTTATGAGCCAGACCACCTGGGTTCAAATCCCAGCATCACCATTTCCTAGCTGTGTGACTGAGCAATTATTTAACTTCTCTGTGCCTCTTTTTGTTTCTCTTGTAAATGCACAGAATACCAAATGCCTGCCTCATTCAATCTGTAGAAGAATTAATATACAAAAAGGGCTTAGAACACAGTAAACACTGCATCATCACTGAGGATTATTATTATTATAAATTTTTTTTGAGATAGGGTCTTTCTCTGTTGCCCAGGCTGCAGCACAGTGGTGCAATCCGACTCACTGTGACCTCCGTCTCCTGGGTTCAAGCGATTCTCGTGCCTCAGCCTCCTGAGTAGCTGAGACTACAGGTGTGTGCCACCATGCCTGGCTCATTTTTTGTATTTTAGCAGAGACAGGGTTCACCATGTTGCCCAGGCTGGTCTCGAACTCCTGAGCGCAGGCAATCCACTCGCCTTGACCTCCAAAAGTGCTAGGATTACAGGCATGAGCCACTGCACCTGGCCATCACTAAGAATTATTTTTAACTATATCTATGTTCTAGAGAGACAGAGGGTCAGAGAGGCTGTCTGGCTGATAAGCACTTGCATAATACCTAGTATTGAGGTACTGCTCTTTCCTTCTTGTGTTTTCAGGATCTACTCTTTAATGGGAAGTGTCTTCTTTTTTTTTAAGTGACTACCACCTGTTAAGGGCTTACTCTCTTTCTAGATTTTATCAATGAATCTTGGATTAAAAAAAAACACAACATAGTAGCAAAGAGCTTGGGTCCTGGAGCCAGGCTGCCGGAATATTTTTATAGGTGCCTCCATTATGTGACTTAACTTTTCCAGATCTCAGTTTCCTCATCTGTAAAAAGAGGTTAATAACAGTTTCTACCCCCTCCCACCAGTGTGAGAAGTAATGAGTTGGTGCATGTAAAATGATTGGAACAGCACTTGGGGTGTTGTTGATTCTCAATAAATGCCTCTATTCCTATCTAATAAATAGGTACTTGGCACCTACTATGTGCCAGGCACTGTGCTAGGAGCTTGGGATCCAGCAGCAAAAAGACAAAGTCCCTGCCCGCTGGAGATGTAGATACTATTATCATCATCATCAACGTCTAAACTGAGGCTTCGAGTGGTTAAATCTGCCTGAAATAAGTGAACAGTAAGCAGGGTAGGGTTTGAACCCAGCCCAGGTTTAACCTCAGGACTATCCCTCTCCAAAATGGAGCCCCTGGAGAGGGGAGGGGCTTAGCTTTCACTCCCTCAGAACCCTAGAGACCCTGCTCAATGTCTACAGAATTAGAATCTCAACCCCTTAGGTTGTCATTCCAGACACATCAACCATGGTGCCATTCATCGTCACACTCTGTCATGTGGAAAGCAGCCCAAATCAGATCCACAAGCAAAACAGCTGATAACTGGACCACAGCTGAGCACCTGACCTCACAGCTGCCCAACACTAGGCTAACCATGACCTAGGATGTAGCCAGTGCAAAAACTCTGCCCGAGGAGATAATGGTAACTTGTTACGCCAAACGGACTCAAAGTCGCCCTCTAGACTGTAAACAGAGAGCTTCAGAGAGAAGCCAACCAACAGAAACCAGGCGCAGGAATAAGAAAGCATCAAGATGCAGAGGACACAGGAGGAGCAGCATCTGCACAGTGGGCAGAGGACAGAGGTGAGGAGCTCACACCCCAGAGGCTGAGGAAGAGACCTCAGACCCAGGATGAGAAAGAATCCCATGGGATCCCTACTCATCTACAGCCCCCACATCCTGACAAGAAACCCCTATCCCCTGAGAGTCTCTGCCCTAGCTGCGTGCAGCCATTCAAGACTCTCCAATCCCAATCCACCTACCGTGCCTTCTCTTCTACTCCTGCTCCACACATAATGCTCCTGGGCCCCAAACAGGCCGTGCACATGCCTGCTCATTCCTCCTCCCCACCCCAACCCTTCAAGGCCCAGCCACACTCACCCTCTGCCGGATGGAGAGACCTCCCAACATAACTCCAATTGCATTGTGACCCCGGTGCCTTCTAGCACATACTCAGTAGCTGGCCAACTGGCCTGATAATATGAAGTATAATACAATAGTCCTATAATACAATAGACCTAGAGCAGTAGTTCTTTTTATTTTATCCTTTATTTTTATTTTTTGTTTCTCTATAGAGCAGTAGTTCTTAACCCCAAGCCTCAGGGGGCAATTCTGCTCCCCATGGGATATTTGGCAATGTCTGGAGCCATTTTTGGTTGTCACAATTGGGGGCAGGGAATGTGCCAGTGGCACCTGGTGGGTAGAGCCCAGGGATGGGCTAAATGTTCTACAGTGCACGCGCCAGCCCTCCACAACCACAAATTATCAGGCCCCAAATGCCAAGAGTGCTGAGGTTGAGAGACTCAGTGCTAGAGTTGTAGAAAAACTTAAAAGAAATAAGATTTGGGTAATACAATTACAATAACAACACATTCTTAGAAGTAGAACGGTTGAACTGTATTTCTCTGAGTGCTGCTCAGGATTTTAGATATACTTTAGTGAACTCCCATCCCAAGCCCCATATTAATGCTGATTTGGATATAACACGATCAACAAATGGCAGCAAACACCCCAGCCTTCCATTCACCTCTCCTTGGCAATAATGTGGCCCCTTATTTTATGGGGCGGAGTTGTTTGGACCCACTGATGGGATGACAGCAGCGTTTGAGCATCCTGCCACAGTGCTGGTGGAGACCATGAGCAAGCTAATGCCATTCTGGCCAGTCTGACCAATTTTTTTTTTTTTTTTTTTTTTTTTGAGGTCTCACTCTGTCGCCCAGGCTAGAGTGCAGTGGTGCAATCTCGGCTCCCTGCAAGCTCTGCCTCCCAGGTTCACACCATTCTCCTGCCTCAGCCACCAGAGTAGCTGGGACTACAGGCGCCCACCACCACACCCGGCTAATTTTTTGTATTTTTAGTAGAGACGGGGTTTCACCATGTTAGCCAGGATGGTCTCAATCTCCTGACCTCGTGATCCGCCCACCTCGGCCTCCCAAAGTGTTAGGATTCCAGGTGTGAGCCACTGCGCCCGGCCCAGCCTGACCATTTTTAATCCAGTCTGTGGGGCTGCATTGACATCCTATTCAGCATTTTTTTTTTTAACCAGAATGGCGTTTCTGCCTTCATGCTGGTTAAGAGCATAGGCTTTGGAGGTGGCCATAGCCAGATTGCACTCTCAGTTCTGGGAGGGTTTGTTCCATCAACCACTGCACATTCAGTGCCTGGAAAGAGAGGGTGCTCAGGAAGAACTTGGGGAATGAATGAATGCAGCATTCTTTCTCTGTTTCACCTCAGTAAGCCTTAGTTTTCTTCTCTATAAGACGGAGAAAATAGCACCTAGGACATCAGGCAAGAATGAAATAAAATTAGACCACACATACCAAGCTGACAGCCCAGAACCAGACAGAGCTCAGTAAGTGGCTGCAATCTCCTTTTTCACAACTAGCGCAAGTCTGTGGCTCTGTCAGAATCCTGAAAGGTACCACGATTTTCTACCCTAATCCTCTGTTCTTCAAAAAGCACTATCAAGGCAGAGGAAGTTCTGAAGCACAGAGAATGGGGTGGGTTCATTTTTCTGAAACTAATTAAAAATCAGAAATCTGCTGTGATTTGTACTGTACCGTACAAGTTTGTGCTCACATATGGGCTTCCTATTTTAAATTTTCATTTGATTATGTACATCTGAGTCTAGCAAAAGGAATGGATGAGGGCAAGTATCCTGTCTTTTTAGGTTTTCTCAGAATTTTCTACCTGTTATAGGTACCTAATATAATAAATAGTAAACAAACAAAGGAACAAATTTAGGTTTTAGCTACTGGGTTTTCTAAGGGTGAAGTCTAGTTATGTAAATATGACACGATTATCTACTCTGGTTCATGTTTAAACATAAAGCTATCAGAATGAAAGAGATTAACTGTGGCATCGACTCTTCACATAAAACCTTGCAGACCCCATGGCTGCTGAGAGCATTTCCCTAAGGCAGTATCCATCAGGACACAACAGATCTGGGAAGTCAGGATGCAGACAGCAGGCAATACGCTGGCTTCAGACCACACTGGGTTCAAACCCTGGCTCCAGCATGTTATAGTTGTGCAGCTTCAGATCTCTATTTTCTTTTTCTTCTTTTCTTTTTTTTTTTTCCACTCAGGTTTCAGGCTGGAAGCGCAGTGGCGTGATCATAGCTCACTGCAGCCTTCAACTCTTGGACTCAAGCAGTCCTCCCACCTCATTCTCCCAAGTAACTGAGACTACAGGCACATAATACCATGTCTGGCTAATTTTTAAATTTCCTTGTAGAGATGGGGTCTCACCAGCTCACTGCCCTGGCTGGTCTTGAAATCCTGGGCTCAAGCAATCCTCCCACCTCAGCCTCCCAAAGTTTTGGGATTATAGGTGTAAGTTACCACGCCTGGCTCAAGTCTTAATTTTCTCACCCGTAAAGGGACAACAGCATACCTGCTGTTACTAGTTGAATTATGTATCTTCCAAAATTCATATGTTGACATCCTAAGGCCTGGTGCCTCAGAATGAAACCTTATTTGGAGACAGGGTCTTTACAGAGGTAGTCAAGTTTAAACAAGATGATCAGGGCCCTACTCCTACAGGACTGGTGTCCTTATCTAAAGGGGAAATTTGGAGACAGACACGCACACAGGAAGAATGCCAAGTGCAGATGAAGGCGAGATTGGAGTGATGCTTCTATAAGACAAGGAACACCACGGATTGCTAACGAACCCCCGGAATCCAGACAACAGGCCTGGAACAGATTCTTCCTCACAGCCCTCAGAAAAAAACAACCTGGTCAACACCCTGACCTCAGACTTTTAGCCTCCAGAACTATGAGAAAATAAATTTCTGTTGTTTTTAAGCCACTCAGTCTGTGGCACTTTGTTATGGCAACTCAGAAAAACTAATACCTCTGCCTTGCAGGGTTATCATGAGGAATAAAAATAAAGTTTAAAAGATGTAAAAAACACATTCCACAGTTCATAGGAGGTGGGCAAAGTTGGTAACTGTTGCTATTATTAATTATTAGAGTATCACAAGTTGAATATAACATAAATATCAGAAATGTGTATGTTAGACACAGGAAATATCATATTGTCTGAATATAAGGCAACACCCTAAATGCCAGTTCACCTTTTTGTCAATGAGAAAATCAGAGAAAAAATCCTTTTAGATATAGAAATAGCCAAATGGAAACATATTATATTTAATTGAACTTAGGTGCCTATACACATGTAGAATTACATGGTATACAAAAATCATATATTGCTTTAGAAACTATATTCATATTTCATGAAGCAATTTTATTTTAACATCTGTTTTTTCATCACTAAAACCTTTTCTGAGTCAGTTTTCCAGAGAACTTCATCTTCATTTCCATCTAAGTCATTTGAGATGCAGCACTTTTGAATCTGTGTATGATAACACAAAAATTTTATCCGAAGCTGCAAATATTATTTTCACATACCATTATAGCTGTTGTATCTTTCTTTCTTCCGTACTTATATGTATATATATTCATGATCTTCACTCGTAACCACGTACTCTATTGCTTTGTAACATGATTTCTAAAAAGTGCATTTATAACAGAATCTAACACTTGCCATTGTGAAGCTATGCTCAAAGAAATAATCCCTAAATCAGTACTGGGAACCTGTATAAGCATCGAAAACTAACGTTGATTTAGGTGATTTCAGGCTAATATAGTTTTACAAAGTAAAAAAATTGAAAGTGAATCTCCTAGTGTGGGGGAGCTTGAAGGACTTGAATATAAGGCAACTCTTTCTTTATTGAGAGGCAGATTTTGGGGGGAAACCCATCCCGTTAACTTCAGACTATAAGCAGTTTATCACCATTGGCCTTATCAATTCAGATGCTTTTTCCATGTCCCGCTGATTCTCATCCTTCAAGGTCAAGTTCAAATGTCACTTCCTCCTTGAACCTCCCCACCATACATGCAGAGTTGGAATAAATCTCTCATCACTTAGCTCCCCATCCATGTGTGTATCTCATAGCTTTCCTCCATCCCTGAGGTCAACTCCTTCTCGTGATCATCCACACACAGCACTTTGCTTTATAAACAGTAAGTTCCTTTTTTCTTTAATGAGTGATTTTCTCCTGATTATAAAACAGTACATATTTATTATAAAAAATCCAGATTCCATAAAAATGTTTTAAGAGTAACGGAAATCTTCTAAAACTTCCCCACTGTTAATTTTTTGGTGTATCATTTCCAGAATTTTTACTATATGCATACACACGGGCACACACATGCACATACACATACGTATACCCCAGAGATATTTTGAAACAGATAAGAATCAGGCCATAACATGTTGTTTTGTAACCTGCTCTTTTCACTTAATCCTACAATCTTCCTTGTAAAGAAGTGTAAATGTAAAGTATAATTTTTTATGGCAGTACAGTATTAAAATATCAAAATTTACACTGTTGGACCTTTACATTGTTTCAGGTTTTTTATAATCACAAACAATGCAACAATGAAAATCCTTGAAATTACAGCTTAGACAGATGATCGTTTCTTTAGGATAAATTCTTAAAAGTAGTATGCTAGTTCAAAAGGGTACATACTTCATGTAGGTTTTAGTTATACCCACTAACAGTGCAAAAGGCTGTCTATTTCCCTGGGTCCTTACCAATATTAGCACTACTCACCTTTTTAATCTTGGCCAAAATGAAAGGACAAAAAAAAGATATATTTTAATTCCATTTTTACTACCAGTGAGTTAGAGCATCTTTTAGTGAATCCAATTATACGACTGTTTATTGTACAAGGCTGTACAATATAATTATTTACATCATATTAAATACACTTGAATATATATAATTATTGTATTGTATATTCATTGCATTGTATTGTAGTATATAATTATTTATCAAGTTCTTAATAGATATTTGCAGAATAATAATAGCTGGCACTGATTGTGTGCAAGGTACTGTTCTAAGCACATCTTGGCATGGTCCTACCTCCTCCTAGCCACATGGGTGCACTTATCCCACCCCTGTTTTCCACTGGTTAGGTGAAGGCTCTCTTCTGGTTTGAAAAGGAATGTATATGAGTACATTTGAAATATGATTAAATTTTAAAATATTTAAAGACATTACGATGTTTAAAATGTTAATACTTTTTAAATACCACACACTTGTTCTCCTTTTAGTCCCAAAACAACCTGGTGAGGTTGGCACTATTGCTATTATAATTCTTGTTTTAAAGATGAAGAAATTGAGACATGGAGTGTTCGGAGACTTGCCCAAAGACAAAGATCGAAGAGGGGTGTTCACAGTCTGAACCCAGGATTTTTAAATCCCAAATCTTCCATCTTTAACTACTACACCAAAGTGCCAGTAACAAGAGCCACTTCATGTCTGCCAAAAGAAATAGCAATTGGTACACAAGCCCCTAATGGAGGCTTTGATTTCTAAGTCAGAAGGGACACTTAAGCCTTTCGAATAAAAGCAGAAAGGGTCAGAGACGTATCCCAAGGGGGATTGGAACCCGCATGCCTCCACCTGGTGCTTCAACCCCTCAATCAGACACAGAAGAGTCTCAGGACCAGAAAGACAGGACAGTGTCACAGTGGGAGGTGGGATTCCCTGCAACAGAGGCAGAAGAGGAGGTCGGACAGCAGCAGCACCTGAGTTTGGTGGGCTCATTCCACCTAGAAACCTAGACTAAAAACTTCTGTTAGCCAAGCAAAAGGGAATAGGAGAGAGTGAAGTGAGGAAGGAATGGGAGAATAAGAGTGAGTGGGCCGGATGTGGTGGCTCACACCTGTAATCCCAGCACTTTGGGAGGCTGAGGTGGGTGGATCATAAGGTCAGGAGATCGAGACCAATCTGATTAACACGGTGAAACACCGTCTCTACTAAAAATACAAAAAATTAGCTGGGCGTGGTGGCGGGCGCCTGTAGTCTCAGCTACTCAGGAGGCTGAGGCAGGAGAATCGCCTGAACCCGGGAGGCAGAGGTTGCAGTAAGCCAAGATCGTGCCACTGCCACTGCACTCCAGCCTGGGTGACAGAGCCGTCTCAAAAAAAAAAGCGAGTGAGAAAGGGAAATAAACCAGAAAAGCACATTTTCTGAGTGCTTCCTCTGCACCAGGTACCAGGCTATGTGTTTTGGTGAGTAGCATTACTTAGTCCTCACAACCACCCCATAAGGTGGGACTTACTAGACCTGATTTACAGATGACACTTGTGCAAAGACACAGTAGCAGGGCAAGGATTGAAAGCCAGGTCTCCTGATTCAAGTCCAGGAATCCCCGGGTTCTATGGGTGTGCCTGGGTGAAGAGCAGAGACTTAGGGGCAAGGCTGTGGTTGCAACCTCAAGTCAGCCAGTGCTCCATTTTCATCTGTTTTATAACACACAGCCCCAGGTGAGGATTTGTTGGAATGAAAGAGTTCCACTGCTTAAAAATCTCAAATTTAATTTATAAAAAGAATTCAAAAACACAATACTATACCACATCTGGTTCCTATCTTCCTCCAATCATCAATCAATTCCACTAAATAAACATCTAGTAATGATTGACTGTGTGCAAGTTTCCCTGAGCCAGCAGTGGTATTATGAAAACAAACCAGACATCAAGACCCAGCACTGATCACCCTTCCTACCATCAGGGAGAGGACAGCACTGAACAGTCCAAGGCAAGTGTGGTAAATTATGCAATAGTGTTATGGTATTATTTGATCCTTGCAAAAGGAAAAAAAAAATTATGTATGGAGAAAAACACCAAAGTGTTTATAGAGGTTATGTGATTATTGAAGACTGCAGAATTACTGGAAATTTTGACTTATATATATTTTCTAAAGTTTCTACAATAGATATTTATCACTTTTGAAACATGAAGAAAACCAAGCAGTCACTGTTTAATGTTCTTCCCACCCAGATTCAAAGATCAGGGACAGGTGTGCGGCTGTGATCCCTGATTCTTGTTTCTGTAACCCAGATCATTCCTAGGCACAGAATTTAAGGTTGGGTATCAGAAGTAGATATCGAATACTCAATGGCCCCCTGCCCACTGGAACATACACCTCCCAAGCTCTCCATGCCATCATCACTATTTCATTTAATTGGGGAAAAAAGCATTTGAGTTCAATTCATACCTAGTTTTGTAGGTTATTATTTAACATTAAGAGCAACACTTATTATGCACTGCCTGCATGCAGGACTCTATGCTAAACACCTTCAAATTATCTCACTCAACCCTTCCACAGCTGTGGAAGTTAGGTATCATTATTCCCATTTTACAGACAAGGAACAGAGGCTAAGAGATATAAGCCATTCATCCAGTCATTCATGACCAGTTAGTGAAAGAGCCAGGCTTTAAACTGCAGTTTGTCTGGTTCCAAAGTCTTCAAAGTCTTCAATCTTTATGTCTATACAGTTCTGTCCTTCTAAAGGCCTGATTTGTTAGTATTTATAGAGAATGCATATGTGTTAAAAGAGGTTTTCCAGATGACTTAGGACTGAAATGAAAACCTCCATGTAGGAAGTGACCAGATATGAGGTAATAGATGACAACTATGAAAACCAAATAAATTCTATTAAAAAACAAAGGTAAGCTATCTTTGTGAGGTGATGGGTATGCTAATTAGCTTGATTATGGTACTCATTTAACAGCATACACAAATATCAAAGCATCACATTGTACATTGTAAATATACACAATTTTTTTGTTAATTATACCCCAATAAAGCTAGAAATTTACATTTAAATTAAAAACAAGATAGTATATATAGTACTCAGAACTCATTGCTTCCTAATTAATTGGCTTCATTTTACTACTAACTATGCTTTTATACCTGTGTGGTGGAAATGCTATCTAATGGTGTTCTACTACACCCCTCTTCCCATTTCCATGTTTCACAACATCTCATTATGGCTTGAAATTGGCTATAGTGGGAGTATTTACACCAAGGAAAGCAGCAAACACTACCAATCAGCGCTCAATTGATTGTTTTGTTGATTGTTCAGATTTAAGAAAGTGACAAAGAAAATGTTAATAATGTAGATTAAACCTAAAC
The DNA here is from genome assembly GCF_000951035.1 of Colobus angolensis palliatus. NCBI lineage: Eukaryota > Metazoa > Chordata > Mammalia > Primates > Cercopithecidae > Colobus > Colobus angolensis. The sequence goes on from NW_012114622.1 coordinate 5,764,393, forward strand.
TGTGTCATCTTTGTAGCTGTTACATTGTGAATAGCACACAACATTGAGATATTCTTCTAGTATTTGAAAAATTATTATCTGCCTCTCTAAAGAATTATCTTATATTACTGACAAATGAGTGAAGTTCTGATATGTCTTTGATGTGTCCTTCATATTGAAACTGTACTCCTTCACCAATGATGTGAGCAACCTCTGTGTTGAACCAGCCTGTAATCAAGCACATATTTATAGCTGACTTTGTCAAACTATGGTTGAATTGCAACCACAGGTTGGCTATTGATACTTGAGTTCAGTAAAAATCAGTGGAAGAATCTTGTGATAATTAGTTGACTATGTGAGATTTACAATACAATATGTTGTATTTTTTTAACTTTTTATTTCATATTTTATTTTCCCTGTCCTTGGAAATCCATGCTGTATATGTTAATATTATTTGTAAACTGTGAGCTCTGCATCTTTTATATCAGTAAATTTTATAATAAACTTCTTTTTTTCCCAGAGAGTCAGCTGTTAAACATCAAAAGCACACCACTGGATAGAACCATGGACAACCTACGTGATTCTTTTAGCAACAAATTCTCAGAAATTCTCAGAGCTACAGACAAGGTCTTCAGTGATTCCTAAGAAACCCCTGGGTGAGTGACATTTCCGACCTAGTCCTTTCTCAACTACAGCTGTCCCAATTCCCAACTTCTTAAGTATCACTGGAAGTCTGGGCCCATCTTTCAGAGAACTAACCACAGATCACTCAATAGAATTAGAAACCCTCCTTTGCAATACAAGTTGCAAACAAAACAAGGTTTCTGCAACAGAAAGCATTCCTGGAAACCTTGGAAAATATGAATCACACTCTCTCCATGTGAGTACTTCATTGCTGTATCCGTCACGCAACATTGTCAATTACTAACTTATATGTTAATCTTCCCTGTTGACCACGGGCGCCATGAAAACAGAGTGTCTCTTATTCTTTCCTTGCCCAGCCAGAGTTCAACCCATGTTCCTGAGCTCATGTATGAATGACAAAAGAGTGGAGGATTGAGGCCCAGCAGACTATAATCCCAGCACTTTGGGAGGCTGAGGGAGGAGGACTGCTTGAGCCCAGGAGTTTAAGACCAGCCTGGGTAACACAGCGAGATCCCTGTCTCTATGAAAAGACAAACTAAAAATTAGTTGGGCATGGTGGTATATGCCTGTAGTCCCAGCTACTTGGGAGACTGAGGCGGGAGCATCACTTGAGGCAAGGAGTTTGAGATCAGTCTGGGCAACATAGTAAGACCTTATCTGTACCAAAAAAAAAAAAAAAATTAGCCAGGCATGGTGGTGTGCAACTGTAGCCCTAGCTACTGGGGAGGCTGAAGCAGGAAGATTGCTTGAGCCCAGCAGTTGGAAGCTGTAGTGAGCTGATTGCACCACTGCACTCCTGCCTGGGCAACAGAGCAAGACCCTGTCTCAACAACAACAGAATAAAAAGAGAGAAGAGAGAGAGAGGCAGGATCTCCTTACAAATCTGGCATTGGCAGAATTAGCATCATCTCATTGTGTTATTTAGGTATTTCCTGTATAGCTCAAGAGCAATACCTTTATTGTGATTCTATATCCAAATATATCTACAATAGCAAGTCAACTGACAAGATCACCCAGATTTTTCTAAATGGACTACATATAATTGTTACTCTTACTAAAGCACACAACCATCATGATTAGTGAACAATAACCATGGGGTTCATCCATACAAATAAATTGCCTTTGCAAATAGGACCCCCAAATCCCCAAATATATATGGGCTAAAGATACTTTACAAGTATGATAATACTTTACAAGTATGATCTGGAGACATGCCGCTTTTTATGTTCTGTACTTACAGAGTAGAGGGAAGAACAAGCTACCCTTGGTCATGTGGCTGTGCATTGTAGGGGCAGGTGCTATATGAATGATTTTTATATAGAGAGTGTCGTATCTACCTTGTTTCGGAGTATTTGAGGGATCTAAGGCCAGGGCACTTTGGGAATGGGAGACAATTGCAGAGGGGGCAACAGCTACTCTCAGAATTGATACTGACAGCAATAAAAGCCAACACACACACAGGAATTGCTACAAAACCATCACAGCATAGAGAGTTTTCTAAATTGTGCCTGGAATTTAAAAAAAAAAAAAATGCCAAAAGATACATTTAAGATAATTAAGTCATCATTTAACTCAATCAGTGAAATAACAGACATGAAAATAGGCCCAGAATTCTCCTTCAGGATCTATATGGATATTGGTATTGGCCCACCTTCCTGATTTCCATGCTTTCCACAGCTTTTAATTTCTTCTTTCCATGACTGAAAACCAAATACACAATTTTCTCCTCCTTAATTCTGTCTCACTCAGAGCTGGGAATTTTCTGACATAACAAGCTAATTAAAAAGGCATTACTACAGCAAGGGTTGCCTTGCAGTTCACCTGGCATCTAGGGGTTAATCTCACACATTTTTGATCCCACTATAAACAGAAATAATAGAAACAGGAAACTGGCTTCTGGGCAACCTTCCTAAGATGGTGCTTCAGAGCACAACAGTTAAAAAAAAAAAAGAAAAGAAAAGAAAAAAAACCTCTGTACAAATGGAGATGAATGGTACGCAGGCCACTGAGGTAATTAAAAATGTATTTTCCATCTCCTAGTAATTGAATTGTGTACAAGCTGCAAGTTAATGAGGTCATCTACCCTCGAGCACTGACAGGAAAGCAGGAATAATTATCTTTCAATTTTTTCTTATGTAGCAATTAATTTTAACCATTCGCCTACACCCCACTTCCACTCCCCTCATTCCAGTCAGTCAAAGTCATCACTAAACCGAATTGACAAGCAATTGATACGGTGGCGGCACGGAGCTGCCGAGGCAGGCAAGGTAATCAAGGGGCTGCAGCTGTTGAGAGCTAAGCGCTTCCAGGTGACTGTCGCCTGAGATTTCGCATTCTCAGGATGCAGGACACACAGTGGTGGCTGATGGAACATCTGGTGCCAGGTGGGCTGGGAAGGGGCACTGCTGACTTGGGAAGGCAACAGAAGGATGGACAAGGATTGATGGATGGACAAGACTTTGAAACAAAAATGTCACTTATAACAACTGTTATCCAAAAATGTGGGAGAAGTGCCCGGCCACTCGCTACACATATCTTGAGCTTATGGCCTCCTTGAACTTCTTGGAAATTTTGGCTGGTTAAGTTTAGAGTGGGGTCTAGCTGCTCAGTTCTCCTAGAACGTATGAACACAGAAAGTTTCTTCCCTCACTGAGCTCAACAAAAGCTCGCCGCTGTTTTTAATCATCCTCATTCTAGGCCCACTGTTCTAAGCCAGGGCAGTGCTGAGGAACAATTTATTCCAACTCAGCTGCAGTCTAGCCCAGAACGCGTCATGTTATGACAGGTATTGATGGAAGGTTGTCCATATGCTGATCGGCCCAACATTTAGATCAAATCCTAGGTTCGTGACTCCACATCACCCTGACTTGTCTTTCTAATTGGCAAAAGTAGAGAAAAATATCACTTTTGACAAGTTTCAACCAAAATGAGTAAATGTTTATGAAAGAGAGAGAGAGGAGGAGAGAGAGAGATCAGGTCTGTGATGGTTATTTTTATTTTATTTTATTTTATTTATTTATTTTTTTTGAGGCGGAGTCTCGCTCTGTCGCCCGGACTGGAGTGCAGTGGCCGGATCTCAGCTCACTGCAAGCTCCGCCTCCTGGGTTTACGCCATTCTCCTGCCTCAGCCTCCTGAGTAGCTGGGACTACAGGCGCCCGCCACCTCGCCCGGCTAGTTTTTGTATTTTTAGTAGAGACGGGGTTTCACCGTGTTAGCCAGGATGGTCTCGATCTCCTGACCTCGTGATCCGCCCATCTCAGCCTCCCAAAGTGCTGGGATTACAGGCTTGAGCCACCGCGCCCGGCCTGTGATGGTTAATTTTATAACTCAACTAGACTGGATTAAGGGATGTCCAGATAGCTGGTAAGGCATTATTTCTGGGTGTATCTATGAGGATGTTTCCAGAATAGACTGGCATTTGAATCGGCAGACAGAGTCAGGAAGATCCACCTTCACCCAGTGGGGCTAGGCGCCATCCAATTCATTGAGGGCCCAGATTGAACCACAAAGCAGGGGAAAGGTGAATTCACTGTCTTCAAGAGCTGGCACAGCCATCTTCTCCTGCTCTTGAACATGGGAATTCCAGGTTCTCAGGTCTTCAGACTCCAGGACCTGTACCTGCTCTGCACATGGTTTCCAGGCCTTTGAACTCAGACTGAACAATACCACTGACTTCCCTGGTTCTCCAGCTTGAAGATGCATATCTTAGGAATTCTCAGCTTCCACAACTGCATGAACCAATTCCATATATCCATATTTATACCTATGTCTATGTCTAACTACATATTATTGGTTCTGTTTCTCTGGAGAACCCTGACCAGTGCAAGGCCATCATTCATTAACCCTATTCAGACTTATTAAGCATCTAAATGGCTCTTCATGCTAAGTGAGCTCTTAACACTAAGTTCTATGAGAAAAGCATGCATAATACTAAGTATTAATATTTAATACAATACTTAACACTAAGTAAGCATATTGCTCAGTTTATCTCTGCTGTCCTGATGCAATTATTAATAGCAACACTTCACTCTTGAAAGTGCACCACTACTGATGATAGTTTATATAGTCACCTGGTCATGAGGTGCCATGGGTGAAAGCTATCCAGGAGGCCAACAGACATAAACTGAAGTGTCTTTTAGTTTAGCAGAAGAGTAAGATAAAATACCTTTCTCTTTGTTCCTGAGGCTTTTGTTAACTTTTTTTTTTTTTTTTGAGACAGGATCTTGCTGTGTTACCCAGGCTGGAGCGGCATGATCATAGCTCACTGCAGCCTCCAACTCCAGGGCTCAAGTAATCCTCCTGCCTCAGTCTACCAAGTAGCTAGGACTACAATCGTGTGCCACCAGGCCCAGCTAATTTTTAAATTTTTTGTAGAGATGGAGTCTCGCTATGTTGCCCAGGCTGGTCTCGAACTCCTGGGCTCAAGCAATCCTCTTGTCTCAGCCTCCCAAAGCTTGCTGGGATTACAAGTGTGAGCTGCCGCACTTGGCCCCTTTGTTGACTCTTCATTCTCATAATGTCTATGCCATTTCTCCAAGGGAACCACAGAAGGAAGGGAACTTTGGAGCCATTTTTACTCAGATCAATGCAAAGGTTATCAGGGATGGCCAAAGGTGGACTCAGGGATCCATGACAGAGCAAAAAGAGGAAAAAGTCTCCCTCGAAGCCTACAAGGGATGACAAACGTGCTCCCAATCTGTGTCCTGAAGCAACTGTAGGAGCAGAGTAAGAGGGGGAGCTCTTGCAGGCCACTTTTCAAAGATGAGCAGGGCCGGCACAGTGGCTCACACTTGTAATCCCAGCAGTTTGGGAGGCCAAGGCGAGTGGATCAGTTGAGGTCAGGAGTTCGAGACCAGCCTGGTTAACATAGTGAAACCTCATCTCTACTAAAAATACAAAAAATTAGGCAGACTTGGTTGTGGGCGCCTGTAGTCTCAGCTACTCGGGAGGCTGAGGTGGAAGAATCACTGGAACCTGGGAGGCAGAGGTTGCAGTGAACTGAGAATGCACCACTGCACTCCAAACTGTAAGACTGAGTGAGACTCCATCTCAAAAAAAAAAAAAAAAAAAAAAAAAAAAAATGAGCAGCTGTCATTACAGGTTTGCTGCTCCTGCAGTTAAATGCATATCTGGGCCAGGCACGTGGCTCATACCTGTAATCCTAGCACTTGGGGAGGCTGAGCAGGAGGATCACTTGAGCCCAGGTATTCCAGAACAGCTTGGACAACACAAGGACAGCCCCATGTCTACAAAAAAAAAAAAAAAAAAAAGCCAGTCATGGTGGTGCATGCCTGTGGTCCCAGCTACTCAGGTGGGAGGATGGCTTGAGCCCAGGGGAGTCAAGGCTACAGTGAGACATGATCATGCCACTGCACTCCAGCCTGAGCAGCAGAGCAAGGCCATGTCTCAAAAATAAATAAATGCACAAATGGTTAAAAATAAACAAATTCTGGGCTGGGCATGGTGGCTCGTGCCTGTAATCCCAGCAGTTTGGGAGGCCAAGGCTGATGGATCACAAGGTCAAGAGATCGAGATCATCCTGGCCAACATGGTGAAACATCATCTCTACTAAAAAAAAATACAAAAATTAGCTGGGTGTGGTGGCACGCACCTGTAGTCCCAGCTACTCAGAAGGCTGAAGCAGGAGAATTGCTTGAACCCAAAAGGCAGAGGTTGCAGTGAGTCAAGATGGTGCCACTGCACTCCAGCCTGGGCAGCAAGAGCGAAATTCTGTCTCAAATAAATAAATTCTGTAAACCCAGAATGATGGATGCCATCAGGGAAGGACGCACTTTGTACCATGGTCACTGCAACTTCACATACATGTTTAAGTCTCACTGCCCCTGCCTACCTTCAAATAAATGTCTCTCTTAAGAGGATAAAGAAGCTAGCATTGTTTTAGCTCCTATCACGTGCCGGGAAGTTTATATGTATGCATTACTTTTCACATCAATCCTCTGCAGCATGAAAACTGCTAACTTCTAGATGAGGAAACTGAGGCTCAGAGAAGTCCAGGGATTTGCCCGAAGACAAAGGATTTAAGCCTGAGTCCATCAGATGCCAAAGCCCATGCTTCTTCCCTGACATCACTCCAGCGGGCTGGACTAGGCAGGTGAGGCTTTGTTCTTTTTCTCATTGCAGGCTTGCTCCTTCTAGCTCTATGACTGTTAACTGATCTAGCTTTCTGGAAAAATGAGGCAACATTCCCATTGATCCCTAAGTGTTCATTCTTGGAGAGTTTTGTGTAAAGCGTGACCCTTTTCCTTTTGTATGGCCGACCCCACATGGGAGGGAACACGTATCTGTCTCTAATGCCTTGGTATGACTGAGTTTATCAGGTCCCTTTTCTCCTGAGTTATATGGCCATTAGGAAATAAATCCTATCAGAAGAGAAGAAACTAGAATGAGGGGGAAGGACACACATTAGCAGGCTGAGGTAGAGCAGTATATTTTTTTTCTTTTTCTTTTTCTTCTTTTTTTTTTTTTTTTTTTTGAGACAGTCTCTCTCTGTCACCCAGGCTGGAGTGTGGTGGCGTGATCCCGGCTCACTGCAACCTCTGCCTCCCAGGTTCAAGTGATTCTTATGTCTCAGCCTCCCTAGTGGCTGGGATTACAGGTGCAAACTACCATGCCCAGCTAATTTTTATATTTTTTTTTAGTAGGGATGGGGTTTCACCATGTTAGCCAGGTTGGTCTCCAACACCTGACCTCAAGTAAGCCATCTGCCTCAGTCTCCCAAAGTGCTGGAATTACAGGCATGAACCACTGCGCCTGGCCTAGAGGAGTATATTAGACAGGGTTCTCCAGAAACAAAGCCAACAGGATGTTGGAGGGGACAGAGGCCAGCATGCTGGAGACTGAGGAAAGAGTTGCAGTTCAAGTCCAAAGGTCATTAAGCTGGAGACCCAGAAAGAGCCAATGTCACAGTGCAAGTCTGAAGCGCCATCTAGTGCAGAATTCCCGTTGCTCAGGGGTGGTCAGCCTTTTGTCCTAGTCAGGCCTTCAACTGATTGGGTGAGGCCCACCCACATAATGGGGGGCAATTGCCTTTACTCAAAGTCCATTGATTTAAACATAATCTCATCCAAAACACCCTCACAGAAATCATTTTAAATATCCAGGCATCGTGGCTCAACCGAATTAACAGATAAAATTGACCATCACAAGCAGGGAGGAAAACAAAGCTGGTGTCATCTCAAGGCGTCTCTTGGGCCAAGACCTTGGAGGAAGTCGGATTGCCTCACGGCTTCCATTCTTGACCCAATTCATTTTCTTCTGCTGTCCCTAGAATCTCTGCTCCTATGAAACTAAGGAAGTGTGTATATAAAGTGTTCAGGGTATTTCTTGGGAAAGGCAGCAGACATATGGCAAAGCGTGATTTGTTTCAAAGATGGGAGAGTCTACACTGGCAAGAATGATCCACAGGAGAGGGAGAGGGAGTAATTCAAGAGGAACAGGCAAAGGAATCAAGACCTCTGGAGAAGCCCTGGGTAGAATCACAGAACCCCAGCGCTCGAAAGGATTCTCAAGCCCCTGCTCTTCTTAACCAGCAGGGCATCAAGGTGAAACCACATAGGTAAGTCCACTTAGCTAGTAAACTACACAACCAAGAACCCCTGTCTCAGCAATGACTTGCGTTTGTTGAGCACTTACTATCTGCCAGGATTTATTTTACAGAAAAGGAAACAGGCTCAGATAAGTGAGTTGTCAAAAGTTAGACAGCTACCAAGGGTTAGAACTGAATTCAAACCTGATAATGTCTGATTCAGAAATCTGAACATTTACTCTCCACACTGAATAGCGCCTCCTGGCCAGGGTACCCCACATCCTGCAGGTGTGAGTCCCTGAGTCTTTGAAACTCTTCATCTATAGCTATCTTACAGTCTCAGGGGAAACCAAAATGTCCTAACCTCTTGGAAGGTGGCTCAGACAGGAGGTGATGCTGTCTATATCTGTGACACACAGCCACACAGCATCTCAGAGTGGGAGACAAAATTAAGACAAGATCCTTGGGAAAGTTCATCAGGAACACCACACATACAAATGTGCACAGGTGTGCATGCACACACACACAGACACACACAGACACACACATGAACGTGATCATGAACAGACGGCACAGATTTCCTATGGCTCTGGGAGGAGAAGGGGCTGCCAGCAGGACACTTCACCATCACTTGCTGAACACAAGCTGTTCCACCCCCATGCTGAGCCTTGGAACCAGTGTGTGATCAGACACAAAAAAGCCCGGCTCCATTTTAGTGGCTAAATTGCCATCCAAAGAAAAGACTTCCCAGGACAACAGATTTATCTGAGAATATAAAAGGGTGAACAGGTGGTTTCCCATCCAAAAGCGTCACCCCTAACTTCCCCTCTAGGCTCCAGGCTGCCTGGTCAGGCCTGGAAAGGAAAAGACATGTTGGCCCAAAATAGAGACATTTTTCGAAGTGCAAATGGAACTTGCGAACTGTTTGGCATTTTGTTTCAATAAAGAACATCTTTTGAAAAAGGTAGACGATGATAATGATGATGATACTGCTACTTATTAAGCATAATAATAATGATTGCTGCAATTTATTGAGCACTTACTACATGCCAAGAACTGTGCTTCACATGTACTCTCTAATTTGATCTTCACAACAACTCTTTGACCAGTATTCTGTTCATGCTACCATTTTACAGAGGAGAAAATGGAGGCTCTGAAAGGTTAATTCTCTTCCCAAAGGACATGAGCTAGTAAGGACAGTAGCTAGGGTTGAAATCTGAGTCTTGATTCTGAGGCCTGTGCCCCCTAATCTCTCTCTCTCTCTCTGTGTGTGTGTGTGTGTGTGTGTGTGTGTAGATTACTTAACATACAAAGTAAGACACCTTGAGCAATTAACTCTCCAAGAAGCAAGAACTTCAGGACACAGACAGAAGTCAAATTCTCTCCTCTCTCTCCGCTAACAGGTCACATTTGGGGATATGCAGGCGAGTGCCCACAGCTCCCTTGTAGTCACAGGGCAAAGGTGTGGGACCGTCCATCCCTTTTCACTTCACCAGACTCTCCCAGCTTTCTGGACATTAGTGAGACATGGGTTCCCTGGCACCCTCTCCAACTCCCTTTGTGATGCCCACCTACTGCCTTCTCTAGATCCCCTCCAATGCCTTCTGTCACCCTTAGAACAAAATCCAAGCCCTCCTCTTGGCAAACAGGGCCCTGCATGATCTGACTCTGGCTCTCCCTTCACCTTTTCTATTCCAAGTGCCCTCATCTATACCATTCTCCCCACACTGACCTGCCCAAGCATGCTCAGAGGCTTTGCCCTCGCTCTTCCCACTGCCTAGAATGCCTGTCCTTGGGTATTCACGTGGCTCACTGTATTCAGGTACCTTGCCCAAATGCACCCTTCAGCCCCTCCACTCTCTGACCACTGAGCCTGCTTTACTTTCTTTCACAGCATTTATCACTACCTGATCTTTCATTGTGTCTGTATATGTTATTATCTGTCTCACCAACTAGAGGAGGAGCTCTGTGAGGATGGGCTAAGACAAGCCTCCAGTGCTCAGGCTTGTCTTAGCATGTAAGATAGCACCTCGCCACTAAGGCTGCTCAATGAACACTGTCAAATGCACGCCCAGTTCTCCAGGTTGCATCCCCTTGCCCTATTTTACAATATAATACATGATGGGTTCTTTGACCCAAACTAATTAAGCAAGAATTATCAGAAAAATGTCATTTTCTACTTCTTTTCAGTCCTAAGTATCTGCCTTTTTCTTTTCTTTTCTTTTCTTTTTTTTTTTTTTTTTTTGAGACAGGGTCTTGCTCTGTAACCCAGGCTGGAGTGCAGTCATGTAATCACGCTCACTGCAGTCTCGATCTCCCAGGCTCAAGCCATTCTCCCATTTCAGCCTCCTGAGTAGCTGGGACCACAGTCGTGCCACCATCTTGGAGTATATTTATTTTTTATTTTTTGGTAAAAACAAGGACTCACTATGTTGCCCAAGCTCATTTCAAACTCTTGGCCTCAAGTGATCCTCCTGGCTTGGCCTCCCAAATTGCTAGGATTATAGGCGTGAGCCACTGCACCCAGCATGCCATTATCTTTATGCAACATCACACCACTCGTCCTCAAAAAGAAAAGAAAAGAAAAGAAAAACATCTTCCAACTAATATTCTCAGGCTCACTCTCATGTTGGAATGCACCTCAGCTGCCATTGCTCCAACCACATTTCATAGGTTAGGAAGATAAGGCCCCTTGTCCAAGATATCACAGCTGGTTAGGGATGTAGCAAACACTGAAATCCAGCTGTTTTGCTTTGTATTCTACTCTCTAAAGAAGAGATGTGTAACTTGTAGGAGATACAGAGAAGACACATAATTTAGTCCTGGTCTCTTGGTATGTCCTCCAGTGGTAGAAAGAGAATTGGGAGTTTTCAGTTTTTTCCTACTTTTCATTCCCTAAATTCGGAATATTTCTGGTTCCCCCACAGACTCCTCAAACCTGCTAGCCCAGATTCTCAAAGCCCCTAGCACAGAAACTATGACTTCTCTAGAACTAAAGATTTGGCCCCCGTGGTGCCCAGGTAAAGCAATATTTAAGGAAAGATCATCACCTAGAGAAGAGTTGGCAAGTTCCATCATGGAAAAGAGGCACAGGCAGTTCAGACTCAGCATCCAGTGTCTACTCTGGAAGACAAAGGACATGATGGGCTGTGCCGGCGCTGATGCTCACCCTGTTCCCATGGGGACACATCTCTAGTGTTTTGCCCACCAACTTGTCACGCTTGTCTAATGTTTATTTGACTTAGCTATATATGGTGGGAGGTTGAGCAAAGAACGTGTCAAAAGCCCAAGCAAGGCCCAAACAGGATGGCCTAGGAAGAACAAAGACAAATCAATCCAGAGCAACAGTGCGATCTCAAACCAAATAAGCAAGAAACAACTATTGATTTCCAAGAAGGGGGGGGGAAGGAGGGAGGGGAGGTAAGGGGGAAAGGGAGACGAGAGGGAAGAAGCGGGAGAAGAAAGAGGAGAAGGAGAAGGTGAATCCCTTGTCCAGCAAATACAGGTCACAGAGCACCTAACAGCTTTTCTCTATCCTGGTGTGGCAGAGCCTGGCACCGACCCTGCAGTATCCATTCTCTCCTTTCGGATTCACGGCTGTCCCACTAAAGACTACAATTCTAAGACTCCCTTGCAGCTGGGTGTGACGACAGGGTGAGATTCTGGCCAATGGGACGTGAGTGAAATGTGCAATTTCAGGAGCTTTCCCTCTTCTTTCTTCCCCCTCCTCTCAGGGAAGCCTGGCTGTGATGGCACATCCTCTGCAGCCACACGGGCGAGAACAGCACTCCAAGGACAGCAGAGTTACAGGAAGAAAAGGGTAGGGGGACCCAGCACAGGTGAGCTGGGTCCCAGATCTTCTCCCTGGACTGCGATGTGAGAGGGAAATAAACTCTCTTGTTTAAGCCACTATAATCGGGTGTCTTCTATTACAGCAGCCTAACTGACATTCTAACTAATGCTCTTGGTTTCTGCACTCAACATTTAAACTTTTCCCACTCTCCTCGAATCTCTGACCTGCCCTGTTCACTTAACCCCACTCTCAGGAGATGATATAATCTGATCTTCTATTTCAGAAAGAAAAGAGAAGCCAGCATGTGGGAACACTCAGCTTCCACCACTTAACCTTTTTAGGTGACATCTGCACACACCTGCTCCTCCCATCCCTGCTGGAACTCCATGGGAGTGTCCCTCTTCCTATCGTGGCCAGGATTTCCATCTGGGCTTTGGGTCCTATCCCTTCCTGGCCTTCAGGGTAATCTCATTATCAACCATCCCTTCTCTTTTATCATTCAGCCTCTCCCTCTGTCTTGACTGTGACTACGTCAGTATTTTAACAGCTTGATGTCTTTCCCATCTTAAAAATAATAATAATAATAATAAAATACTAAAACCTTCCTTGATCACACACTAGCATGGCACATTTCTACAGCCACCTCCATAGTACACAAAGAACTGTGTATGGATTACTGGAGGAGTGGGTGCAAGAGGGGCTTTGTCACCATGCTCCTTTCTCCCATACCCCTTTAGTCAGGCCACCCCCTCCCCGTCCTCTCAGCAGGTAATTCCGAGCACCCTCATGCTTTCCTTGCCCTGAAAGGTACAGATGCCAGATGCTAGAGTCCAACAGCCCTACTTTGCTCTGCTACTCAGCCTGGCATGACCCCCAACTCCTGCACTTCAGTTTCATTGATCATAAAATGCAAGCAATGGATATGCTACCTCATAGGGTTGTCGTGAGGATTAAAGCATATATGTGTCTTTATCAGGATTTCTAGTTGCAATCCATAGAAATGAACTCTGGCTAATTTGGGAAGAAAAGGGACTCTAAAAGGATTTTGGAGACCCCAGATTTCCAGGAAGGCTGGAGAACAGGTTTGAATACTATGTTGCCAGGAATAACACCCAAAATCACATCACAGAGCTAGTCCCCTGAAGAAACTTCTGCCAAGCCACGGCCTCTGTCCCCAGACACACTGTTCACTGGCTCCAGAGCAGCGGTGATGGCTGCCATCACAAGTGGGATGTCACTGCCATAGGCCCCTCTCCCTCACCAGAACAGACCCTGAGCAGTCGCAGCCTCAGTCCGTCAGTAGCTGCTGATTCACAGCCTGGGGTGGGTGCACAGGCAGAGCCTGGGTCTCATGCCAGCATCCTAGCTGCAAAGGAAATGGGGAAAGCAAGTTATCTGGTATATTCAGCTTCTGTACTGTGCGCATTGGTGAGGAGTATCCTATAGTTAGAGGAAGTGTGTTCAGCCACCAACAGCCGAAGAGAATGACTAATATTCACTAAACAATGAAAGATTTATCCCAGTACTTGATATGTTATCCTTCACCATTGTACTTTACCCAGGTCTGTGTTGAGACCATCAGGCCAGCTTAGTGGCTCATGCCTGTAATTCCAACAGTTTGGGAAGAAGGGGAGGGGGATTGCTTGAGGCCAGGAGTGCGAGACAAGCCTAGGCAATATAACAATAACAACAACAAAAAAAGGCCAGGCATGGTGGTGTGCACCTGTGGTCCTAGCTACCCGGGAGGCTGAGGCAGGAGGATGGTTTGAGCCCAGGAGTTGGACTCTGCAGTGAGCTATGATTGTACCACTGCATTCCAGCCTGGGCAACAGAGCAAGACTTTGTCGCTAAACAAAAAAAAACAAAAAAAAAAGGCCGGGTGCAGTGGCTCACACCTGTAATCCCAGCACTTTGGGAGGCTGAGACGGGCAGATCACCTGAGGTCAGGAGTTCAAGACCAGCCTGCCCAACATGGTGAAAACCCATCTCTACTAAAAATACAAAAATTAACTGGGCGTGGTGGCAGGCGCCTGCAGTCTCAGGTACTCGGGAGGCTGAGGCATGAGAATTGCTTGAACCCAGGAGGTAAAGGTTGCAGTGAGCCAAGATTATGCCACTGCACTCCAGCCTGGGTGACAGGGTGAAACTCCATCTCAAGAAAAAAAAAGGCCGGGCGCGGTGGCTCAAGCCTGTAATCCCAGCACTTTGGGAGGCCGAGACGGGTGGATCACGAGGTCAGGAGATCGAGACCATCCTGGCTAACACAGTGAAACCCCGTCTCTACTAAAAAATACACACACAAAAAAACTAGCCGGGCGAGGTGGCGGGCGCCTGTAGTCCCAGCTACTCGGGAGGCTGAGGCAGGAGAATGGTGTAAACCCGGGAGGCGTTTGAGACTCCGTCTAAAAAAAAAAAAAAAGAAAAAAAAAGAAGATCATGTTGTAAAAATATTCATAACCATCCCCCTCTTTCCCCCAGCAACAGAACTTCCCAATAAAACCTACCTGTCCCCACATCCCAGTCTCTCTTTTTATTTTTTTCTCCAAGGAACTCATGGCTATCTGATAAACCTGTGCTAAATATGGATGACTGAAAATGCTCTAGTTGGTGTCTGATTCTTTCCTCATCTTCCTGTGTTCATAGAAGATTCCAGAAGTCACAGAGCTTCCACCCAAAGGGATTTCAGGCAGCTGTGAAATTTACCTCAGGGAGTTTTTGGTCAACAGGAAGGTCTTTTGACTGAGACAACTGCTACTCAGTAAATAACCTTGGCTAAATTGATGTCACCAACTCCTTGTCAACTCCATAGGTTTGAGCACATCTTACATACTTTCACACGCTTTATCTCACCTAATCTTCCCCCCAAGTCCCATGTAATCTTCAGGGTGTTATCATCTTCAGTTGATAAATGAGATATCCAGAAAGGCTTAATGAACTTCCCAAGGGACTAAATTTGGTAAACAGAAGTAAGACTAGGCCAGATATGGAGGCTCACACCTATAATCCCAGCACTTTGGGAGGCCAAGGCAGGAGGATTGTTTGAGGCCAGAGTTTGAGACCATCCTTGGCAACATAGCAAGACTCCAGTCTCTACAAAATACACATATAGGCCGGGCGCGGTGGCTCAAGCCTGTAATCCCAGCACTTTGGGAGGCCGAGACGGGCGGATCACGAGGTCAGGAGATCGAGACCATC